>NC_136939.1:24337170-24434670 GCF_949987615.1 Pollachius pollachius
TTCGGGACATGTGTGTGAGCTCTCATATATCTGATCACGTGTGTGTGTGTCTGATCACGTGTGTGTGTGCTCATGTCTGCTCCTGTGTGTGTGTGTGTGTGTGTGTGTGTGTGTGTGTTTGCTCTCATATGTGTGTAATCCTGTGTGTACTTGTGTGTGTCCCAGGCTGGCCATCGACGGGCCCTTCGGGACGGCCAGTGAGGACGTGTTCCGCTACGAGGTGGTGGTCCTGGTGGGGGCCGGCATCGGGGTCACGCCCTTCGCCTCCGTCCTCAAGTCTGTCTGGTACCAGACCTCCCAGGGACAGGGGGACGTGTTCACCAAGAAGGTAGAGAGACAGAGAGAGAGAGAGAGAGAGAGAGAGACAGAGAGAGAGAGAGAGACACAGACAGACAGACAGACAGACAGACAGACAGACAGAGAGTGTGAGAGTGTGAGAGAAAGAGAAAGAGAGAGAGCGAGAGCAAGAGAGAGAAAGAAAGAAAGAAAGAAAGAGAAAGAGAGAGAGAGAGCGAGAGAGATAGACAGAGAGGGCATGGCCAGGCCAGGGATGAGAGGGGTGGATCATTGCACTTCTTGCAATGATCATATGAGTGTTAATGTGTGTATGACCCGTTGTGAGTCGCTTTAGATAAAGTCGTCAGCAAAATCCCCTAAATGAAACGTAACTTTTTCCGCCACTCTCTCCTCCACCCTACCCTCCTCCCTCTCCTCCTCCTCCTCCTCCTCCTCCTCCTCCTCCTCCTCCTCCACCCTCCAGATCTACTTCTACTGGCTGTGCCCAGAGACCCAGGCCTTTGAGTGGTTTGCTGACCTTCTTCAATCCCTGGAGGACCAGATGACGGAGAAAGGCCTGGCCGACTTCCTGAACTACAACATCTACCTCACCCGCTGGAAGGAGAACGAGGTTAGCTCGTTTGTTAGCTCGCTAGTTAGCCTAGCCTCCCCCCTTACCCCCCAACACCCCTTTCCCCTCTTACTCTCCTGAAAACACCCCTCTTCAAACATATTGTATGTTTGTCAAAGTCAAATTCCTGGCACTTAATGTACGCACTTATTGTGGTTGTACGTCCTGGCACTTAATGTACGCATTTGAATGTTATACGTCCAGGCACTTAATGTACGCACTTATTGTGTGTTTGTATGTCCTGGCACTTAAAAGTCGCATCGTATCCTAGTTATCTTTGTTGTATACGGGGAATGGGTTAACCTAGTGATAGTTAGTGCTTGCCACTTGGTCCTATGAACATCCTTACTGTACCGACAGAGATATATTGTTGTTTCTCTTTCTTCTGACTACTGTACTTATTGTAAGTCGCTCTGAACAATAGCGTCTGCTAAACGCCCTGAATGTTATTGTAGTATGATATATCATTGCCATAGTATCACAATGACATGTAGCAAAAAGTAGTACTACCAGCTTTATGAATTACGCTGGAAATATTCAAACATTCAAATCTTGTGACCACTTCTTTTCCCAGGCCGCCCACTTCCGGGTCCACCACGAGGCGGAGAATGACCCAATCACGGGGCTGAAGCAGAAGACCCTCTATGGCAAGCCCAACTGGGACAACGAGTTCACCAACATCGGTGCAAAGCATCCTGGGTAAATGTCCATGGGCTACAGTTGTACACAACGTCAAAAAGATATTGTATATACTCGTGTGTGTGTGTGTGTGTGTGTGTGTGTGTGTGTGTGTGTGTGTGTGCGTGCTCATGTCTGCTCCCGTGCTCCAGAGGTTCAGGCGACCTCAGTGAATCTTTATTCAATGTTCGTGCCCATCGCGCAAGGCTTAAGAACCCATATATTAAATAATAAATCTAAATATTGATAGGGACAATCCTTTCTTTCCCAAAGTTGGTCGGGACATGTCCCTCTGTCCCTATGCAAAGTTAAACCCTGAACACATTTGAACAAAATTTTTATTGCGCCCCAATGTTGACCTGAAGTTGGCGCCACGGATTGGTAGACTGACGGAGTGGCGGTACTAAAAGGTATCGGAATGGGGGCATGTCGGAATGGGGGCATGTCGGAATGGGGGCATGTCTGACTGGCAGCATGTCGGAAGGGCAGCATGAAACCGAGTGGTCGACTCCGCCGTCGGGTTGTGAATGTGTGCATGAACCGTTGTAATACAAACTGCTTTGGATAAAAGCGTCTGCAAAATCCCCCTTAATATAATGTAAATGCAGTGGTCCCCACTCAAATTGTGTTGCCATGGTTTCTGTCCTCAGGACCAAAGTGGGCGTGTTCCTTTGCGGCCCTACCGTGCTGGGGAAGGCCCTGGCCAAACAGTGTCTGTCCCACTCCGAGGGAGGCGTGGAGTTCATCTTCAACAAGGAGAACTTCTAACTTGGCAAAACCGATCAAAATGGCTACGAGAACGAACGACTCAACTGATACTTTAAGATTAACTTGTGTGTTCATGTAAACAGACTAGTATGCATTAGTTTCTACCTTGACATGTTTCGACTACTTCCTGCTGTCTTCTTCAGAAGCGTAACATCAGCTGACATGATGCACGTCACCGCAACAACTGACGCTTCTGAAGAACACTGCATGAAGCGGTCGAAGGTACAAACTAATGAATACAAGTCTGTTTACTTGAACAAACAAGTTAACCTATCAAGTTAGACTTAATTAATTGATACTTTAAGTGCTGTCGTCTGTTCTTCATTTAGTGAATATATAGCGTCTGGTTCGTTTAATAACGTCGAGATAGCGGAATCAGCCGACCGTGCTACATCAGCGGCGGCCATCTTTGATTGTTGTTGAGGTTCAAAATGTATTCCGCCCCTTGTATTAGATAAACACTTGTGATGGTCGGCCTATCTCGTACCGGGAGCCGGACCTTATCTGCTGGTTCCCAGGCTCATCCTGATCAATCTCCTTATTTAAGTAAAGGGCTTTGTTCCTTTGAGCATTAAGATGATGTATGGAGGTGCATAGGCCTCTGTCTGTCTATCTGTATGTCTTTCTCTCCCTCTCTCTATAGCTATATATGTCTCACTATCGCTCACTCACTCTCTCTCTATATATTTATATATCACTCCATCTCTCTCTCCCCCTCTCTCTATCTCTCTCTCAATACATATATCTATCACTCTCTCTCTCTAACTCGATCTCTCAGTACATATGTCTATCACTCTATCTCTCCCTCTATATGTATATCACTATCTATCTCTCCCCATCTCTCTATCTATACATATATATGTAAATCTCTTTTATTATAGATATGTTGTTTTTTGTATAAAGTTTAGATTGTAACACCATGTACTGAACCGCTGCCATTTCTACATAAAGATATATTTCAGAGGAACGATTACAGCAAAACCAAACGCAACTCTGGACTTCTTTGAGCAACAACAGTGCTGTTGTGTAGCATTGTCATTGAATTCCCTTCCCCTGGTTCCTCTCTGCTCCGCCTTGCAAAACAGTGGTATTTCTTGCTTCAAGTTGGCTGCTTGCAATATTACCTGCTTCTGCTTTTGCGTTTCAGTTTCCATGCACCTTTAAAATGTATTTTTATGGCTTTTATACATCTTAATAACGGATAAAGGAAAAGGATAAAGGAAAAGTAAAGGAAAAGTTTTGAATAATAAAAAAAATAACATTTTAAAATGTGTTGGTCTTCTCAATGATGCTGAAACTCTCCGTTTTTTATAGAAAGACTCTAATAGGTTGATTCAAACAATAAAAAAATAATACGTTTTGGTCTTCTCAGGAATACCAAAACTGTTTTATTTTTAACCTAGCGCTTAAAGGAATAGTTTCCTTTGAATAACCTGAATTTAAGTTCTCTCAAACATTACATGTTTTGAAACATATTCAATATGAATAGAAATAGTAATTGTAATAATAATAGTAAAGTAAAAATAATGTATAATTATATTTACATATACATCTATATATAAATTGAGAGAGAAATTGACATGTATACATAAATACACCATACTAAAATAACCCAGTTTACGTAAAACTTTGATTTAAAGGTTTCCACACAGTGAAACTGCATAGATTTATAGGAAACAAAATCACACATCTTAAAGTGTACTTCGGAACATCAACTTGGAACAAAAAACGACTCAAGAATAACATGTTGGAAAAAAAAAGTCAATGTTTATTTCCAGGAATTGCCTGTTCACCATCTCATCCCCCACCCCCACTGTTACATGAATCGGTACTATCTTCGAACAGTGTCCTGTTATACGTTTCACACACCACACTGTGTACTACAAACTACAAAGCGTTTAACGGTCTACAAGACGATTGTAATTTCAGCCACTGTGGCGCTTTGTCGCCCCCTAGTGGTGGATAGAACACATTGCACTGCATGTCAGGCGGCGGCGGTGGTGGTGTGTTATTGTGAGTGGTGCCCTGTGTGTGTGTGTGTGTGTGTGTGTGTGTGTGCGTGTGTATGTTGTAGTGTGGGAATGCATGTGTGTGTGTGAGTGTGTGTGTTCTAAATGGCCACAGCGAACACGCAGACCACGCAGTACATGGTCCGGTTCTCCCATCGGACGGTACAGCTTCCTGTAAAATGATGAAGAAGATGACGATGAAGAAGATGACAATGACGATGACGAAGAAGAAGAAGAAGAAGAAGAATCATCAAGAGACCAAAGCAAACCAAACACTGAAATCTAGGGATGCAACCCTTACCTAAACCCAATTTTTTTAGTCTTTAAAAGCCTTTTCAACTAAATGATTTTTAAAAGCCATTCGATTTAGTTACATTTTTAAAAAGCCATTCAATTTGGTTACATTTTTAAAAGCAATTCAATTTTGTAAAAATGTCGAAAGCCATTCATTTTAGTATGTCAAAATGAAAACAAACTTGACACTTTCATATTGTACTCTGAAAACAAGGTCATTTCAATGTTTTTGACCTCTTTCAAAAAGAAAATAGGGCGCTTTAAAAGCTGTGCCATTTCAGAAACCCAATATCCATTAGCTAACTTGTAGGTATCATTCAGTAAGCCACCTCAACCCTAACCTCCCCCTTAACGAGCTGTCATTAGCAATGACATTGACAAAATCAATACATCAAAACAGACTATACCAAAGTAAGCAGATTCAACCAGACCCAGTGTCCCTCCCTAAGAAGCTAAAGCTAACCTAGCAGAGCCAAAGTAAACAGATTCAACCAGACCCAGGGCCTCTACGTATTCTCTTTTTTGCGTAGGAAATTTCCTTTCCTATGGAGATGTCCCGGAAGTGCTTGGAGGAAAGGTGGTTCAAATTCTAAAAATGCGTAGGAAAGGAGCCTCGATGCTTCCTTTAACCCTCCTTTAGCAAAGGTTACTCCTGAGCAACCTTTGCGAAAGGAAAGGTGATAGTGGTGTCCCATAATCCTTTACGCCGGCAATATTTAAAGCAACATGCCACGACAAAGTTTACAGACTCCGCGAAGACGCATGAGAGACGCGTTAAAGCAGTAGAAGAGAAGAAAATACAATTGATATAATGGATACCAATTCCAGAGACATTTAATTTGAATCTAAATGAAGTCATTTATTGCTGGTTATTAAGCACACAATATACACCGTAAGAAAATAAAATGCCGACCTCACATTTAAGACTGACTACTGGGGGCAGTTAATTTCAACATCAACATAAGTTGAGCCTCTTTTTTTTCACATGTGAAATGGGATTCAAGTGGCCTAAAATATTTTCGCTTGCCAAGTCCGACCTAAGTGATTCTCACTGTTGGCGATAACCTGATTGAAATCAATACGACAAGAACGCATGGATCAAAAAATCCGGAAAACTGTAGTTCCACCGTAGAGACGCTAGAGGTCAGCAATACTCCCCGTCGCGCAATGACGTTGGTTAGGAAAAGTGGAGTCGACTTCATTTTAAACAGCGCTGTCTTTTCCTATGCTCGAAAGGAAGCGCCTTTTCATCTCTCCTTGACCCGAGGACGTTTTCCACAAAGGTTAAGTAAAGGAGGCATAAAGGTTAGGAGATCCGACTATTGGTAGAGGCCCCCAGTTTCCCTCCCTAAGAGGCTAAAGCTAAGCTAGCAGAGCTGGTGCTTACCGTCCATGG
This sequence comes from Pollachius pollachius, assembly GCF_949987615.1. NCBI lineage: Eukaryota > Metazoa > Chordata > Actinopteri > Gadiformes > Gadidae > Pollachius > Pollachius pollachius. The sequence continues at coordinate 24,343,223 of NC_136939.1, forward strand.
CCGTGTCCCAGTAGCACGAGTTGGCCGTGTGGAGTCCGGCACCACACTTCTGCATCACCGCACAGTTCACTGAAGAGAGAGACACACACACCCACACACATTAAATGGCCATTAACAAGGAGCAAGATTTGCACATTTCGGACAAAAAATCTAAATGGTGGCATGACCCTTAATCTTACACTATATATTAAATTGTATATTTAAGGGATTTTGCTGACGCTTCAATTCAAATCGATTTACAACCATTCATTCAAAGAAAAAGAGAGACAGAGAGAGAGAGAGAGAGAGAGAGAGAGAGAGAGAGAGAGAAAGAAAGAAAGAAAGAAAGACACACACGCACAGAGCTAGGGAGAGAGACACACACACGCACACACAGAGAGACAGAGACACACATTCACACGTTCACACACTGACAACGGAGTCGACCCTTCAGGGCGGAGTCGACCCTGACTGCTGGTCAGGAGCAGTCAGGGTGAGGTGCCTTGCTCAGGGACACCTTGACACTCATCTAGGAGGAGTCGGGGATCGAACTAGCAACCTTCAGGTTACAAGTCAACCCGCTCAACATCCTAAGCTACTGCCGCCACACACACACACAAACACACAGAGACAGACAGACAGACAGACAGACAGGACGTAGAGCTGCAGTACAATATGGTGACATGGGGCACCGGTGGAAGTGTTTGAACGAGGCCCCAGGGGGCGGGACCTGACCTACCAATGTACTTGTAGGGCTTCCCCTGTTTGGCCAGCTGGGTGAGTGACAGCTCGCAGATGGACGAGGTCCACTTGTTCACCTGCTGCTGGTTGTAGTCCACCCGGCCCATGATGCTGTCGATGCACTGGAGAGAGAGGGAGAGACGGAGAGAGAGAGGGAGAGAGAGACACACAAGGGGCAGGAGGAGAACAGAGTAGGAGTCATGTGATCGTCATCAGATGGTATTTTTAGCGAAGGGGATTCATTCCCAACGCTGCACACACACTAACGTTATGAGTTCTGATCTCGAGCCACCAGTGGTGAAGTGTTACGATAGGCAGTGTTTTGGATCCATTAAAAAGTACATTTTGTGGATAATGACTTGGCTTAATAATGCATATAGTTTATTGGGTGCGTGTGAGAGGGAATGGGTGAGGAATGGGGGGGAGAGAGAGAGGTAAGAGAGTCCAACATCAGCTGATTCATGCTAACCGCTCAGTCAGCAGACCACGCCCCCTAATCGATGCGTCATTATGTGTAACGTTTCTAATTGGTCAACTCCTAATTAATGATCTTTGGTTAAGAACTGGGGTTTTGACGTTTACCTCCTTGATGGTGTTGGTGGTTTCATCGGGGTTGAACGAGCTCTGTGGATCGAAAACACACACGACAGAATCATCACATCATCAGACGATCACGGACTGAACAAAACACCTATTTGGAGACATTTAGACGAGAGAAAACACGTTTTTAAATGCAAAGTGAGGCCCTTTAAAGCACTGTATTAACTATAGTGGCGACGACATGACGAGTAACGAGCACCGCCCTGCATATACTAGACCTTTAATCCGTCTATTAATGGTGATCAGTGTGCGATCAAACCTCGTCAGTCGGGTGATATTCTTCCATCCTGGCGGTATGTCGGTGATCCTTTAATAAACGAGGACGAGTTGTTGTATTTACAAAGCGGAGGAAAAAGCGGAGCGCCGACTTCCGTCCCGACTGTCAGGCTGCGGCGCCGACGAGTCCGAGAGAGGGCGTCGCTTGGCCAGGTTTGCGGGGTGCTGCCACCGGTTGGCGTAGGAGTGGAAGTGCAGCCCCTGCAGAGAGAGAGAGAGAGAGAGAGAGAGAGAGAGAGAGAGAGAGAGAGAGAGAGAGAGAGAGAGAGAGAGAGAGAGAGAGAGAGAGAGAGAGAGAGAGAGAGAGAGAGAGAGAGAGAGAGAGAGAGAGAGAGAGAGAGAGAGAGAGAGAGAGAGAGAGAGAGAGAGAGAGAGAGAGACTGTGTGCGTCTGTTCGTGTGCTTCCATTACCTTACTTTTTGAAGGGGGGGTGGGCTACATTTAAATGCATACAATTCAATACACAATTAATTCTGAGGATTTAAAGGAGTAGTTGTGTCAAAAATTACAGAAAATATGAAATAAAAAAAATATATATATATGAAAATAATATGAAAATAAATGCACCAGATTTAATGCCAGTCATTAAATATGGCACTTAATGTATGCACTTACTGTATGACATACTTAATTACAGTACTTTGTTGTGTAGTGTCTTATCCTAGCTATCTTTGTTGTATACAGGGAATGGGTTAACCTAGTGATGGTTAGTGCTTGCCACTTGGTTCTATGAACATCATTACTGTACCGACAGAGATATATTGTTGTTTCTCTTTCTTCTGACAAATGTACTTATTGTAAGTCGGTGTGGATAAAAGCATGTGCTAGCGCCCTAAATGTAAATGCGAAAATAACAAGAGAATAAGACAATATACTGTATATGAAAAAGGCTTTACTGGTATTCACGAAAAAAAATGAAAAGTAAATGACAGGTCACTTTTTTTTATCATATTATCATCAAATATCACACATGCACCTCCTCTGAAACATACACGTGAAACCTATAAAAAGTGCAAATGTGCAAGATTTCTAAATAAATATTATGTACATCCTCATAATTGTTTAAACACAAACACTTTAACTCAGTGTAGATAAAAATGTGCCACTTTGATATACCATCTGTCCGAAAAACTGACACACACACACACACACACACACACACGATAAAATGCCACACAGTAAAGTCGCGAGTGGTTCAAATCTAGTGGTTTTGTTTACAAAAGAAGGCACACACAGTTTTTGTTGTTGTCGTCACTAACCGGTTAACATGGTACTTGTGCACACGACATTCAAAAGGTATTTATATCGGTGGGGGTCATCACTAAATTCATAAATGAAATTCAAAATTCAATGTATTCAGCCATACTTAAATCATGCTTACACCCTACATATGGCTCTTGAGCTATCATAAAGAGGTTCAAAGGATAATTTTAACCTTTGCGTCTTACTCTGCTCTGGCAACAACAACGGGAACGAACCTCAATATTATTATTTTCAACTAAATGATGAACTCTGGTGGAGACAAGGTGTCATTGCACGCTGGTTTGCTCCAGCGCTGGTGTCCCTAGAGGTAAAAGGGGCACCTTCCCGTCGTACTCACATCATCACCCCCCCCCCCGCCCCCCCCTTTTTTTTTTTTAAAGGGCCACAGACACGCAGAGGAGAGAGTCTTCCAGAACAGGCTTCCGTTTTCCTCACTCTGAAGTTTAAAATAAAGTGCACGTGCTGGAGCGTGCGCCCCTGCGTCTGGGAGGCGGGGGCGGGGCCTGAGGCGGGGGCGGGGCCTGAGGCGGGGGAGGGGCCACCGAGGGGCCGGCGGCTGCAGCGACGTGGAGGTCGGGTTTCCCGGGCTGCTCGGACCGGTTCAGGGAGAGGGAAGGCTGGGGAGAAACAAAACAGTGAATGTTTCTTTATGATGGGCGGGGTTTGAGACCGGCTGGGATTGATTGGGAGCCGGGTTCGATGCCCGATTGTATGCAGTGCACGTGTTTTTCTGAGAACGCAGCTACTACTAGTACATTACGAATAGGTATTTTTTTTAATTTCCGACTGTAATATGGTTAGCATCATAGCATAATTTGCTAACAATGCTGTGCTTTATGCATCAAATAGCACTTTATATTTCAATCTTCAAAGCTAAACAAAGCAGGTTTATTTTAATTGACAAAAAAAAAAATTACAAATAAAATATATCTATTTTTAAAGTGTATTTTATGCATAATATTTATTTTTTAAATGTATTTTATGTTTATATGGATATATTTTCAAAATACTTTTTAGACATAATATCGATTGTTTTTATATATATTTTATGATTAATATAGATCGATTTTTTAAATAAGTTTCATACATACTATATATTTTTAAAATAGATTTTATACACAATATAGATATATTTGTAATATATTTTATACATAATGTATATATACTTTTCAAAATATGCTTTTGGGCAACTCGATTTTTTGGCGCATCCACACTTGACATTGTCCCACCTTCTTGTCAGGCCCTGATTGGTCCTTTGATGGGATGTCTGCGGTGCCATTGGTTGGTTTCGTGATGACATTAGTCTTCTCATCCACTGCAGGGTTGGGGGCCTCTCTCATTTCAGAAGCTGCTGACATCAAGGAATATGATTCAATGTACACAATCATATATATGTTTACATTTACAACGTATATTTCTAAGAAATAGGCTCAACAACTTATAAACGAAAGCCGTGGTTCTGATGTTTTTTCGTTTATGGAACTTTAAGTTGAATCTTAAATCCTGGCAATTTCTTTCATTTTTTTTAAAGTTGATTAATTAAAAAATGTAAACGTCCATATGTATTCAATTATAAATTATCATTATTTGATTAAATTATAAATTCACATGTCTCAGTCTTTGGCATTATCCCGCTGTCAAGACATGTTGATAAGTTAAGTATAAAATTAGTAGATCTAGTCCATTTTATTTTTATATCTCTTCATAAGCTCCATTCTCAAACAAAAAACTACAAAAATGACTGCCGTTGATGTAAAACTAGCGTTGCTTCGCCAGACAAAGCGCAAATTACGGCAGCGGCGGACATAATTGTAGTCTTTGAAAACTGTGTATTCATCCCGCCTCTTATCAGATAAACCGCCCTGATTGGTCGGTCCATCTCAAGGATATACTCCCCAAACGCCAGAAGGGAAGAAACCGTGACCACTACGACGTCTTAATAACCTTTACAGCGAACCCGCCCTCCACCCACCTTTTGTCTCCGTGTCAGCTAAGGGTCTGTCCTGCGGCTCTGCCGACGGCCCCTAGAAACCGTGTTAACGTAAAAAGTGTGAAAAGCCAAACATCACCTTTAAGAAAAATAAAATTTGGACATTGCTGCGATTATGAATCTGTTTTTTTTTTTTTTTTTACGGGTGTGTGGGTGTCATGGCCGGCGGTGGGCGTTGACATCCCGGGGATGGGTGGGGGGTGCGGTCCCGTCTCCGCCGACGCGACCTGCTCTTCTTCGTCATTAACGTCATCCTCATTGTCATCATCCTCATCCTCGTCTTCGTCCTTATTCTGTGCTTTGACGCTAAAAACCTGAGAGTTCGGGTTTGTTGTAGAGAGAAATCAAAACAGCGTTGTTAATGTCACGAAAATGTTCAGCTTGCTTCAGGAAAAAAATAAAAATATAAATCGGGGAGATTTCGAACTTTAACTCTTGTGCTTTGACATATCAATCGGAACAAACACATTACCGCTATCAAACTAAGTAGAATCGTTTAACTGATATAGGGTGAGTGAGAGAGAGTGTGAAAGGGAGAGAGTAAGGGCGAGAGAGAAAGAGAGAGCGAGAGAGAGGGTGAGAGAGACAAAGGGCGTGAGAGAGCGATAAAGAGTTAGACTAATACACACAATACCGCTTTCGAAAAAGGTAGAATCATTTAGCTGATATACAGGAGACTAAGGCTGCGTTCCAATAACCATGCTACCATATTATTTATTACGCGAGGAAAAGATTTAGTACGTCCAGATAAAAAGTACGGAACAGGCAGTGTGTGCTTCTTACCCACGAAGATAGATGATACATGGGTGGTACTACAGTTTGCTTATCAAAGAAATCACCTGGGGTCCACCCCAATTATATGCATACTTTGTGCAACGGTGCATTCTTTGTAAGGGTTAGCTGCGGTACAAGTAAATAAAGGAAAAGTATGCGATTTGGAATGCAGCCCATGGAGTGACTATCCATGTTACTCTACTACTCTGCTAATGGGATTGAGCCTGGATTACACTGGGATTACAAGAAGGATTACACAACAAAGAGGGTCACGTGACTAGAAGGGGTGAGGGGGGGGGGTCGACATTGGGGAAGTCCCGCCTCTTACCTGGCAATGACCAATCACACACTGGGAGGAAAATGTTAATCAAAATGTCCCATTTGCGTCGAGTTTATCAAACTTAATCCACTGGCATTTCAATGTTTTTCTTGTTTTTTTGTATTTTTTAATTAATATGAATTGATACTGAGCAAAGAATGGAGGAGGAAGGATGAGATAAGAGAGGATTCCAAAGATGTTAGATTCACTGCAAAAATGATGTTTTTTTAAATGTGCATGCATTTATTTACATATTTAGGTGAAATTAAAAGTAAGTACAAAAAAAAAGTTTACTATCTTGATTACAGGAGCAAAGTATGACATAATGTAAACATTCACAGATCAAGGCAAAGTACCCTCACATATCTGAGGGCTTTAACAATGAATACTCTTATATAATATATATATATATATATATATATATATATATATATATATATATATATATATATATATATAAAAAAAGAGAAAAGGAGAGATAAAGAAAAAAAAAGAGAGAGAAAGAGAAAGAGAAAGAGGAAGAGAGAGAGAAAATAGCCACACGTGTGTTCGCCAGGGGAGTGGCACTTCGAACAGCTGCTTCGATTGTCCCGGAGTCTGATTGGACTCTGGCGGAGGCTGCACACCTGTTGCTCGTTGACCAATCAGTGGTCAGCAGGCTGAACCAGCCGTAAATGCACTCACTATCGCACACATATCTGGTGCCTCAATATCACAACATGAATAGCGACAGGAAGATAAATACTAAAAAAGTAGAGAAGAAATCAATATAAAGAAATATTATAAATAATGATAACAATTAAAAGAAATCCCGATATCAATTCATTGTTAATATAATATCTGATAAAATATAAACAAACTATCGAACACACGCAAAGACCAACACACATTTACAAAAGTTAACACACAAAATGTAACACAAAAAGAACAAACCAGCCATATTTACATGTGATCAAACGAGGCACTCTGATTGGTCCGTTGGCTAAGGGGTTATTCCCACCCTAAAGATGAGTCACTTTCTCATTGAGTGGGTTGACTTGTAACAGTAAGGTTGCTAGTTCGATCCCTGTGTCGAGTTGTCACTGAGGGCTCACTCACACTAGGCCATCTGTACCGTGCCCAAGTCCGTTTGACCCCTGTACCGTACTCAAGTACGATTGCCCGTCGTAATACGTCATCACCAAGCATCCGCTGCTTAGTAGAACAACACAGAGAACACAATTGACACTTAACTGACTTTGTTGCTTATTTGGAGCCGTTCTACTCAGGTACAGCCTTCTCTCACTGAGCGTTTTTACACTGCCAAATATGCCGTTTCATGCGCGCCTTTTTCGCAGCACGTTCCGCACGTTTACACTCCCCGAGGTAAATTGCCTGCTTGAGCTAGAACCCCAATTTACCCTGCCGGACCCTGCACATATTGGCGGTTTATTGGGTTTCATTCTGTTCCGGGGGGGGGGCTTGGGTAGAGACAACGCAGCGATATGATCATGAGCAGTTCTAACTGGAGAGATAGTGAAATCCGCAAGCTGCTGATCATGTGAGAGAAGGTGATGCAGTCGTATTAAACAAAGACGTTGAAAGATGGTGTGATCTACGAGAGAGACGCAGAGGAACTGTCCTTACGAGGCTTTTGTCTCTTTATTCTAAAGAGGTCTAGACTCTGTGCGCAGCCCCGCCTTCTCCAGTGAACCAAGACAGCCCGCACAGTGACGAGGGATTTTTCATCAAAAAATCAACTTCAATATCGCACCAACGTGAACCGCTTGCCGCCATGTTTATTGTTTAATGGGAAAGAAGGGTCGCATGGACTGTACGTCATCCAGCTCAGGTAGCGTAGCCGAAGTGTGCTCAGGCCACGGAATTGAACTGTACTTGAGTACGGTTGGCTTGCTCACACTAGCCAAACGATTTAGACTTTAGGGGAGCAGAGGTGTCAAACGGACTTGGGCACGGTACAGATGGCCTAGTGTCTAGGTGTCCCTGAGCAAGGCACCCCACCCGAACGGATCCCCGACGCAAGGTTGCGGTCGCCCTGAGGGGTCGACTCCGCTGTCGGTGTGTGAATGTGTTTGTGAACGGTTGTAAGTCGTTTTGGAACACGGCCTAAATGTGAAGATGTCAAGATGGCCGTCATTTCAGGTGGAGGTATTGGGGCATCACATCGCCCCAGAACTCTTCTGGTTCTCCGGTAGCTCCGCCTCTCCTTCTGGACGGGGGCTGGCTCTTATTGTTCAGCTTGGTGCTCTGTTTCTCAATGGATTTAGTCCCTTTTTTCTTCACCTCCTCCTTCTCTTCCTCCTCTTCCTCACTCTCTTCCTCCTCATCCTTACTCTCTTCCTCCTCCTCTTCACTGTCACCTTCCTCCTCCTTTTCACTATCATCTTCCTCCTCCTCCTCTTCTTCGTTGTCTCTTCCCTCCTCCTCCTCTTCCTCGGTGTCTTCGCTCTCCTGTTCTTCCTCATCTCCCTCCTCCTCTTCCTTGGAGACTTCGCTCTCCTGTTCTTCCTCATCTCCCTCCTCCTCTTCCTCGGCGACTACGCTCTCCTGTTCTTCCTCACCTCCTTCCTCCTCCTCCTCCTCCTCTGCTCCTTCCTCCTCCTCCTCCTCTTCCTCGGTTTGGCTGCCCTCCTCTTCGTCGCTGCTGTCCTCCTCCTGGGTGCTGCTCGCCATCTCCTCTTCCTCCTCCTCCTCCAGTCCTTCGTCAGTGTCGCTCCCCGCCTCCTTCTCATCAGTCTCCTCTTCCTCCTCTTCCACCTCCGAAGATGCACTCTCCTCCTCTTCCTCCTCTCCCTGGGTTTCAGAATCCTCCGTCCTGCTCTCTGCCTCTTCCTCCTCCTCCCCCTCTTCCTCCTCGTCCTCCTCCCCCCCCTCTTCCTCCTCGTCCTCCTCTTCCTCTTCCTCCTCCTCCTCTAGCGTACTTGCTCTGCTTCCCACCCCATCCGTCCCCCCCTCACTTTGGACGCTTCCTTCCTCCTCTTCCTCCTCCTCCTCCTCCTCTGTCCCGGCCTGGCTGCCCTTCATTCCATCCTCCTCCTCCTCCTCTTCTTCCCCCTCCTCCTCTTCCTCGACCTGCTGGTCGGTGGAGTCTTCGTCATCTTCGTCCTCCGTTGGCCGCAAGGTGGAGCTCTCCTCCTCCTCCTCCTCCTCTTCCTCCTTCTCCTCCGCTCTCCCTGTGACCTCAGAGCCACTAAGACCTCCCCCTTCCTCTTCCTCCTCCTCCTCCTCTTCTCTCCCTGTGACCTCAGAGCCGCTAAGACCTCCCCCTTCTTCCTCCTCCTCCTCCTCCTCCTCTTCTCTCCCTGTGACCTCAGAGCCGCTAAGACCTCCCCCTTCTTCCTCCTCCTCCTCCTCCTCTTCTCTCCCTGTGACCTCAGAGCCGCTAAGACCTCCCCCTTCCTCCTCCTCCTCCTCTCTCACCGTAACCACTGAGCTGCTATGACCTCCCCCTTCCTCCTCCTCCTCCTGCTCCTCCTCTTCACTCACACTCGTGTCTTTCCCCTTCTCCTCCTCCTCCTCCCCTTCCTCCTCCTCTGCCTCTCCCTCATTGGCTAAGAGCACGCCAGCAACGCTGCTCTCCGATTGGCGCTGCTCTCCGGCGGCCGCCTCCTCCTCCTCCTCCTCCTCCTCCTCACTTCCCGTCTCCGCCCCTTCTGCACCACCATGAGGCGGGGTCTCGACACTGACGGAGGTCTGCCCCCTGGGAGACGGGTCCTCCTCCTCCTCCTCCTCCTCCTCCTCCTCCTCGCTCCGAGACCGGCGCTCTCTCTCCCGCCGGTCCTGCGAGGTGAAGGGGGAGGAGTCCCAACCAGACGCCACCTGCGTGACTACGCCCCCGACGACAGCGCCGGCAACTGCGGCTGCGGCGGTTGCCATGACGACGCCGGCCACGCCCGGTCCGAGTCCTCGCGATGACTTTGCCTCGTCCTCCTCCCCGGCCTCCTTCCTGTTCAGCGATTCTTTTTCCTGTTTCCTCCCCCCCGGTCGATTCCTTGCCGGGGGGGTCGGCTTCCTGTCATCGACAGGAAGTGACGACACATCGCCGTGTTTGAGATCGGATGCTTTATCGGCCGAAGACTTCGGATCTCCGCCGGAGCGTTTGGTCTGGACCATGAGCGGCCGACCTTTGGCCTTTGCTCCCTTGGGCGAGCGAGGCGGATTGACCTTGGCGGGTTCCAACTCGACCTCCGACCTTTGGACCGGAACTGCAGCGCTTTGTGCTTTTCCCTTTGTTTTCGTTTTAAGGTGCGACAAAGTCCGATTTTTCAAGTCCAATTTCTGGGAACCATGGGGATTGGATGAAGGTCGGGACCCCTGGGGATTAGATAAAGGTCGGGGCCCCTGGGGGTCCGACTGGCCCCGGCTCCTCAAGAGCTCTGTAGGCAGGGCCCGGTGGGGGCTGCAGTCCCCCTTCCGGGTGGAGGGCTGGGGGCCCCGGGAGGTCAGCAGGGCCTGCTTTTTTGGGCCCTCGATCCCGGTCCCCCGGTTCTCTTTCTCGGGCCCCCCTCGGACGGCCTTACCGTTGGTGTGCTTACCCTTCCCCTAGTCCCCCGACGCAAGCAGAATGGAGGAATGAGAGAGAGAGACAGAGAGAGAAAATAAAGAAAGAGCCAAAGAGAGAAAAGGAGAAAAACAAAAAAAGGAAGAAAAAAAGAAAGATGGTAGAGTTAAAGGGTAAAACCTCATAATAAGGTTACTTTAATTAACCATGAGTCAGCTAATATAAGCTACTACGTTAACTAACGATTAACCGTTGGTAACGATTAACCGTTGCTAATGGTCTATTCATCATTTACTGATTGTTCATGTTAACTAAGGTATTAATGTATACACTGTTTAATAGCATTATAGTTAGCCTTGGCCACAAGCCTGATACCTATGCTAATGCTATATAATAATGCTAACGCTAATTTAAGCCAACGTTAATTAATGGTTGCTAGTCCATTTCTTAACTGTTGATTAACTGTTAGCTTGTTGTTAATCAATGCTTAGTACTACGTTAACTGACCTTAATAAATGGTTAATTAATGTACCAGTATTTAAAGTGTGAAAAGTTAAAGAATCATGGTTAAATCATCGTTAAAATTAATGAATGATATTTGAAAAGAGAAACACAGAAGCAAGGAAATGGTCAAATCAAATAAAAATGAGTGTATGAAGAAGAAAGTGTGTTCGGATTGACCAAGTATGGGACAGGAAGTGATGTTGTTGGAATAGAATTATCGCAAGTTTTCGGATGTTCTTGGATCTATTTCTCCATCGTCTGCTCGGGCGAAATTTTCGATTAAAATCTATTATCAGCAACACGGGACACTTTAGCAAAATACAATCATCATTTGACAGTTGGTCTGACCGATATCGCTCCCCGCTATCACGATCAAGTTCTTTATAACGACAGCATTTGATAATGTAAGAGATTTTGTTAAGACTCACCTTTTGAACGGGGGACATTGTTAGTGACTGATCGTTGGGGTCCACCTTTAAGAGATGCGTCTGTTAGGAAAACACAGTTAAGAACGTTAATACCCATTCCAATTTGGTGTAAATAAGCTGAAATTCTACATTTACATTTAGGGCGTTGAGCAAATTAGCCGCTAAAAGCCGTTTTGAAAACCTGCCTCTTCTGACACCACAAGTGGGCGTGTCCAACTAGATGTGTGCTGGATAGATCAATCTACCAGCCTACCCAGTGGACTGCAGCAAACGTTGCTCATCTATCCGTCATACATCTAGGTCAGGGGTCTCAAACTCTTACCTGGGGGCTGCTGGAGGTAGAGTCTGGGTCAGGCTGGGCCGCATCAAGTATTCCACAGAAATAAGGAGCACAACTGACCCAATCTAAGTTAATGATCGGGCTATAATTAGATCATGCTGGCTATGTAATCTCTGACAGGGGACATTTCATAGTGGTTGGTGGAGTCCGGGACATTTTAACATCCTTTGGCTTTTGTCAGGACTCAGGACAGGCAAATCAAAATTGGGACTGTCCCGGCAAAACCGGGACATCTGTTCACCCTATCACAAGTGATAAAAAAGCGTGGCAAGCCACTCAGCAAAAATGTGCGTTTGACAACAACGGGCGGGCCACAATAACACTAAACTTTGATGTCAAGTAGGGGGCCACAAAATATCATCCAGCGGGCCTCAATTGGCCCCCGTGCCGCGAGCTTGAGACCCCTGATCTATGTGGACAAGCCCACTTGTGATGTCACTAAAACACAGGAAAGGCAGATTTTCCTGCGTGCAGGCTTGTAACGGCTAATCACATACACACCCGGGGTCATAATATCCTCCTTTAAGATGGTATATCTTTTAAGCACACAGTCTGTTCCACAACTCTCACATGCATCATAAATTAATCAATTAACGTTAATTAACCAATTAGAGGTTACCATGTTGAGGAAGTCAGCGGTGTCCCCCAGCCCCCTGACGCTGTCTGTGTCCGTCAGTCCGTCCAGAACGCTGTCAGCCTCTGTGGGTTAAAACAACAGGAGCACAACTACCGTGAGATTGGGGGGTCGCCATGGTTACGGTCCCCCTGGTTCCCTGGGAGTTCGTGGGTCTAAGGAACATGTTTAGCCCAATGTGTTGCCTAAGAAGAGTTAAGGTGGGTCTGAGAGGGAGAAAGATTCAAGATTCAAAAATATAAAACATTATTTTAAATAAAGTTTTTTATAAAGAATTTTTTTTTTATCAATTTGGACAGTCTGAATTCGGGTTATTGTTAAGGGATTCAGGGATACACCCTGAAACCCTATTGATTTCATTATTTTTTTTATTTATTTGTATTATCGTCGTTAATAGTTGTCGTTTGTCGAACTTGCATCCATTTAAATAGTTAGCATAGCTTTAGCATAGCTTTCACCATTACTTTACCTCAGCTAGAATTAGCATAGCCCAACCGATTGAAGGCTACCTTTAATACGGTGTGTCCTACAATACACTGTCTCGTAATCTAGAATCACACTGATCATCCGAAAAAAGCTCACTCAATTTATAACGAGCAAGAGTTTGGCCCAATGAGAGAATCGAAAGAGAAAAGGGAGGGGTATCAGAAGGGGAGGAGTCGGAAGAGGAGGGGCCAGAGGAAGGAGGCGGAGCCAAGAGAAGAGGGCGGGAGATCAGACGGGGAGGAGTCAGAAGAGGAGGAGCGTCTGAGGAAGAAGGCGGGGCCAAGAGGAGGGGGAGGAGTCTGAGTCCGCGGAGGTAGGTACCCTGGTGTTGGTGCATGCCGTTGTGCACCTGTCTGTGGGCCAATGGCAGCGACGAGGGCGGGGCCAGGCGTGGGGGCGGGACTGTGTTGCCGTGGACAGGAAGGGGCGGGTTGAGGTAGGCCGGCGTCCGGGCAGGCAGCGTACGGAACATGGCGCCGAACTGGTCCGGGGAGCGTTCCTGGAGAGGTGGAGGAGTAAGCTTTAGGTACAGGAAGGTCAATATATGGGCTTATATGCGCCATTTTGAAAAACAGTCTAATAACAATAACAACATAATAACAATAACAATGCTCTTTAAGAAGTCAACGCTCTCATACGTTTGTCCTTTTTTAGACTTTTGTCGTTATTTTTGTCGTTATTTTTTTTCCGTAATGTCGAAAGATTTTACACTTCTGGAAATACAAATCATGTAATGTAACCAACGTTTACTTGTTTGTCCTTACAAAAAATAGGATGTATGTCTACAACAATTTTTGGACAATAAATACGCTTTGATTATTTTTCGTGAAATATTATGTTCTTTAAAAATAAAAAAAACGATAAGTATGAAGTCCAAACAGAGGTTAACAAGGTGGTGCTTCATCCCAATCCCGACACATGAGAGAGAGTGAAAAAGAGAGGCGAAGCTAGAGACAAAGAGAGAGAGAGAGAGACAGAGACAGAGAGAGAGAGACAGAGACAGAGAGAGACAGAGACAGAGAGAGAGAGAAAGAGCGAGCGAGAGCCAGAGAGAGAACGAGAGAAACAGAGAGAACAAGAGAACCAGAGAGAATGAGAGAGAGAACGAGAGATAGAACGAGAGAGAGAAGGAGACAGACAATGAGAGAGAGAAGGAGACAGAGACAGAGACAGAGAGAGAGAGACTGTCCGTCTGTCTGTGTGTGTGAGCACCACCCTTCCACCGCCCCAAACAGGAGCTGTTCCTCCACCCACCCTCTCTCTCCTGCGGACCCGGGCCGAGAGGCTCCTCTGGAGGGTGGAGGCCACGCCCGGGGTGGAGGTGGTGGTGGTATTGGTTGTCGTGGTGACCGTGTCCCCCAGGATCTCCAGGCCACCGCCCTCTAGGTAGTCCTCGGTCAGGTCCTCCTCCTCTAGGGTCACGGGGTCGAGGGTGGGGTCGCGGGGTCGTGCCAGCACCACCAGGTGGCAGCCGCCGCACGCCGCCTAGGAAACCACCCAAAAGATGTTTGGTGTGTTTTCACGTCGTTTTGTGTTTTTTTTTTTTTTTTTTTTTATGAATGGTCTCTGGGGATACTCTTGACTGGTTGAAGTGACCATGTTAATGATTTGCGGCTAAATCGCTTTTAAGATTTTGTCACTATATCGCTTTTAAGATTTCCTGCTAAATCTCTTTTAAGATTTGCGGCTTAATCGCTTTTAAGATCTGCAGATAAATCGCTTTTTAAGAATGACTGATATTAAGATTTGCCGCTAAATCGCTTTTAAGATTTTGTGGCTAAATCGCTTGCTAGCGTTCTTTCTGCGGAATTAAAAATACAACGAAGAAATTGCAACTGCTCTTTGTCTTAGCGAGTCTCCTCCCACAGCAGCCAAAGCGAACACGCGCTAGCTTGGAATCGTGGAATTCTGGAATTCGTAATTTCTCTCCACCTTGCCAACTCACCGATATAATAATCCCGGTATGACCCCTCATTTAGTTGTTTGTTTTAAACCAACGTATTTTTGCTGCTGAAGAAGCTAGCGAAGGAGCTAACATCGTTAGCGTAGCCAAAACAAGGGCGCAACTAGTGCCTTGGGCCAGGGCAGTGTTTCTCAACTAGTGGGTCGCTACCCGAAAGCGGGTTGCGGACATGTTCGGAATGGGTCCAAAAACAAAATTATATATATGAATACAGAAATTACAAGAATATTTTTGCCACTTTTTTTTACTTCACTCTTATTGCTAGAGTAATCTACTTTGAAAAAGGGATAAAGGGATAAAGGGGTGAAAATATCTGTTTATCCACGTTTATAAAAGGTTAAGATGACATTGTGCATTTGTGTTCACTAAGTCATTTTCTAATAGTAAGCTAACCAAGGGAAGACCAACTGGCCAGAACAACTGAAAACAATTGTGCTAGGGTACACTAATGTCAGTCATTTTATCCTCTACAAAGCACATAGGGCCACTTGGAGGAACTACAAGGTACACAACATTTTACTTCATACCGGAGTGAAGCTTTCAAACGCAAATCGTGATTGACCTGTCTAGTCGATTTATATTGTTTTTGTTAAAAAAAAATAAACATGGTCAAACAATGTGCTTGGGGTACATGTAACACAGGCAGTGGGTATCCCGAGACGCTGCAGAATGGGGTATATTTCATCCATTTTCCCAAGCCACAACGGGACACGAAAAAGTGTGTAATGTGTGGCATTCCAGAATACCAACTGAATTTAAGCTTGTCACCTTCTGTATGTATTTTAAAGTTTTGAATATACCCCTCCATAGTGTAATGTAGTCCCTTTCGATTCAAAATTTATCCAAAACCTGCTTTGATAGACTGTCAGCTGACATTTTTCCATATGTTTTTGTTATCCACTCTGCTTTGTTTGTCAGAGGTCGTCATGGTAATGACGGGGGACATGACTTAAAGGCTGTGTTGCAGGGTTTATTGTCCTACGAATTTGTGCAATTTAATTGTTGGTATTTAAGATTAAAACTGTTATTTATTGTATTTAATGTTGTTAGGTATCACAAAACGGAATGTAATACGAAAAAGTAGGTACTATTTTAGCGGTTTGCTATTGATTCTCATTTCCCCCAGAATGCATTGCATGACGTCATGTTGGGGAGACACGGACCAAAGCCGCATTGAGACCCTTGAGAGTAGAGACTAGTAAGAGAGTGTTCAGCAGATTATACAGATACATAGATAAATACATAGATATTATATATAGTTAGTATACGCTACACGTGAACCTCCTAAGATGGCGCAATTTGATTGGTTCGCTATCTCGGGATATTGGGCAATATCCCATGATTGACATAAACTCGATATTGTTTTCATCGCAAAATGTCAGCTGATAACAACAAATAAACCTTCGGTCTCGGGGGCTATTCCCCACTATTCACTTCGCCTTCGGCGAATAATTGTTGACTGATAGATAATAGCCTAGTCAAGTCTTAATTAATACCAAACTACACGTCGGGAATTCATTTAGGTGATTCGGCTCACACAGTATAGCCTACAAGACCACACAGAACAAGGGAGACAACAAGTCTGACTGGACATACACAGAATACATCACATTAAAACTAGACCCATGCGTTGATAGATAGACAGATAAAAAGATAATTAAATATGTTCTATTATTTGCCTTGCGGAGCCAGCCAATCCTGTGCTCGTATGCAAATTAGCCATGTGCGCCTAACACAAGAAAGAGTAATGTTGAGAAGTCATACTAAAAACGGATGGCAAGCGAAAGCTGAACCAGACTGTATCAATCACATACTTTGGGTCCATTCTAACTTATGGTAAGAGGCTAGTCTTTAAATCTTTGCAGTGACTGAATGTTGATGATAAACGGATTGTTTTGCATAAGATGAGATGTGTGCGACTGTGCGTGTGTCCTTTTCGGCTTCGGCATACTGCATGGTTATGAAGGCCTTGTGGTTCGTTGTGGTCTTAGTGAAGCAGCCTAGCCTTGGAGTTGGATAAGTTGGAGTGATTGTGTAGTACGGGTGTGAGAGAGCGAGAGAGAGAGCACACCAGCCGTGGTGATGTTTGGCTTGTTGTGGGCTGTCTGTCAGCATCCGCCGGGTTGGACGGTGTGCTTTGTGTATGTGTTCAATGTACATCTGTCTGGTCGTATTTGCGGTAGATTGATGGTTAAATAATGTCACACCACGATCGGTTATACTTGCAGGAACCAATTTTCCAAGTGCACTGATTGCTGTCCTGTAGGCTAAATTAGCCCATAGCTAGCATTATGCCTTCTATTTCTAGATCTTCTGACTTAGTTTACCGGTACTTACGACATAATCGCTGTCACAAAGAAAACGTTGACTTTCACTCGGTGCTATTCACTGACAGTAAAAATAAATAATTCATTATTTATTTAAGTCATTATTGTATGCACTGCTGTTCATTGACTAGCTCCGACTTGCTAAATGATAGCAACTCTCCACTCATTCTCCTGTGACCATGCATTTAATTCCTTATTCGCCCTCTTTCGTCTGACAGGTTCGAAATTATACTGCTGTGGGCCATCATACATGTTATTTGTGGTTATTGCCACCTCTCAGATGCCATAGTTCTAGTACTAGGCTGAGGCTACCTTACACCACGTCTCCCCAACGTGACGTCATCGCCGAATGGCGTTAGAAAACACCCGTTGCTGCCAAAAACGACAAAAACTGGACTTTAACACTATTTTGGAGACATTTTATAAATGACACACATATTTTGAGTGCTTTATGTACCCATTAATCCAAACTTCCGGTTAACCTACACGTAGGCCTTTAACGAGAGGTCAATGGTGTGCAATTGTGTGCTCCACCTACTGCCTGGACGTGGTACTGCAGGAAGCGGGGGCAGAGTGTGGGCTGGAACTGGTTGGTGAAGTTCTCCTCCCCCAGGCCCAGCTTGCCGTGGCGACCGTCTCCAAACGTGTAGAGCAGACCACTCTCTGGGGAATCACCATGGCAACGGCAGGTCAACATACTGGGGGTATGGCTAAATGACGGAGGCAAAGGTGGGTGTGTGCGTGTCAATGTGTGTGTGTGTGTGAGTGTGAGTGTGAGTGTGAGTGTGAGTGTGAGTGTGAGTGTGAGTGTGAGAGAGAGAGAGAGAGAGAGAGAGAGGGCAAGCGAGAGCCAGAGAGAGAGAATCTTAAATAGACAGATAGAGACAACGGGAGAAACGAGAGAGAGACAGTGTTAAAGAGAGACTCTGTGTGTGTGTGTGTGTGTGTGTGTGTGTGTGTGTGTGTGTGTGTGTGTCTGTCTGTTTGTCTGCCTGCTTCACCTGTGATGACGGCCGTGTGGTTCTCCCCACAGGAGACCCCAGCGGCCCGCCCCCTCCTGAAGTGCTCCACCCCGTGGGGGGATCGGGACTCAAACACGAACGTCCCGTGGCCCAGCTGCCCGAACTGGCCCAGGCCGAAGGTGTAGACCCCCTCTTCTGCCAGCGGGGGGCGACGGCAGCGTGACCGAACAAAATGACGACCAGAGAATGACATGCGCGTGGGTTCTACGAATGTACGCACTTATTGTGTGTTTTACGTCCTGGCACTTAATGTACGCTCTTATCGTATATTTGTACGTCCTGACACTTAATATACACAATTATTGTATGTTTGTACGTCCTGGAACCTTATGTACGTACTTATTATTTGTTTGTACGTCCTGGCACTTTATGCACGCATTTATTGTATGTTGTACTTCCTAGCACTTAATGTACGCCCTTATGGCATGTTTGTACGTTCTGGCATTTAATGTACGCACTTATTGTATGTCGTACTTAGTTATTGTCCTTAGCAACGGGTAGCATCTTATCCTAGATATCTTTAGTATTTAGCATGGTGGTGCATCTTTTAAATAGATGCAGACATTAGCATATATTTAATCGTATATTATTACATTAGATATAAACAAAAATGATGCAGTTCCAATGTCGACCTGTAGGTGGCGGTGGAACTCACCTGCGAGGACAACCGTGTGCCCCCCGCCGCAGACCACCTGGCTCACCGGCCCTGGCACCCCCCTCACCAGCTGGGGAGCGCGGTGGCCGGGCAGCTGGTTGGGCTCCAGGCCGAGCTTACCGCTGTCACGCTCGCCAAACGTGTACAGGCCGCCGCTAGCTAGAGCGGAAAACAGAAGAAGAAGAAGAAGAAGGAGAAGAAGAGAAGGAGGAGAAAGAGAAGGAGGAGACAGAGAGTCTGAATTTATAGTTCGGCTCTAGAATTGTTAACTTCTCTCTAGACTTGTGAACTTTTCTCCACAATTGTGAACTTTTCTCTAGATTGTAAATCTCTCTAGACTTGTGAACTGTTCTCCAGAACTGTGAACTTCACTCTAAACTGAAGTTCATAGATCTTGTGAACTGAACTGCTCTCTACTTGTGAACGACTCATTAACCCAACACAATTGTCTTTAAAAGAGTTTGCCTCAATAAAAAGGTACTACTCAATCCTAATTGCGATGACGTCAAAATTAAAGTGCATAAAAGTATTTTAAAAAATCGGAATGAAATAAACTGAACACAAAACATTTACCATTGTCTGAACTGAATTCATATCAGCTAACATTTTCATGCTAGACTTTCATACTAGATTTTCATACTAGCTTTCCATACTAGCTTAACATACTAGCTTAACATACAAGCTTAATATACTAGCTTGACATACGAGCTTTTCATTCTATCTTTTCATGCTAGCCTTTCATGCCAGGTTTCAATTTGCGGCGCTCACCAGGGTTTAATGCTAGCCTTTCACGCTAGCTTTTCATACTAGCTTTCAATACTAGCTTTACATGCTCGGTGCTCACCCGTGACGAAGGCCGAGTGGTAGTACCCGCAGGAGACCCAGGCCACGGGCTGGCCCACGCTGACCTCCTGGGGGGTGGTGGCGCCCCCCTCCTGCCCCAGGCCGATCTGCCCCTCGGTGTTGTCCCCCCACATGTACAGACGGCCACTCTCTAATTGGTCGATGTGGAGGGGGAGAGGGAATCAGTCAGATGGGTTAAGAGTATAAAGGTTTTCTTTAAGGGGAATTGTGATTTCCAATTTATTTTATTTAAATTAACTTTAACAATTATTAAACGTTTATTTTAATAAGGTTTAACTTTGAAAGGGCTGATATTATACCACCAGGTGTGAGTGTGATTAGCCGTTTCAAGCCGTTGTGGAAAAATCGCTTCTGCCATCACAAGTGGGCGTGTCCACCTAGATGCGTGATGGATAGATGAGTAATGTTGGCTACGTTCCACTAGGTAGCCTGGTAGACTGATCTATCCAGCACGCATCTAGGTGGACACGCCCACCTGTGATGTCAGAAGAGGCGGATTTTCAAAACGGCTTGTGGCGGCTAATCACACTCACACCTGGTGGTGTAATATTTCACCCTTAAAGGGGAATTGTACCCATAGATTCAGCTCGAATTGGACAACTAGGCGATTCCAAAGAGTTTATTTTTTACTTTAAAGTTTTACTTTAAAAGGGGTCTTATTACACTACCAGCTGTAAGTGTGGTAAGCCGTTACAAGCTGTTTAAAACTCTGTCTCTTCCTGTGTTTAGTGACATCACAAGTGGTCGTGTCCACCTAGATGTACGCTGGATAGATCAGTCTACCGGCTTACACAGTGGACTGTAGCAAATGTCGATATTCAATCCACTTGCGATGTCACTACACACACACCTTGTGTTCAAAGTTTAGGACACAAACACACACACACACTTCTCTCTACACCTATCCCTTTCTCTCTCGCCCTCTCTTTCTCGCCCATTCCCACTCTCTCTCTCACACACACACACACACACACACACACACACACACACACACACACACACACACACAGACACCCACTCTCTCTCTAACATTGTCTCTCTCTCACATTGTCTAGAGACAATGTGAGAGACAATGTCTCTCTCACCGGTCAGGGCGGCCGAGGTATTCGAACCGGCAGCGAGCATTCTGATTGGCCGCTTGGAGCTGAAGAACTTGATTTGATGGAAGGCGATGCGCTCGTCACAGTCGCCGAGCCCCAGCTGACCCTCGCTGTTCCCCCCCGTGGAGTACACCGCGCCCTGGGCTGAGACACACACACACACACACACACACACACACACACAGACCCCCCCCACACACACACACAAAGACACACACCAACATTCATTCACTTACGAAAACACACACACACACATAAACACGCAGGCACACACACATACAGATACAGAGACAAGCACAGGCACACACACACGAATACATGTGAAGGCACCCACCAACATTAATGCACACCCGCACAAACACACACATATGCACAAACACACACACACACATCAACATTCATGCTCACACCCATAACAACATTCATTCATCACAAACGTACACGCACACACACATACAAAGACAGATAAACACAGGCAGGCACACACACACACACACACACACACACACACACACAAACAATCATCCTCATCATGCTCCATCATTAGAACAGAATGCATTGCAATACGATAATTTACGCTTCTAGCTTAGATATTGTCTATTTACGATCGCTTTTCATTCTTTTTCTATTTTTAAACGTGTTAACTTAATAAAGCACCAACCTGTACAGATGATAGTGTGGTTTCTTCCGCAAGCCACAAGTCGTACTTTCTCAGACTTCAAGGCTGGAAAAAAATAGTTTTTATATTATTAGACATTTTGAATAAAACTCAATCAATGTTCGTTTTATGAAAAGAGACAATATCTCACTGTCACCTTAACAGAAACAAAAGCGAAAAAATATTTGTTGCTCCTTGTATCCCATGCAATGTGACAGCCAGTCTATAAACAAAGCTAATGCAACTAATAGCATTAGCTTGATAGTCAGTCTCAATCCCCCTCTCTCCCATTATTTCTCTCCCTCCCTTCCTCTCTCCCTTGTCTTGCAAGAGCCTCTCTCTCTCTCTCTCTCTCTCTCTCTCTCTCTCTCTCTCTCTCTCTCTCTCTCTCTCTCTCTCTCTCTCTCATCTCTCTCTCTCATCTCTCTCTCTCTCTCTCTCTCTCTCTCTCTCTCTCTCTCTCTCTCTCTCTCTCTCTCTCTCTCTCTCTCTCTCTCTCTAGTCTTTTAAGGGCCTCTACTACTCCCCCTGTGTATAAACACCAGATTAAGGACCCTACAGATTGGGATTACTGCAGCAGCAAATCTGGGGCCTTCCCACTCTGCAGAGAGACGATTTTCCCCTGAATACCTTACACTGTTGGTGAAGGAATAAGCCTTGAGTTATGGTTCCACGTCGACGCAACACAAGGACCACGAAGATGCTTCGACGCAGTCGTGAACCCGTTTTCGTTCTGTGTCGTCATTAACACTTGATTGTAGCTTTTTATGGAGAGAGAAGCAACGGTGGTGGACCTTACTAAATGCCTTATCCATTGTATCGGTCTGTAAAATGCTAATGAAATAAAATAAAATGTATTTATTAAGCACATTTAATAATAAGGTGAGGGGGGGGGGATGGGGATCTTATGTTTTATTTATGTTTTTGTTATAATGCACACCGTTTTTGTTTTTTTACTACAGTATGAAATAAACAATATACTAATGCATGCATGTGAAGTGTGTGTGTGATTGCAGTGACTTGGCCGGATTTACATGCAGCGTAAGGGTAATCGTAGTGGGTTAAGGAACCCAATTTATTAGGGCACCATTTTGGGGCGATCCTAGGTTCCCTTTGCCAACGTTTGGTGTGACCCTGGGGCGATCTGAAGCACGCCGCCCACTGTGGAACGAGGGCGCAGAGCCGACAACATTGTGCAACTGAAGCGGTATCACAAAACGAATACCCCCAATCCGAGTGATTGTTGACGATACAAACGTTACGTTTTAAGCTTGTGCATGTTTCCACAGTTGAACGACTTCATGCCTGTCTACGCGTCAAACTCGTGCATGTTGCAGAAAATGTGCAACAGCGCCCCCTGGGGTCACACTTTTCAGAGGGTCTCAGAATTCTGTGCAACAACTGCTCGCTTCTCCTTGCTTGACCGCGATCTAGCATCTAGGATCGATTGCTCTTCCTTGGGTCCCCCGATGTTAACGCTGAATTTCATAGATATAAATTTGCAGCTGACTTTGGCATGTTGAATTTGGCGGCGTTGAAAATATTTAAGTTTAAATTTTTAACGTTGAATATTTGATTTTGAATTTTTTAAAACTAAAAATGATTTATTGAAAATGTAAAGAGTTAAATGCAGAGGCAAAAAAGTCCAGATATTTTATTTCAATGCATAAATATTCAGTGCTTAGAATTCAGTGGCTTTTTATTTTCAAAATCCGATGGTACAGATTTACTTCCATACCCTTGCTGCTGCATCGCCTCGATGCAAGGTTACACTTTTTGGGAGGAGCACGTCAGGCCCTTGCGGTGGACGCACGGAGGGTCCGCAAGGGCGTAAGGGGTCCGTAAACCCCCTTGCGTTGCGTCGGCGTGGAACCCTAACTGAGCCTTAACATTTAGAGTAAAGGATTTTTAGAATGGTGAAACGCTAAAATAGCCTGCAAAAGCAACATACATAACAAAATAAAGATTACATTTCGACGATCGATTAAGGTTTAACAGACAGAACAGTAAATGGCGATGTTAGCTGAGTGTCGAGGTGTCCCTGAGCAAGGCACCTCATCATGACTACTCCCTGACGGAAGGTTGCTAGTTGGATCCATGGCTCCTTGTTGTACGTTTGGACAAAAGCGTATGCTAAATGTAAATGAGAACAGAGGACACCATTTTGAGACCCACCTTTCACACAGGTGGGCTTGGTGACGCTGGATTTGGAGCCCAGACCCAGCTGGCCCCAGTTGTTGCTCCCGAACACAAACAGCTTCCCATTCTCTGTTGGAACACGGACGGAGTAGGAGGAGTTAGAGCCAATGTATTGTACTTCATTTTTTATTAAACCCTTGCTTAACCGGATAAAAGTGTCAAACACGAGAGAAATAGACAGAGACAGACGGACAGAGACAGAGAGACTTATATTTTGTTACACAAACAGCTTCCTGTTCTCTGTTGAAACATGGCATGTTTAGAAGGTATTTAGAACTGTACTTACTTATTATTTATAAAACCTTTAGAAAATGTTCCAAATGTCTATCACCACATCACCTCCTTCCCTTTTCTCCCCTTCCCCTTCTTAACTATTCCTGACTTTTAGTAGTTTTATCTATAGTAGTTCTTTAGCTACCCATTTCATCTCTTTTATTAAATCTTTTTTATCGGGAAAAGACAACTGCAGATTATCTTGCGAGCGCAGGCTAGTGAACTCCTTAAACCTTTGTTCAAATGTATCGAATCACGTTGCCTGTTCTACAGTCTCTAGGTATGACAGTGGGAAAACCTTAACTAATTAGTTAGACACAAGCAAAGTTAGAAAGACTATCTACAAAACACAACAGGTCTCTCTCTCTCTCTCTCTATCTCTCTCTCCCCGCCCCTCGGCAAGCACACACACAAACACATCAGGTCAGAGACATTCCCATCATTTAAACAACGTCTAAACTGTATCTAACAGTATTAAAGATGATTTCACGAGCGTACCTGTAACTAATGCCGTGTGCTCGTCGCCGCATGCGATGTTTTGCGGGACGTCGTTCTTCAGCCAGAATTTACCCGGCATGTTGTCGGCAAACTTGCTCTTCCCAAACGTGAAGACCGCCCCCGATTCTGAAAAATATGAATGTTTATTATTATTCAAATGTTTTAATTGTTTTTGAGCATACATACAATATAATACACACAATAAACATACAATACAGTAAAATAAAAGCACCACAAAAACACCAGCACTGAATAAAAGAGAATAAACAATATTAAAACAATTACAATTAAAAAGAGGGGGGGGGGGGGGGGGGGGGGCTACAACGCAACATGGGAAAGGAACGTAATATGTTTATTACCTAGTGATCATAAGTGATGATAAGTGAGGCATTGAACGACATGCGATATATGACTACAAAAAAACACATAGAATGAGAGAGAGAGAGCGAGAGAGAGAGAGAGACAGAAAGAAAGAGATGAAAAAAACATTTCTAATACTACATGAAAAAAATACAATGTGCCATTATTTGGCAGAGTTTGGAGGGCAAAACTATTTGAGTAATAACAGTTTGAAAAAGGAACAGCAACATATATACATAGACTTCTTTAAAGACATTTAATTTCATGGTTATGAGAATATAGAAACGCAATATTGCAAAAGGGTGCCTGATGACCGGAATGTTTATGAAATTTTACTCCCCCCCCCCCACACACACATATTGCAAAAAGGTATCGGATGACTGCAATGCATGTGGAACGATATCAAACGTTCAGTGTTATGGTTTCAATGGTGCAAGATGCGCGTGCACACAAAAAGGGACACCATTAAGTAACTGATGAACTTTGATCGATTCAAATACAAATAAAACCATAGTGAATTGTTAAGCTGATGCCATTGATTACCGGGTATCTCGTCTTCAGTGTCTCCGGCCATCCCTTCTGAGTGTAATCGGCTTTGGAGGCGAGGGGCAGAGTGTGTGTTCGGGTGAGTCTCGACACACACAACCCGGAAGTAAACAAACGTTCTCCTTGGCTACGGCGCCCAGCATGTGACCAGACCACTAGAGCTCCGGGATAATGCTTTAAGTAGTGAGTGTGTATGTGTGTGTGTGTGTGTGTGTGTGTGTGTGTGTGTGTGCGTGTGTGTGTGTGTGTGTATGTGTGTGTGTGCGTGTGTGCATGCGTGTGCGTGTGTCTTTGGGGGGTTTGGTGCATGCGTGCGTGCGTGCATGCGTGCGTGTGTGTGCGAGTGTGTACGTGTGTGTGTGTGTGTGTCTGTGTGTGTGGAATTAGTATTTAAATCGCAGCTTTTCAAGAGCATTGTTACAAACATTGCCATAGTCTTATTATTCATTGTAGTTGTAACAACAATGATAATAGCAATGAATAAGTATGTCATATATCAGAAAATGTACGTAGTATATTATAATGTATAGTCATCATAAAAAGCGAAATCTTATATTATTATTCATGATAATATTTATTATTGTGTTATTATTGTATTATTTCGTATGCATGTATTTAGATTATGATCTTCACAATTTTCATAATTGAACTCATGACACGATTTGTTTTGGCTTGTGTAACACAATATATGTGATTGCACAAAGTGCAATTCATTTTTGTTAATTAAATATTTGAAACCACAATAGAAAATTAAATTGGAAAATAGGTTAATTGGGCAATAGGTTTAGAAATCTCTTTGATGTTTGTTTAATTGGTATTTATAGGCTGTATACGGTTTATATATTTCTGTATTATTATCCTCTAATACTATCCTCTTTGCTGCTGTCCCCACTTCGGGACAAATAAAGGATTATCTTAGCATATTTTATACATTATTATAAAGGGCGAGTCTTCGTTTTCAAGCGGAACCTTTGAACTAAACCACTTGACCCACCCGGGGACTTTAACCGGAGGACATCAACAAGAAACGGCCGGTCCGCTGCCGTCTTCCGCCCTCCACTACCTCTCTCTCAGTGTTAACTAAATTATTGTTTGTGAATATATGTTATTTTTAATGAAAAGAAGTCATCCGCCTTCCCCGCCGCATCGGAAACACGCTAAAAGCAAGTATTTACGTCATTGAAAAAGAGAGAGAGAGAGAGAGAGAGAGAGAGAGAGAGAGAGAGAGGAGAAGAGGGTGAGAGAGAAGGAGAGAGGGTGAGACACTGAGAGAGAGAGAGAGAGAGAGAGAGAGACAGAGAGAGAGAGAGAGAGAGAAGGGGGGGGGTGGATGCAGAGAGGGGACAAGAGGGGGATAGAGAGAGAGAGAGAGAGATATGAAAATAAACTAAAGAGAACTAAGGCTCATACACTAGTAGAGCCTTAGTGGAATTAGAATCCACTTTTTTATTCATTAAATGTTTTATAGAAATTGCAGAACAGCCCGATACATATTTGTACATTATTTTTGATTTGAACCTTTTCTATTTGAACATTTTGTGCAGATTTTTAAGGGTCAATTTCAAAGTTTCTTAGTTACAAAGTGTTTTATTGGAGAGAGATGCTGAATAAACGCATCATGCATCAAGTTGTATAAAGTTGTATCTATTCCTGTTTCAAACTCAAAATAATCGTTTTAAATAATCATGATTTCAATATTCACCAAAATAATCGTAAGTATGATTTTTTCCTTAATCGAGCAGCCTTAGTTCAAGACCCTACCGCCGCCAAAATGGAGGACCGCGGCCAAACCGCAGGCGAGGCATTGTCCCGCCAACCATGGCTCCCTGTCTGCATCGGCAAGGACCAGCTCCTCGCCAAGGCCTGGTTCGGGGACCTGGCCTACCACATCCTGCTGACGGACACGCGCGGCGTCTGGGTGGAGAGCATGGACTCTGCCGCTATCCAGAGGCGAGCCCAGGTAGGGTTTAAAAACATGGTGACACTTAAAAGTAGTGCTTTGTGTAGCGTCTTCTCCTAGCTATCTCTGTTGGAATGGGAATGGGTTAACTTAGTGATGGGTTAACCTAGTGAGGGTTAGTGCTTGGCCCTTGTTTCTATGAACATCCTTACTGTACCGACAGATATGTTATTTTTCTCTTTCTTCTGACAAATGTAAGGGCTATGGGCTGTACTCTGTACTCAGTTGTAGTCACAGTTGTAACAATACTAATAATTTGGTAATATACTTTCCTAATTTTATAAAATGTATGATTACTCTGAAATAACACTGCTACACTACTGCTAAGGTAAAAATAAGGACCAGAGAAAAGCTCCCTAAACCCCAGGAATAGCAAGTATCCCAGGGAGCAGATTCCCAAGATTTTTAAATCCTTCCAGCCCTCACTACATCTCTGAAAACGCCACTTGTTTAAGGATGACGTACAAATCCACGCTGTAGTTCCGTTCCAAAAAAAGCATTAAAGCTGACCTTTGATGCCCCCCCCCCAGGAGCTGAACAAACGTCTGCGGGCCCCCGTAGAGGCCTTCTACTCCCACCTGAGGGACGTTGCCCTGCCCTGCCTGTCCGGGCCACTGGGGGAGGGCGGGGCCCCGAGGGAGGGCGGGGCCACGGTGACCATGACCCGTCCCGGGTCGGGGCCGGGGGCTGGCGGGGGGGTCTGCGTGAGGCTGAAGAGCGAGCTGGCTGGGCTGCCCTTCCACTGGGAGTTCCGCCTGGGCTCTCCCCCCGCCGACACGGTAAGAGAAACCACGTCCGAACGCCACAACCGAATCCGGCGTTTGTTTTGTTTTCTGTCGGAATTTTTGGTTTCTGTGATTTGTGTTGGTGGGTGAGGGAGAGAGAGACAGAGAGAGACAGACAAGAGAGAGACTAGAGCGAAAGACCAGAGAGAGAGAGACCAGAGAGAGAGAGAGACTAGATAGAAAGACAAGAGAGAGGGAGACCAGAGAAACGGAGATCAGAGAAAGAGAGACCACAAAGAGAGAAAGAGACCAGAGAGAATGAGAGATCAGAGAAAGAGAGACCACAAAAAGAGGTTAGAGAGAAAGCGAGGCCAGAGAGAGAGAGACCAGAGAGAAACCAAAATGTGGACACTTTACTCTTTGTTGTCCTAGTATTAATATGTACTATAATCTCCTAGAACAAAACAAAACAACTCTTTTCAGTGAATTATGGTAACCTTACATGCAGTTGACACATGATTACCGCAATGTACTATAATGTCCGACCTAGTACAACAAAAGTCCTCTGAGTTTTTCTGTGCATCACGGTAACCGAAAAATTATCCCCCTTTCAGTGCATTACTGTAACCAAGAATACAGTTGCCGCGTGATTACCATTATGTACTATAATCTACTCGTGCAACAAAATTCTGCTGAGCTTCTCAGTGCATTACGGTAACCATGCATCCAGTTGACGCTGGGTTTCCCTTGCGGTTCGAGGTGTGCAGTGAGCTGGTCCGCCCTCTGCTGGTGATGAGCCGGCTGCTGCAGACCCAGGTGGACCAGCTAGGGGCGCTGTTGGCCCGCAAGGATGCCCAGATCCAGGACTACAGGGAGACAGGGGCCACTCTCAGCAGAGGTACACACGCACACATACGCACGCGGGCGCGCCATAGGCGCCGGAACCTATGAGGCCGCGGGGCCAATGGCCACCCAACTTTTCGTGAAAAAGAATATAGATATATATTTTTTTGTTAGCCTTTATTGATGAACTATTTAGTTTCTTAGTTATGTTTAGGCCTAATATTGTTACTATACAAACGAACGGAGCTTTGTCTCCCCACAACCTTATATTGATTGAGTCTAAAACGTTCTCAACGATTCAGCCAATGAGAGTACTACAGCAGATAGCAATCGCGTTGCCATGGCCCACGGGTAAACAAATGACAAGGCACCGCCACACAAGTTAACTAACGATCGCTGTAGGCTTCAACATCATGCAAGCACTTTATGTTTTATTTAATTTTTTTCTACATCACAATTGCATGCTTTAATAAACTATTGTGTTTACCTACCATTACGAGTCTTGTTTGGTCTAGTAGGGAATTCGCACAATGGCGCTGCTACTGCTTGCTATTGCTGGTTCACACTACACGATTTCAGCCCGATTTTGTCCCGATTCGTTCGTTGCAGACAAATGTGAAATAAATAAATTAATGAAAAGTAGGTTAACATATTGACTAGAAAAACGGCAAACTGACTAATTATATTTTTCTATAATCTCCCTGCTTCGGAAATCTCCGCCCAGCGCTCGTCCGCTGGTTTTCCATAAGCATTCCACTGTGCGATCATCCCTGCTGCATATGCCCTCACACATTGTTGAAATCATATGCTGGATGCTTTATTCTTTCTATGTGGCTTTTAGTTAACGATCGGGCTATAATAAGACCACGTTGGCTATGTTCGCTGACAACAGGGGACATTTCATAGTGGTTGGACTTTTTAACGAACCGACAGCAGAACACAAAATCGGGATGACATTACAGCTCATCCGTGCACCTCTACTAACTAGACTTCACTGCACTACGCAGAGGACCGCCATCATAATGCCTAGTATAGGAACTCGGGATCCATTGTTTTTTACACTTTGTTGCTGCCTTGATGCTGCGTGAAGCACTGCATAAAACACGACCAAAGTTCTACAGTCAAATCCAAAAGCCATCTATAGATGATTGTGAAGATGATGAGGATTATGATGACAATGAAGAAGGTTCTTTTTTATGATTCATTGTTTACTTTGCGGTGATGACACACTATTTGGATCTCAACGGTGCTGCAGCGCGCCGCTTCCTATTGGTGCTACGGGCGGCAATTGACGCGCGTGAAATGCGCACCGCGGCGCTTCAGCGCCGGTGAGTGGCCGGCTTTAGGATGATGAGGTGTCACGCGCTGTTTGACACATGCACGCGCATTTGCCCCCCCCACCATTGAAATCATTCTGGCACCACTGGCGTGCGCGCATGTGTGTCTGTACACATACATACACACACATACATACATACATACACACACGTATACACATACTTATGTACATACACACACATAAACATAAGCATATACACACACACACACACACACAACATTTTAGTGTTTTTTGTTTGTAGTTGTGTTTTTCTTTCTACGATGTGAAGCGACCTTGGGTTTGAGAAAGGCGCTATATAAATGTAACTTATTATTGTTATTATTATATACATGCATACACACTCACCCACACATACATTACATACAAATGCACATACATAGATATAGATACATGTATGCACACACACACACACACACACACACACACACACTGGGCTGCAAAGTCTTTTAATAATCGATTAATTGGTCATTATTTTTTCGATTAATCGATGAATCGGATAAAAAAGGAAATATTTATAATTGTCTCATCTTAATTCAAAAACTGAACATTTCTTCTAATTCACAGTGCAGACTGAAGTGTAAAAACAACAGGTTATTGCTCCATCGTCCCTGAGCTATTAAAAGTAATTAAATGATAAAAAAAATATAAAAAATATTAAAACATAACTGGAAATTCCAGTTATGTTTTAATATTCTTTTGAGGGTCTCCGACAGGCTCTCTGTTGGCGGAGAGGGCTCTCCGTGTCTACACACAGCACTTTACGGAGGACTTTCCGTCCTCTTTACCCTGCTGTCGAGCCCCCTTCCTCGTCACGGATGACCCCGACATGTTTCCTTCTCAGATGCTGTATCATCACCGTGGTGCTTCCGTGCCACGCCATTTCGCTTTTGCAAAGATTGCAACTAACCCACTTTTTAGCTTCATGCATTGTAACGGGCTCCAACGCTTTGGGCGATTTCGGTCGAACCGTTTTCTCGTCCTCCACCATGTTTCATGTCCAAATTGCAAGCTTTGGTCGCTCACATTATATAGTGTGCAGGAGGCTCTTTGTGGGCGGGCATAAAGCATGGACCTGTCAGCATTGGCCTCTGAAAACACATCCGCGCCTACGAGAGGGAGAGGGAGAGAAGGGGCAGGGGAGGCTGCACACCTGCTGCTCGTTGACTAATCAGTGGTCAGCAGGTTGAAACAGCCGTCACCACACACACTCTGATTCACTGTGTCAAGTGCCTGGATATCAGAACACGAATGGCGACCCAAAGATTAAAAACTAAAATACGAAAAAAAAATGTAAATAAAGGGACTTGCGCCAAAGTTATAGGGTTTTAAACTTAAATGCTTTAGAGCTGAACTACTTTGAATTGTTTTTCTGCAGCCACGGCGTGACGTAGACGTTGCTAAATGTGTACATGAATTCAGGGGTGGGGGGGGGGAATCGATTGATGCGATTTTGGGCATTCTTTGGTTAAAGGGACTGTAGCAATGCCTCGGGAGTCCTGAGACGAGCCTGCAACTCACCAGCAAATCTAAAAAAGAAAGGGGCTACTTATTAACCAATCAGAAAATAGCACTAATGTATCTGGGTAAGATTTAATGCAGCAACCAATGAAAAATGCATAGTTATTCTGGAATCGTTCACGTGATTCTTCTGAATGTTTCGTTGTGAACACAGTGGAACCACGGGAGCTGGAAACAGAACACAAACACCAAAAATGACAACTTGATTGCTGTTAGAGAATGTCGCCCACATAATTAGCATCAGTTTTTCAATACTGAGCGTCTGTAGCCTAAATTGAGCTGCTAGCCTACAGTTGTACAGCCTGCTCTCTCTCACACACACACACACACACACACACACACACACACACACACCATGCGTGCATGCACACACGCGGAAAATGAATAATGAATGAAAAATTGTCTGTCTTCAAAACTTGAGAGCCCTGTAAAAGTATAGGCATTTGTTTTGTGAAGCTGTCCTGTCAAAATAAACATTAGCCTTCTGAAAAACGATTCAGATGGACATCAGGAAATTCTTCATGAACAGAGGCAGAGGGAGAGGAGCAGTGAGGAGAGATGAGGAGGACGAGGGAGGTATGATAATTGCCCACATTAACGTTAACATTAATATTTATGCTGGTAATAGCCAACAATTGCTAGTCTGATGTGCTGTGATTTGATCAATGGTTTAATGGCAATCTTAAATAAGTTTTCTGCATTTGAAAATGTAGCCTATAATCTACAGAATCAGAATGGGAATCAGAATATTAAAAGTCACCAAAAGTCAGTATGAAGGCTTTAGTATTTAAGCTACAAAGGACTGCAGTATTGCCAGGATGACTATAGGACCCTATGGTAAATTCAATTGTTTTATCATTTTCATAAAACAACCGGGTTTTGCCTTGGAGGGAAGTACATCTCAATTTTGCCTATTCAGTTTTATCTATACTGAAAAAGGTAAGCTTCCCTGTTAAGTAGGAAAGCCTATGAAATGCATGCAGTGAGTATACTTAGGTTTATGTGGATGTTGCTGGCTAGTGGCTGCTACACTAATTGAGGGCCAGAGTGCTGGAGGAGAAGGAAGAGGAGAGGAGGAGGAGGAGGAGAGAGGGGAGAAAGAAGATAGGCTGGGCAGTCCAGGGCCAGGCAGGGGGAGTAGGAGGGGAGAGACAGGCAAGAATCGGATGAGTACATGATGCTGGGCGAGATGTGAAACTGTTCAGAATATGGAGGAGGATGTCTGTGACCAAGGGGAGATATATTTTTGTCCATGTCGTTCTGCCAAACTAATGCTGTTTCCACACAGCTTGTAAATAAGTATACACGTGCATTTTAGATTTTACCATCTTGATAAGAGTTTGTTAGCCTAAAGGTACGGCCACACTGAACGCGTTACGCGCCTGCTGCTTGATCATTGTGTGTCACAAAAATCGTTCAACGCGCCTAACGCGCCTATGCAGCTAGATGAGCCCGCCCAAAACTTATTTTCCCCGCTACTTTTCTTTTGCTCAACAAACAAACACGGCTGAGATCACCACCATCGCTGTGCTGTATTTGTTGTGGGAGTTCGAGGAGAGTAGGAAACCCAAACGCCGTCGTGTTTGGGTGCATGACATCCTCCGTAGGCGCTCACAGCTGGGTGAGTTTCACCATCTCCTCCAGGAACTCGGCCTGGATGACTGCCGGTTCCAGCGGTATTTTCGGTTGACTGGGGCCATGTTCGATGACCTGCTAGCCCGGGTTGGTGCCTGGATATCCCGTCAGGACACCAACTACAGGCGCTCCATATAAGCTGCGGAGCGCCTGTCCTCTGTCTCTCTGCCAGTAACGTCGGGTCAAGCTCAACGCTGATTGGCTATCGCGGCTAAGTGTCACACGTAGGAGCGTAAAAAGTTCAATTTTTGAACTCCGCGCGTAGGTTCGTTGGGCGCGTTATTTAGGTGCGTAAAACGCGCCTAACTTGCTGCTTTTGCGCGTGTAACGCATCTACGCCCCTAAACCAATGATTCCCTATGCAAAAATGCTGATTTTCTACAACTCTAACGCCCGTAACGCATTCAGTTTGGCCGTACCTTAAGGCACAACTTCTCCTTAAAAGGGAGCTTCCTGCATAATACCGCTTTAGATAAAATGGTGAAGGTCATAAAGAGGTGAAGGTCAAAAAGAGACTTTTTGTTTATTTGTTAGTTACTTTATCAGAGTCTTTCTTATCTTAAATTGTTGCAGTAAGAGGATCTTATTGTTAATAAATCTTTGAGGTGTGTATGTGTTTAAAGGGGACATATTATTCCACCAGGTGTGAGTGTGATTAGCCTTACAAGCCTTTTCGAAAATCTGCCCCATATGACATCACTAGTGGGCGGGTCCACCTAGATCTGTGCTGGATAGATGAGCAACGTTTACTTCAGTCCACTGGGCTTGCTGGTAGACTGATCTATCCAGCATAATATGTCCCCTTTAAATAAATATCATGTACGGTACTCATGAATCTTTACCTTTACCAGTGCTTTAATATATAGCCTACAGTATGACAGTGGCAATAATGATTTTGAAGCTTGTACATGCCCTTCTGTAGCCATCTATTTCATATTGTGCACACATTTGCCCCAGCAAAGCTCTAGGTCTAGCAGGCGCGTTTATTAGACCTGGGCAATTGAGGCTATAGCCCCGGATCTTTTGGTAATAGCCCCGGATCACTGTGCCGTCAAAAAATAAATAAAAAAACATAATAATGATGAAAATAGCCCCGTAGAGTATACTTCTTTGTGGTTGCATTACCAGCAGTCACAGATGCAACATCAGTGAAAACCGCAAAATTCTGACGTGTCCATATATGGGCAGATTTAGAATAATTTGTTGCAAAATGTTGCAAATTCAACGTCGGTATTCTTTCTTCTCTATGCATAGCGCATCTCGTCGATATTGCTGTTTCGTGCTGCTATCCTTTTAGTGAGATCAGAGAGTGTTGAGAGGGACAGTAATAAAATATCTTTGGTAAGATGGATATAAGAAGAGAAACCCGCCGTGAATTCAACCCGGTCAACTTGACATTGAGTACTTGCATGACAGTGGTACCGTAAAACTTCAATAGCCCGGGCTTTTATTTGTTTCAATCACTGAACTTTCGAACAAAACTCTTGCTCAGCAAAGATGGGAAATACTATCAAATGTATTATTTAAGCCAGTATGAATAATATTACCGTACATGTTTACCAGGCAATCGAATAACGCCTGCACGCATGCACACACACACACACACACACACACACACACACACACACACACACACACACACACACACACACACACACACACACACATACACATACACACACTGACACACACACACACACACACACTGACACACACACAAACAGGCGGATTGGTAATCGGGAGAGTCGGGAGAATTCCCTGTGGGCCGTTAACGTTTCGGGGCCGCAGGGCTGATTACTGCGGGATAACAATATTGCATTTATAAAAGTTCCTTGCAGCGCCGTCCGGCAGCCTGAGCTGTGCAACCGCAACCTCTCACTCACTCAACACACGCAATACATACAATCTGTCAACGTCACAACCAATTTGATTTTGCCTAGAGGGGAGTAACTGAGCGCCCCCTCCCGAAGTGGTACAGCCCAGGTCGGCCTTGAACTGCGATTGGTCAGAAAGACGTAACAGCTAATGACAACATTGAACTCTCGTGTAGGCTCGAACAGAGTGACACACAAACACACACAGACACACACACTTTTAAGGAGTTTTTCACCCGCTCCGTATCCAGCTTGTTCCACTCTTTAAGCACCCAGGCTACTAGTTTGTGGCGAGCTGGGGCTTTCATGTTCCCCCCTGCGGTGTATTCCTTGTCCTTATCCCCTGCCATCCAGTTGTCATACGATTCATGCAGACTGGCTTTGAACGGCTGATTCCATGGATGTACTTTGCGTGTGCCGTGTTTTCCCGTTGATGTGGCGAAGTCAGTGTTGGGAAAGTTCACTTTCTACGTGAACTAGTTCAAAGTTCAGTTCACAAATTTTAAAATGAACTAGTTCAGTTAAACGTTCATAATTCAAAATGTTGAACTAAGTTCACAGTTCCAAAAAATGATCTAGTTCATAGTTCTTTTTTTCAATATGTTGCTGTGAGCTATACTTTTTTCCGGTATTTTGAACATTGAGCCCCCTTTGTGGTTTGTCTAGGATGAAATAGACTGAATCGATAGGTTGAATCAAGTATCATAGCGATATACAGTTTCTATCGTGTTTTATTGCACATTTAGCGCATTTTGTAAATCCCATTGATTTCTTTTGGAAGACTCATTGCTCGTTGACCGGAAACGGAAAGGGGGGGTGTTCACGTTTGGTTGTAGTCTTTTCGCTCGGTTCTAGCCCTACTGTTGAGACGGAGAACCAAGCGAAAAGACTACAACCAAACGTGAACAGCCCCCCTTTCCGTTTCCGGCCAACAAGCAATGATTCTAGGAGGTATTCTAATCATCTGATTGTACATATTTATAATTTGAAATTCGTCTCAGCCTTTATCCGACAGATACTATATGGTCTATAGCATATAACAGCGTTTTCTGATTACAGTTTAATGTAACAGTAAGTTGACAACACCGCAACTGCAAATGAACCGCACGGAGATAACCATGGCAACCGGTCAAACAACACGGCGTTCTGCGCGCGCATCCGCCGTGTTGATAAACCAATAACCCCCCTATTGAACGAAGTTAAACCAAGTGAGTGTAACGTTCACACACCAGAATGAACGAGTCCATAGTAACGTTCATCAGGCAGTAATATAGTACGTTCAGTTCACGTTCGCCCAAAATATGAACGAGTTCATGAACTATCACAACACTGGGCGAAGCTGTATGGTTATGCTGTGGAGAGCTTAAATAAATGGACTATATAAGTTCACTATGAACAATTATTCAAGGTTAACATTTTGTTTAGCAAATTTGACAACTGACAGATGCAATATTGTAGCCAGTGAAAACCGCAAAATTCTGACGTGTACATTTATGGGCAGATTTAGAATCATTTGTTGCAAAATGTTGCAAATTTTATTCTCTATGCATAGCACATCACGTCGATATTGCTGTTTAGTGCGGCTCTAGTTTGCACAGACTCAGGAGACCCGCAGTGAATTCAACCCAGTCCACTTGACATCGGGTAGCTGCATGACAGTGTTTATTTGGCTACAGGCTTTTCTAACATCTCATTTTGGCTGCTGGTGTATGTGGTGCACTTTCCTATCCTTAGCGTAAACATTAACCTATAGGCCTGCCCCGACGTGAGTCAGACATGACTATTGGTCTTTCCTTTCCTTCTCAAACTACGATACAATTGCATGTTCATCAGCCAGATTTTCAAATTTTCTCGGGGGAGAACCCCCCGAACCCCCGTTTTAAAAAGGACTAATTTCTGGGCTACAGCCCCAAAGTTTTCAATTGCTAGCGACGCTCCTGAGGTCTAGCAAATCCCCTGCAGGGAAGTATCAGGCTGCACTTGAAAATAAGAATTTTGTTCTTAATTTGCTTGCCTGGGTAAATAAAGGTTAATAATAATAAATATCGTCAATGTGATAGCAGTGGTGACGCAATGATGGCACCGTCCTACAGAGGGCACTGTTAGCTTATAGTTTAACTGGGTTATTTTATGGTCCGACA
Organism: Pollachius pollachius; assembly: GCF_949987615.1. Lineage (NCBI taxonomy): Eukaryota > Metazoa > Chordata > Actinopteri > Gadiformes > Gadidae > Pollachius > Pollachius pollachius. Next base: position 24,380,558 of record NC_136939.1, read on the forward strand.
CTTTGACGTAAAAAAAAGAAAAATGGACACAGATGAACCTGTAGCATCTGAATTATAACATAAGAAGCTGTACTTTAAACTACAGGAAAATTTAAATCACTATATATAGATTTATTGCGATCTCAATTTCAACAGGACTGCAAAACTATCGTATCCCATTTAAAAACTATCGTATCGGCACCAGTGTTAATTTCGTTATGACGGAAAATGTTCATCAACAACCTTTTTTCCATGACTAAGACGAGATGTTGACGAGCTAAAAATAGATCTTTGATAATAAAAACTGACGAAATGTATGTTTTGCTTTCGTTGGCGAGACGAGACAGGACTAAAATGTTAGTGTGTGCTATTTCGACATTAAAAATGCATGATATTTTTCCAATCGTTACCCTCCCATAAGGTTCTCATGCAATGGAAATAATGTTCACTCCTCCAGTAAATAGGAGGGACCTTAGCTACGACTTGGCAACGGGAGGTATAGTCCACTCAGCTATGAGCTAACGTTATGCATTGTACATATTTATAATTCGAAATTCGTCCCGGCCTTTATACCACAGATACTCTAGGGTCTATAGCATATGACTGCGTTGTCTGATTACAGTTTCCATCATTTTTCACAATTTACCGGCTGTCGTTTTGAAGACAAATCACCGCGCCATTCGTTGCAATGGGAATCGCAACAGTCTATACTTTCAACATAAGGTGTACTTTGAAATTCGTCCCAGCCTTTATACAACAGATACTATAGGGTCTAAAGCATATAACCGCGTTTTTCTGATTACAGTTTAATGCATTTTTCACAATTTACTAGCTCTCGCTTTGAAGGCTAAACAGACAACAAAGTACTATAGTGTGACGTTTCTATAGCAACCGATTTTCGGTTCTACACAAACCAAATTAACAAGGGCAAATCCTATGCCACACAAACTTTTTATAGAAAAGGAACGATTTATTTGCGAGTTTGTTTTACAAATGATGTAAGTAATATTGAGAATAGATCGTCTTCATATAAAAAAAACTAAACTAAACTAACCTTTACGAACTTTTCCTTTTAATAGCCCAGGGGAATACATGAACGTCTTGACATGTTTCGATTGGTAGTGATTTTCACCTCTTGAAATTGATTTATTTTCATTTTGAAAGAAACAACACATGGAAGCAATGGAAAAAGCCATCTCTAGTTTAGAAGTAAAAATCTGGTTGCCAGGACAACGTGGCGTTTTCACTTTAGTATTCTATTTGAGTGGAACAACTTAGCAGGTGTCCATATATCAGGGGTTAGCCTAATTTAATTAGTTTAAAAATAGAAAACATGTTGACTAAAAATAATGACAAAAAGTTGACTAAAATGTAAGGACTTTTCGTCGACTAAAACTAGACTTAAACTACGAAGGAAAACAATGACTAAAATGTGACTAAAACTAAAAAGCATTTTCGTCTAAAGACTAAGACTAAATCTCAAATAGCTGACAAAATTAACACTGATCGGCACTCAAATGTTTTTGTTGTATTGTATTAAAAATAGAGTTTCGGAAATAATCTCTCCCAAATAAAATTTCTCTTTCTCTCTCTCTCTCTCTCTCTCTCTCTCTCTTTCTGTCTGTCCTTCTCGCTCTCTCTCTCTCTCTCTCTCTCTCTGTCCTTCTCTCGCTCTAGCCCGTCTCCAGACGGAGGTCTTTGACGAACAGGCCTACAAGGACAACATCATTGCACAGGTGAGCCTTCAGAGAGCGAGAGACCAGAGAGAGATACCAGAGAGAGAGACCAGAAAGAGAGAGAGAGACCAGAGAGAAAGACAGAGGCCAGAGAGAGAGAGACCAGTGAGAGACCAGAGAGAGAGAGACCAGAAAGAGACCAGAGAGAGAGAGAGATACCAGAGAGAGAGACAGACCAGAGAGAGACAGAGAGAATAGAGAGAGAGATACCAGAGTGACCAGAGATACAGAGACCAGAGAGACAGATAGACCAGAGAGAGAGACAGACCAGAGAGAGACCAAAGAGAGAGAGACCAGAGAGAGAAAGACCAGAGAGAGAGATCCCCCCCTCCCATCACACAGCTGTGATTAACACATGTGTTTGTGTGACCATGGAGCATACAACGGCCAGCGCAGTCTCACGCACAAAAGCGTCAATATCGCGCCAATCAACGCGGGCCCCGCCCGCCGACACATGGCCCCGCCCACACTGTGGGTGGGGCCACAGGTGTCAGGTTGATGGTTCGATCCCCAGCTCCTCCTCGCTGATGGTCGAGGTGTCCCTGAGCGAGACACTAAGGGGCTCCAAATTAGTGATTGGGTTCATGAATGGGTGAATGTTTGTGAATGAGAGATAGGGTGTATGAATGGGAGGATTTCTCTGTGCGTGTGTGTGTGTGTGTGTGTGTGTGTGTGTGAGGTTTCCCTGAGCAAGGCACCTCACTCTGGCTGCTCCTGAAGAGCTGGTTGACGCTCTGCGTGGTGGGATGTACAAACACCCAATAAGTGAGTCAAAGGGGTGTTTTTCAGGAGAGTACGGGAACTTACTCTCAGGCACATGCGCACGTACAGTTGCATACACGAACACACACACACACGCGCACACAGTCACACGCATGCACAGTAGCACTCAGAGTCTAGGTAAACTCTGAACAAGTGAGTCTTTAGATGAGTCCACCGATGGTTGTCATGCCAACCTGACTTCCAGTAGGACCGTTTATTTCACCCCTCTGTGAAATCTATTATGCAGTGACTGAGTGAGGCAGGGATCGCATAATGACATTCTGGAAAACCTCTCTCTCTCTCTCTCTCTCTCTCTCTCTCACAAATACACTGTTCATGTATTGCTTTGAGCCGCAATGCCCTGGGCTTCATGTCTGTGTGTGTGACTTTGTGTGTGTATTTGACTGTGTGTGTGATTAACTCTGTCTCGTTAGTGTGTGTGTGTGTGGGATTCATTTTGTCTTGTTAGTGTGTGGGTGTGTGATTCATTCTGTCTCGTGAGTGTGTTTGACTGTTTACTGTAAAGGTGTGGAATGTCTCAAACCCAGCTTTGTTGACCTTTGTCTCAGTGTGTGTGTGTGTGTGTGTGTGTGTAACTGATTGACTCCATACATGATGGTATTTCAAAAGCAAAAACAAAAAAAACTTCACGCACACTCGTTCCACCGTGAGCGGACAGCTTGACCTCCGACCTCGGACCCCGTTTTGATCTTCCTCATGCCTGCCCCACTCTGAAGTCAAACATCTCGCTCGCTCACTCTCCTCCTCCCTCTCTTTCTCCCCTCGCTCTCTTTCTCCGCTCGCTCTCTCTCTCTCTCTCTCTCTCTCTCTCTCTCTCTCTCTCTCTCTCTCTCTCTCGCTCTCGCTCTCGCTCTCTCTTCTCCTGAGCCTGTTAGATTCCACCTCTCTTTGACGTCCGACCTGAAGTCAAAATGTCGGAAAAACAATCCCAGACATGCTGTGTGTACGTCATGTGCGTGTTTGTGTTTGTGCGTGTATGCGACTGTGTGTCTGTGTGTGTGTGCTACGCGACCCCGATGTGGGTGTCTTTGTGTACCGTAGGGGTCAACGCTACGTACCAGAGATGGAAATTAACTTTTTTGCCCGCCAGCCAGCCACATTTTATACGCTATATATTTCTTTAATATATGCATACATTTTAAACAATATAATAGTAACACTAGATAAGAAAAGTGTTTTTCATACACATCATTTTTTCCATCAGAAGTGATTTTTACTGTAAGTAGGTGCTACCAAGGAACTGAGTTGAAAATGTTACACTCTTACCGCATATGATAAACAATACACAGGTATCTGCCATGTTAAGTCATGTTTATTTCAAAGGTGTTGCGATGACAAGTTTGGGGATAATTCATCTATACAAAGTATTTTCAATAAAAAACAAATTGACATATTAACAATAAAACAACATGCATGGCTACACCATCATAAGTCAATAGGAACATTTGTTTTTTCAGTGCACTGGCCTTTTAATTTCTTCAATTCAACCAGATGTATAATGAAATCTGCCCCTATAATGCAACAGATGTATCCTCTCGGTATAGGAAGACTCATACTCTGCCTATGCATTCAAAATTAAACATTTGAAAACAGACCATGAAGAAACAAGAACAAGAAACAATGACTTAATAAGTACAAGACACATTGAAAAACGTCAGAATACATTAAACTATCTATATATATATATATATAGGAACTCGTTAGCGTATCTGTTTGTGTACGTTCGCTATGCAGCCCTGCTATTGCGCATTCACAGACTGGCTTTTGTCAAAGGAATACCCGGTCAATGATGGATTTAATATGGACACGAACGACTAAACATTGGATCTTTGTATGGATTTATATGCACGTTACAGGATGAATTGATAAGCTCCTGTAAGGGCTACAATGGCACAGATGACAGCTGATTTGGAACGGAACAACAGAAAAGTAAGGAACTCCGACCTTTTTACTGTTCAATTATTAATGTTGTTTTTGAACGAGTATTGGAATACTCGCTCGGAATATCCAACGATTATTCAAAGCCTGTAAAATGGTATTCGGGACAGCCCTACGTCTTAGCACACACACTTGACATCTGTTTTGACCAGACTGACAGAAAGCAGCTGTTTGCCAAACAAGTGAGCAGAGCTCTAAGGTTACCCAACATGCTAGTTTGTTGCAATAGCAACAAACTATTGCATCAGGCCTAATAGAAAATAAAAAATTCACTTACGTGCAGTGCCATTTGAAGTCTTGAAATGGCCTTCCCTTTTTGGCAATTGCGTGTGCATTTCGAACTAACTTCTATCAAGCTGGGCTGTTTTGAGGCTAACAAGCGTCCTCATCGCTGTCGTGGTTTCGGGCGCTGATTCTCCCTTGGCAATTTTCAAAACGTGATGGTGACTTTTTGAGGACTCGTGGTCCTTCACGGCTTCCAATTTTAGGTTTTGTGTCCCACTCACAAAACTATTGGACCTGTGGCCATCCGAAGCATGTTTACACAGAGAGCACAGAACATTGTCTAGCTTGTCCCGTCAAACACCAGCCGGTCACGCTGTTGCCCACTGTCCGATGTTCGCCATGTCTCATTAAAACAACGCTTCTTTTTGGGGATGACAGGCATACTATCATCCGCCACCTGTACCTGGCCTACACTCTCCTCAGCTGTTCTCTTTCCTCTGGTGAGGAAACGCAACATTGCTTTCTCTAGTAGTTTTTTCTTTATATGTCAATAATTAGCCTAGCAAAGGGTGACCATATTTTGATTTCCAAAAAAGAGGACACTCAGCCCGGCCACGAGATAGCCTATTTAATGATACTCGCAGTTTACTCAAAGATTCCCTATAATTTTAATATATTTAAAGTTTATATGTATGGATAGAATATTTTGTTATATTACAAAATAATATCTCTCAAAGACAGAAATTCAGATAGGCTTCATAGAGGTTACTGAACTGTCTTTATTATGCCTCAATTGTAAAAAAAAAAATATATATAAAAAAAATTATATATATATATATATATAAATGTAAAATAAATGTAAAATCTCTGGAATAAAATAATGATAGAAATAATGTCTCTTCTGTGTTAGAAAAATCAACTAGTAAAATAATAGCTCTCTTTCAAGTCTTAGTGGACAAATAAATAAATAAATAATATGAAATAATGTTCTAAATGATACCTCTTCTGTATTAGAAAATCCAACTTTAACAATATATTTCTCACTAAATGTTCAGTGTAATGTAAAATAATAAAAAGTACCCTCACAAGATATTTCTTCAACAAACAAAAAACAAAATCTTTAGTTATCTTCTTCATCCTCCTTGTCTACCCATCCATATTTTGCAGTAGAGCTGATCTTTCCCAGCAGTTTTCAGTTGCTCAACATGTAAGCATGAAAGTCTTTGCAAGAATATTCCTTAAAATTGTATTTCACAAATAGAATCCCTTTCAGTGATGCAACAGAGAGCTGGTTCCTCTCCTTTGTCCACTGGCTCTGCATCAGTGAGAAAACCCTCTCAACATTTGCATTGTGAGAGGGAAGTGCAAAGACAAACTGTGCAATCTTCAGTAGTTCTGAGTAGCATGCAATGCTTTTGGCCTTCTCAAAATATTTGGTCCATTTCTGGTGCACCTGCAGGCCAATGAACTCCTCATCACTGTTGCACCTTTCTGTGAATTTCTTCAGATTGGTGACCTGGTCAAAACACTTGACATCATCAATTGGCACCCCCTTCTCTCCAAGGTACTTGATGCAGGCCTCCACATCATTCCAATCTGGTGACTCACTCAGATCCATCCACATAAATGTCGAGAACTCTTCCATGGGAGTCATCCACTTCTCCAGATACTCCAGACATGCACTGTACAGGCCCTGCACATCAGCACAGAACTGGTCACAGCCCTTACCAAGTCCGTCTCTGCGCTTTTCTGCCAGTAGTCCCTTAACTTTTAGGGACATGAAGCTGTTGCTCTTGCGTTCAAGAAGAATGGTGTGGACGCTGTTCAGTATTTTCTTCACCTCCATAATGGAGTTGTTCTCCTTTTCCATGGCTTGAATGTGGGTGTGGAAGACGGACACGAATGAGTGCATGTGCCAGAGGTAGATCTCACTGGAAACATCTGTATCATCCTCTCAATGCCTGGGAACAATGACAGCCACCTTGTTTTGCTGTGAGAAAGCATCCTTCTGTACTCGATGTCAACAAAATCACAGTACTGCTTCAGATTCTAAGTGCGCACAGTGTAAATGTGGAAGTACTGGTAGATTTTGAACATGATATTCTCAAGGTCAACATCTATTGTGTCTGCCCCATGATGAACACAATTATTCAATATGTGTGCTGGGCAACCCACACCGATCAGAGTATTGTTCTGCAGCAACGTCTTCAAATTTGCAAACACATTATTTCCCTCTACATTTCGTCGGATTCCTCCAAAATTTGTGTTGCAGTTGTCGCCAGTAAATGCAATGCATTTTTCAGACAAATTGTTTTTTGCCAGTGTTTCAGTGAGGTATTTTGCAATGTTTTTTGCTGTCTCATTAGGTGTGTCTTTAACCTCAATTAATTTTGTTTGCACACCACCTTTCTTCCAGTCAAAGTACTGGATTATGATTGGTAATATTTTCACTGCTCCGTGGTTACTCCCGTCTGTAGAGACACCACAGTACTGGATTTCTTTGAGTGCTTCATGTGCAACTTCAACCGAGTGGGGCGCTATAACACCGTTCACAATGGCTTCGGTCTTAGTGCGGGCACTACTTAACTTCTTGGCGGTGTCAGAGTCTGGAAATGCCGTTTTTAACAAGACACTAGTGCAATCAATAGAGGTAAGAGATCATCCTCTGTTTTTCCAGGTTTCACAAAGAACTCAGTCAACTTTGCTGAACTACTCTCACATCGCACTGCCTTTTTATGCTTCTCTGTGTCCATATGAGCTGTGAGGTCCCCGGCACCTTTATTGGACACAGACACATATGTACAAGCTTTGCACACGGTGCACTCAGCCTCCCATATGTCCCGACCGGGTCGGTAAACTGGGAATTTTTTTCGCAGTTCATCTGTGAATGTGCATTTGCGCTTTGGCATCTTGAACCCTTCAGCTGCACCGCCGGTGTCTGCTGCTTTTCTACTGTTTTGGAAATCCGCCCACAGTAAGGTGACCAGATTTCTGAAATGAAAATCGGGGACATTTTCAATGCGGTGGTGAAAAATCATTAAATATTATCATTATGAAATAAAAAATGGTAGTAGTAAGTACTTTTCCATGTATTTTAACCAGCTTTTATTACACAAAAGGACCTGGTTAATAAATCAAAATATCAGCACCCACAAATATCATGTATCAGTAGCGCACAGCAGTGTCAAAAACACAAATGTAGAATAAACATCTCTCTTCCAAAGCTAAGTGTCATGTGCATGACAGCTGCCAGACCAGTAGCTAGTAAATATCATTCAAGATGTAATTAATAATAATTACCAAGTCATAACATATGAGTTTATTAATATTATACATGACTCAGGGCATCAGCTAATCAGATGGTCTGCATTTATAACTACTACAGTCATTAGTTACCCACACAGCCCGACACAAAATACAGAAGTTAGCCTAACACACACAACTATCAACCATTGATCATTATTATTTTTAACAGAGTCATGTTCCTATGCCTACAGGAAAATCATATGTTACCAAAGCAGTCTTCCACCTCCCCCTCTTCCAAAACAGGGCCACATACAATGTCATCACCTGGTAATCTCATGCTAACGTTAACGTTACAGCTTCACTAATGACAGATATGAAAACATTGTCATAATGTTAACGTCCACTGACTTTTATAACGTTACGTTAGGTCTTCAATTCAGATAAACAACTTACTTTAACGTTACATCACTTATCTCTCTCTCACACACACTCACACACACACACACACACACACACACACACACACACACACACACACACACACACAAACAGCCAAGTCTACTTCCAATTCACACAAAATAAATAAGTTCATACACAACATACCATTTATGACCGCTGGTCTTCTTTTCTTTCCTTTTTGCCGCCTCTAGATTGTTGTTGTTGACGCTGCCGCGTCTGGTCGTACGTCCTGATAACGTCTGTAAGTCATACGACGTCTTCTCTGGCGATGCGTTAAATCATTAACGCATCGCCAGAGAAGAAGACGTCACACACGCTAACCCACAATGACAACCGGGGGAGGGGGGGCACGCACATATACACACATATACACGCACAGAAGGAAAACCAGACATTATCATCAATTAATAAAAAAACCCGGACGCCCCGGACGGGACGTAAAAAGTGGACATCTCCGGGGAAAAGAGGACGTTTGGTCAGCCTAGCCTAGCATACTATACCGAATGTTGATACCGGCATATTATCTCTATGGTTACCGGTTTATTATCCCGGATGTTGACAGTTGCAGTTCAGCAAAAGTGGCGTAGAAGAAGAAGGGGGCCGGATGTTGACACTAATGGTTGTGGAACTGTGCAGCGCCGTATGACGAATGTATTAAATATGCAAATTTGATCGGACCTGACTGGAAAGTATTACCCGACACAGTGGCGGGTGAAGTGACACAATTCACCCGCCACCATACAAATCCACCCGCAAATGGCGTGTGGCGGGTGTTAATTTCCATCCCTGCTACGTACGTTGGCTAGAGTCCTAACCTTAGTGTGTGTGTGTGTTTGTGTCTGTGTGTGATGTGTGTGTGTGTGTGTTTGTTGATGTGTATGTCTTTGTGTATTGCTGTTTGTTGTGTACATGTTTGTGTGTTTGTGTGTGTGGGGGGGTGTGTGCACTTGCAATTATCACTACGTGGGGCCCATGCTATGGGAGCACATCAACTGTGTGGGGCCCTGAAACGTCATTGGGGCCCAAAATAGTGGGCCCCACACCGATCTTCATTTATCTGTGCTCAGGTGCCTCCCCTGATGAGCCTCTTGCTTTTTTTTTCTTTTTTTTAAATTTGGCCCACAAAGTGACAAAAACTAGGTATGTGTGTAAAAGTGTGTGTGCTCACTATCGCCCCCTTTACCGGACCCCAGTATTGCAACCGATACACACTTACACACTCCACACACACACCGGAAGGAGGGGCCCACAAATTGTCCAAAAGTAGTTATGTGTGTAAAAGTTCTTCTTCAGTTCTTCTAAAGGGTTTATTGGCAAAACACAACAACCTTTCACTGTCAGGGCTTTTAGGGGAAAACAGCAGGCAAAGCATATCATAATAGTATTAAGTTCCGAAGAGAAATTGATGTAGCAAAAATAATCTAGTTTTTCAATTTTTTAAATATATTTATTTTTATTTGTTCCTTTTTTTCCGCATTTATCTCTTGTTCACAATCCAGTCCAAGTTGGATGCCAACCGCCAATAAACCCTACAGAATAAGAAGAAGGTGGTGAAACTTTTTGAAGCCAGTGTTAAATAGTCAGATGTATTAAAGGTCATTCTATCAATTTGTAATACACTCAATAGGCTACTGCCCTGCAACAGTCCAGACATGGCAAGACTGACAAGACTGACAGGTTAATAAATCAATATATCTTAATAAATACATTTTATGTATCGTTCATGTATCCATTCATATAAATGAAATGTATGTTTTGTTTAGTTATTATTATGGGTATGAAACATGACAATACATAGAGATCTAATAAATATTTTATGTCAAATTTGAATAACACATAATAAAGGGAACAATTCTTTTCAAACTGTTGCAGTGTTATAACAAAGTAAGGAGCAGTGAATGTGCTTGTGCAACTTAAAAAATTGTATTTAGAAACAAAACATTTTCCACTATGCTGGGGTTCAGACAATTTCTCCTTTTATAAACAACTTCTCCTGCTTTGGAGAACACACTCTCTACATGGTACAGATGAGGGTACGTCTATATCACTCACAAACCAACAAATCACCAATACTGCTACTACCCCACAAAGTGTGAGTGGAGTGGATCCACAATAAGCGAAGCAATCTAGGATTACTCGACCCACTCTCAGAAGAATCGGCATCGACCGACGGCAAATTAGATTGTCCCATTACCTATGCCTATCACCAGGCCCACCGCTCCCTATACGCAAAGTACGCAGAGTGCGTAGGGCACCAAGTATCTGGGGGGGGGGCACCAAAAATTATAGTTTGTAAAAAAATAAAAAAAAATAAAAGAATTATTATTTATCATTATTGAATTAAAAAAATATATAAATTAGTTAATAAGAGGCCCACCGTTGTTTTTTCTTAATTGCATAACCTATCACTCAATTTTGGCAATTATATGTTTTTACCTAATATATAAAAAGAGGCTCCCCTCCCCCCCACCCCCAGCTCGCGTAGGGCACCGAAACGGCCAGCAGCGGCCCTGCCTATCACTAGTGGTCTGGCTGCTAGTGGTCCATATATTTCTTGGAAATATATGGACCACTAGCAGTCCATATATTGGAAATATATGGACAACAGCTAGGTGTTATTCATTTGATTAAGTCAAGATGATTCGGAAAATATCCAGTGATATTACTGTACATATAATGTAAGCAAATGTAATACAATGCTGTTTTACACCAATAGCTAGTTGGCTAACATTAGCTACAGAGTGCTTGTTGCTAAATAGTGCATTTGATATCAGCTGTTAGCTGCCGTGCACTAGCTAAATAGCTCACTAACATAACCTTAACTTGACACTCGGTTAAAGCCGTGTTGTTTATTAGAGTGTCCAGTTGTGTAAGTTATCCTATTAGCATGTTGGAGCACTCAGTGGCGATGTTCCGCCGCAATGCATTGTGGGACGGCCATTTTAGGCCTGAGTGCAATGTAAACATAAGCGGTAGTTGTGTCAATTCAGTGAAATATAAAAGAAAGACGACATGCACACATGCTAGAAAGGTAAGAGGATTTACTCAGAAATGTTAAAGGAGCCAGATAACGTTATCTGTATCCGTTTATTATGTAGAACAGATAAATTAATATTTATCCTTGCTTTTACAATTTTCTGTCTACAAGTTACCAGAATCATTGGGCTAGACTTTGAGGTTATAGCCACATATTATACATAATATACACATAACAAGTATATTTATGAATTTGAATTATTTTAATAGTGATAAATTAACAAGTCAGTGAAGTCTTTGTGTTAACTTCTTGACTTTATCCTACAACTATTATATTGTGGCTGTTGTGTTTAGAGATAAACCATGTACATGTTACACATGGATCTTTATGGCTACACTGGAAGCATCAAGCCCTGGAATGTTGAAGATCAGAGTCAGTTTTTGAACCATTTTATTTTTTTCCTTTTTGGATAGCTACTGTGGTTCTGGTAACTACTTGAAACAGATCATGAGTCAGTCAATGGGGATGCTGTTCTTGCATGTTTGGTAACTGTGTAAGGTTTATGATGTCCAAATCACTTTTAGGGAGACATGATGTCAACCCGGAAAAAAAGAACTAAGCCTGTTGAGGAAGCAACATCATTCATTCTGCTCTCAAAGGACAAGCCAGGAATTGAAGGAAAATACATTGATAGCGAAAAATGTACAAGGCATCAGATCATATTACGCCAGTTCATTTCTCAGTACTGTTCTTTCACATACACATAAAAAAAAATAACTTGCTTAATATTTGTGGTGAAAAGCTGTTGTTTAGCTGCTGTTTTTGTTGAATCCAATATAACCAGCTATGGTTAAATGTTTATAAGATTTTATTGTAAGTGGTTATTATTTATGGTTATTCATTTATTAGAGATGTGGATGAATCTCTATGTTAAAGGATGAGACAACAAAATATTTTTTGCAAATACAGTAAAAAAGCAATCTATTAATTTATGTACTTATAGGAAGAGGAGTTTTTTCTACCCAGCCCATCGAACCAGGTGCCTTTGTCGTGGAGTATAGAGGAGACCTTATATCGGTGGAGGAATGCCAGTCAAGGCAATACTCAGAGACGGAGAGTACATTTCTTTTTGAGTTTGAATGGCAGAAACATCGCTATTGGTGAGCATTCCGAAAATGTGCAATTTGTAGATATAAACATTTTTAATTCAGACCCTAAAATACTTTTTTGGAAAGTTGTTAAATAAAGCAGCAAAAATTAGCTGTGTTTCAATTAGGGTTTTTTGGGCCAATTACTGCTCACCGATTGCTGATCTCAGTATAACTGAATGTTTAATTAATTATTCTTTTTTTAAATTTGTTCTTGACATTGGATAATAACCTACCATGCTTTGTGTCACATTTAAAGTTAATATAGTTAAGTTTGCAGAATCTGACCCAACACTTATTGCGATTTGCAATACGAAGACAGCACAGATACTTACGAAACCTAAGTTGGCTAAACACCCCTGCCTCCCATTTGTTGTTTTTTGTAACTTGACATTTTGGGGCTAATATAGTACATTCTTCTGTGTTAGGACAGTTTCCCATCACATTTAATAATGTTATTTAGTGTACTATGATGATTAAATGTCTCTTCTAATGAATATTTAGAAAATTCTTTTAACAGATAATTTTGGCACATCTTTCAGTATTGACGCATCCAAAGAAGATGGATCACTGGGAAGATTAGTCAATGACAACAAAAAATCTCCAAATTGCACCATTAAACAAATCGCAGTAAACAACAGGCCCCACTTATGCCTATTTGCTGTGAAGAAAGTAGAAATAGGAACGGAAATTGATCACAGCTATGGAGATTCGAAGTGGCCGTGGCGTAATAAGGTAATTTGGTTATATTAAGCATCTTGATTTTGATATATTTTGCAAAAAAATTGCCAATAACTTAATGTTTCATTCCTAGAGACATGTTTCTCTGTCAGTTCAGCATTGCCTGTTGTGTTTTCTCAATTCTGAAATGAATGGATGGCGGGAACAAGTTGTCACATGTTCTAAAAGAGATGTTACCATACAGGTAATACTAGGCTTTATTTTTAACTATTTTCTTCCCATGATTACATGTGGAGTAATTGCCTTATGCAATCTAACCTCTGATTGTTCGGTTCAATTAACAATTCAGGAGGATGTTGACATCTCATTTTACAAAAGTATTCCAGTCAGGAATACTAACTGGGGGATAGTACAGGGGCAGTGTAACATCACACACTTGTGTGATGTTACATTTCTTGTTATGTCCTTGTGGGGCCCCTGAAACTGAAATCTGTCTTTCAAGTTCCCTGCCAGGAGGCCAGTGTTAGATGCTCTTTTCTAGTCTTATGGGGCCCTCCCGTTTGTATCTACATGAAATTGATTTTACTTCATTAAGAAAACACCTGTCAACATCTAAACTCAAGTTTAAAGAGATGCAATTTGAAGCTTCCTGAGCAGGTGCAAGATTGACAAGGGTATTTTGAAAATAATCCACTGCCTCCTCTTGTATTTGTCCTGAGATGTGCTGATACCCCTACGTGTGATCATGTCATGTGCTTGGTTTTAGGTTCTGTGCTGTTAAGCAACCATTTTCACATGAACTAACGTGTTTACTGTAAAACGATCAAAATACAGTGCTTTATATCGGTTTCCTCTTAATATGTTGTGTTTTTATCTCATATTCCAGGTGCCAATCAGTCAGTCTCCTGCAGTGGAAGTAGAGTCAAAGAAGCTCCCTGCTGCAGAAGACACTTCAGCTAACGAGTCCGATTTTGTGGCTAATGTTGGGACACAGGTAATAGCGAAGTGATGACACTGCTTCCTGAAACTGTGTTACATTCCTTGGGGGATTTTCAAATTCATCATGTTTGTTCACGAACTGCCCCATGCAGTCCTAAACTCAGATTGTTCAGTTAATTAGCAATTCAGGAGGATGTTGACATCTCATTTTACAAAAGTATTCCGGTCAGAAATACTAACCGGGGGATAGTACTGGGGCAGTGTAACATCACACACTCATACATTTCTTGTTTTGTCCTTGTGGGGCCCCTGAAACTGAAATCTGTCTTTCAAGTTCCCTGTCAGGAGGCCAGTGTTACACACTCTTTTCTAGTCTTGCCTTATGGGGCCCTCCCGTTTGTATCTACATGAAATTGATTTTACTTCATTAAGAAAACACTTGTCAATATCTAAACTCAAATTTCTAAAGATGCAATTTGAAGCTTCCTGAGCAGGTGCAAGTTTAACAAGGGTATTTTGAAAAGAATCTACTGCCATAAGCTGAAATATCTTTTTCAAAGTTCCCTGTCAGGAGGCCAGTGTAACACACTCTTTTCTAGTCTTGCCTTATGGGGCCCTCCTGTTTGTATCTACATGAAATTGATTTTACTTCATTAAGAAAACACCTGTCAATATCTAAACTCAAGTTTCTAGAGATGCAATTTGAAGTTTCCTGAGCAGGTGCAAGTTTAAAAAGGGTATTTTGAAAATAATCTACTGCCATAAGCTGAAATATCTTTTTCAAAGTTCCCTGTCAGGAGGCCAGTGTTACACACTATTTTCTAGTCTTGCCTTATGGGGCCCTCCCATTTGTATCTACATGAAATCATAAACCTCATAAAACCTGGGGAGTATAATCTAGTTGTCAATGCTACTGGATGTCTTGCTGGATTGAATGAAGAAACAGGATAATATCAAATACCATAACTGGCTCGCAAGGTTG
The DNA here is from genome assembly GCF_949987615.1 of Pollachius pollachius. Classification (NCBI taxonomy): domain Eukaryota; kingdom Metazoa; phylum Chordata; class Actinopteri; order Gadiformes; family Gadidae; genus Pollachius; species Pollachius pollachius. Next base: position 24,395,651 of record NC_136939.1, read on the forward strand.
GACATAGTTTACATTCCTTAGCCATGTATCTAAAATCTGAAGGGTTAAAGGAAAATGACAAACAGGCTGTGCAAGATGCTGATGACTTTGCAGCTCTATACAAAGAAAGCTGGAAATTTGATATTGGAGGTCCAGCAAAAACTCAGCTTGACCAGACCAAATGGAACGCCCCTCAACTCCTACCATTTACAGAAGATGTAAAAAATCTTCATTCCTTTTTGTCTGAAAAACAGCAACAAGACTTGAATGCCCTAAAAGAAAACCCGTCACCTTCAGGATGGAAAAAGCTTGCTAAAGTATCGCTGACACAGGTTATCCTCTTTAACCGCAGTCGGGCAGGAGAGGTATCCAGAATGCCTCTGTCTGTGTACTTATTCAAGGATACATCAGAAACACACGAAGATGTTAATTTGGCCCTCACAGTGCTTGAGCAGAAACTTTGCAAACATTTTTTACGCATGACCATAGTAGGGAAGAGAGGAAGGAAAGTACCGGTTCTTTTAACTCCACTCATGAGAGAATCACTTGACACTAACAGAGAAGCGAGAAGAATGTGGAGTGCTGAAGGAAAATTACTACTTGTTTGCCCTGCCGCATTCTATCCACTACTCCAGGGATCAGACTGCATTCGGCAGTTTGTGAATGAATGTAAAGACATCAGAAATCCCAAGGCACTTACCTCAACAAAACTAAGAAAACACATTGCCACTCTCTCAGCTGTCCTCAATCTCAAAACAACAGAACTTGACCAGTTGGCGGATTTCCTTAGCCATAACATTGCTGTCCACAGGCAGCACTACCGCCTTCCAGAGGGTACCCTACAGTTGGCCAAAATAAGCAAAGTTCTCCTGGCATTAGAACAGAGAAGGCTAGGAGAATACAAGGGCAAGAGTCTGGATGAGATACAGCTTGATGTGAATGGTAATTCCTCCTCACACTCATAGCCCATAATTTTTTTTCCAGGTGTACTAGTATAGGGTATTAATTCATTTAGCCAGTGTCTATGGGAAGGATGGATTGCATTAATCCAATTTTGTAAAATACTAATTTTCTAAGATGCACCATCAAGTAATAAAATAGTTTTTCATGCACATTACCAATACTCAAAAGATCAGATAGGATTTTCCAAAGCATGTGGAGTAAATTTCCATCACAAGTTTTACCTCTCTGGCACTTATTACCTCATTATTGCATATTCAGTGGTGACTGTAGTAGGCTTTACACAATCAGGATTTTTGCTGTCGATTACAGATTATATATGACACATTTCCTGTCAATTATCATTTTAGAGACTGTTGATATAGAGTGTTCGCAGAAGAGTTCACAGGAAATGGAGGGTTCAGAAGAAGACATGGATGGATCACAGGAGAAGGAAGATATGTGCATCTCATTGTTCTTTATTTGGTTTTGAGTTATTGATTGATTCATTGATTGATTCAACTTTATTAAACCCCTATGATAATTTGATATTGAAGATTGTCACACAAGAATTTTATTTTTATTTTCATAAAAAGACAAGTTAAAAACACACTTAATAGATAGCAGACAAGTATAATTCAGTTCATTGCAAAGTTCTGGAGCTACATGTCTGTTAGAGTCTGGTAGCCACAGACAGAACAGACTTGCTGAACCTCTCCTTTTCATTTCTGGGCTGCTGTTGTCTTTTGCTGCGGCTACTCCTCAGGCTGTCCAAAGAGCGGTAGACGGGGTGAGACTGTTGATATAGACTGTTCACAGGAGAGTTCACAGGAGATGGAGGGTTCAGAAGAAGACATGGACTGTTCACAGGAGAAGGAAGGTATGTGCATCTCATTGTTCTTTATTTGGTTTTGAGTTATTGATTGAATCATTGATTGATTAAACTTATTAAACCCCGAAGATAACTTGATATTGAAGACTGTCAAAAAAAAAACAGGAATAAGAACAATTATTATTACCCCCATTTACGAGGGCTCTGTCTGCTCGATTGTATGTTAGCTGCTCCAGTTGTACAGCGGAGTCGGGGGTGTTATCATTAAGCCATGTTTCAGTGAAAACAAGCACACAGCAGTTATTCACTGTCCGATTCACTGATCTCAGTAGTCGTATATGATCCATTTTGTGGTCCAAGGATCGTACATTAGCCAGGATGATGGATGGTATGGCTGGGCGGGTTGGACTAGCCGCTACCCTAGCCCGGATACCTGCGTGCTTGCCCCTATTCTGTTTCCTCGCACACTGCTTGTGACGCCTCCTTTTCGGGGGAGGGATAGCAGTTGAGTCCGGTGTTATCGCTGGCCGGCGGAGTAATCCGAGTCCCCTTAGTGTCTCAGTTGTAATGTCCATAACATTTAAAATCTTGCTCTTACAGAAATCTAGAAGAGCTTTTATTTTCACTTTGCATAGTTTGGTTTTATTGTATTTCACAGAAGTGTTGTTTCTAGAGTAGAGAAAAAGGTTTTAGTTTTAGTTTGCACAATACACTTTCTTAAAGTAGAACAAAAAGTTCGGAATGGAATGTTAATATACTGTGACATGCACCATTCCCGTATATGCTTCAAATTACACAATGATAAGACTTTTAAGTCATACATGGGATGGCACATCATCCAGAGACAGTGCTGCTCAATAAGTTCTCTATTATCAATATCCTAATACAGTTAACTCACAGTTGCTTAATATTTTAAATCAATATCTTTTTAGCTTTACTGAATTAAGTATTGTCTTCACCTAGATGCCTGTGAGACGGATGCGGAAGGAAGAGAGTCTGCAAGAAAGAGAGAAGAGCTCAGAGCACACAATTTGAATCCAATTGTGGGTCAGTGCGCCTTTTTCATCCTTTAGGTCCCTTATCACCTTTTCAATAAGGATGGCTCACTGTCGTCAGATGCACACAAAACATTGCGGAACCCTATTGCTAATTTTTGTGTGCAGATAGGAGACAAATATTTGTTAAATGTCATTATTGACATTAATCTCTGTCTATGATTTAAGTCAGCCAAGTGCAATTCCTTCATTTATTTAAATCAAGTCTTTATTGCAGACACCGAAAACAGGCCCATATTAACAAATAAAATAAAATATAACAAAATGATGAGTACTTCCATCCTTATGTAATTCAGTGGGTTCGATTTGTCCTATGTAAAACCAGATTGTATATGAATCAGGTAACCCTATAAATGCACCAATTGTGTAGACTACAGTGCAGAATAAAAATGGCGAAGTAAATGTCTCATGTGAACTTTCGTATGGTGAATTCACACAGGACGATCCATGTTCCTCCCCTCTGAAATAGCTGTATCTCACTGATTAGGCCTAACCTTCTACCCACATCTGCCTTACTCCTTTCCATCTCCATGCAGTAGTTGTGTTGTTGATCCTGTAGTCGCTGTGGGTGCTTCACCAGTATATTAGCATTAAATCCAGTAAAACATACATGTTGCTGTAATGATCTGATAATTAAAATGCACTCTATGTCTCATTAGGCAAAAAAACTACAAAAGCGAAGCTGGACACAAGAGGAAAGTGCTTCAGTGGAAAGGAATCTGGGGAAGTTTATGAGAAGGAACCAAGTACCAGGTAAACGTGACTGTGAAAGTTGCATTGCTGCAGAATCAGAAGTCCTTCAAACCAGAGACTGGAAAGCCGTCAAATATTTCATTAAAAATCGAATCTCTGCCATGAGACGGAAACTTCAGTGAACAGTTCTTTTCTCTCTTATCCACCTTCCCCTGAATCTCATGGTTGGAAAACGTTGAACCTTTTTTTTTTTTTTTTTTTTGAGACTTTATTCTCAAAACACAGTTCAAATTGACACTTTACTACACCACTACACCATTACACCACTAACCACTACAACTAACTACTACTTTAGAGGCGCTGAGGAACATCCCCAGGCATAGTTTGATCGCCTTTTTTGTTTATTGTACAGTTTTTGTATGTTCTTCTAGTTCTCCTCATAGTTTTTCTCCAGCTCTGCTAGTCACTGCAGCTTGTTATGTATCTGTCTGTAGTTGCTAAGCTTAATCTCTGAGGCTCTACACCTTTTGTTCTGTTTGAAGGGAGTGGACTACTAAAAAATAAATGTTATTCTTTGATAATAAAGTTGAAACAATGGAAATTACTAATGTCTTCTGTTTCTTTGAGCCTTGTGAAGATATAAAGACTAGAAATATGTGTGTACAAGTGGACCTCACAAGGTCTTTGCTAGAAATATGTGTGTATACAATTGGACCTCACAAGGTCTTTGTGCTAGAAACCGGACCCCATAATTGGGCAAAAAACTTTTTGGGCAAAAGTTTGGAAATCTTTAAATTGTGCTGGTAATTAAAATGATTTTTATTTTAGCTTCCCTGATTTTTTTACAGAGCTGTAGGAGCACTGGAAAGGGTGGACCCCACAATTGGGAAAGACAAGAATGTGTGTCTTTGTTGATGGGTATGTGTGTGTGCGTGTGTGCGCGTGTCTTTGTTGATGGGTACGTGTGTGTGCGTGGGTTTTGTCTTTGTTGATGGGTACGTGTGTGTGCGTGGGTTTTGTCTTTGTTGATGGGTACGTGTACCGGATTTTCTTTCCTCGGTTTCAGCCCCCCCCCCCCCCCCCCCCCCAACACACAGACGAATGCACACACACACACACACACACACACACACACACACACACACACACACACACAGGCGTCCCCTGGCTACCACACACACACACCCCCTCAACCCAACCCCAGCTCAGGTCAACATTGACACGGCAGAATTAGCTCTTCCCACTGAGACACACACACACATGTTTTAGCCTCAACCAGATTTTAAACCCAGGTGTGCGTGTGTTTAACCCCAGATGTGTGTGTGTGTGTGTTTGTTAAACCCAAGGTGTGTGAGTGTGTGTGCGTGCGGAGGAGTGTCCTAATTTCATTGACGCATGTTTAGAATTTAGGCGCATGTGTGTGTTTCCGTCTAAAACCAAAACTGAATTGTGTTTGAATCTCATCAGCGGTAAGTTCCTTTAAGGCTGTCAGCGCCTGATTACCCTGTGGCTGTCTCTCTCTCTCTCTCTCTCTCTCTCTCTCTCTCTCTCTCTCTCTCTCTCTCTCTCTCTCTTTGTGCTCTCTCTCTCTCGGTCTAACTCTCTCTCTCCTCTGTAAATCATTGACAGCCTCTCCCTATACCGAGAAGGGGGGCCGGGGATTGGGGGGGAGAGAGAGAGAGAGCCTTTATCACGCTCTCCTGAGGAATTCTGGATGTGTGTGGTGAGTGGGAGGAGGCCGGCGGTCTTCAGGACAACCCACCCCATGGGGGAGGGGGGGTGGGGTCTTTATATCTGGACGTGACCTGACTCACCTGTTGCCGGTGAAACGTCCTGTCAAAGCCCCCCATCACAGCACCCCTGACCCCCCGACTCTTGTGCTTTTTGGTCTGTGTGTGTGTTGATGTATGTGTCTGTTGGTGCGTTTGCTGATGTGTTTGTGTTTGTTGATCAATATTTAAGGTAGCCATTTACGTTTTACTATGAAGCGTGCAGTGATTAGGACGAACTTGTTGTGTCGCGTGTGTGTGCAGGTAGATTCCTGCTGTTGTGGCTGTGACGTTATGCTGTGGAGAGCTTGAAATAAATGAATCAAACAAAAAATATTGGCGTTCAACACTCCAGACAAAGATGCAGAGTGGTGGTGTTGGAAGACTTAGGCTACGTTTACATGATGATGGTCTGAACAGAAGATGCAAAAGTGGCGTAGCGTCTTCACTCTTTATTCCGCGTTTAGACAAGCGTTTTCGGGAGGAAATCTGTGCATACAGTGACGCAAAAGTGTGTGGAATTCGATTGGGTATGCATGTCAGGCGGCTAGGTAGTGCTGTGATACACTAGCACGCAACACTGCATGTCTGAGCGTATGCATAGAATCTTCCTTCTCTTATCTGCGCCGTGAAAACTAAAACATAATTACAGATCCTTCTCCGTTCAGTAATACTATCTGTACATATCTTGTACATTTCGTGGAAAGACTCCTGTAAGTTTATTAGAGCTGCCAAAGCAGCTTGACGGTCCGACGCATGGAAATAATCCAACATGTTTGTTTATTTCCCTGTACTCGCGCATGTATGTTATGTAAACGCGTACGCGACGTGAGCAGATCTGAGCAGAGTTTTGCGTCTTGGCAATGTAGACGGAAATGCTACAGTGGAGCGTATTCAAGTTTTACACTCTGGAGGGTGGTTTCAGATTTTTGCGTATTCAAGCCCCAAAACGCTGTCACCGTCTAAACTAAAGGCACTTCCGCTAAAATATTTTGTCGTTTTTACCCACAAGCGTCCTCTTGTAAACGGGGCCTAAAGGTTTATTGTACGGTCTGACAATGATACTTGACCTGGAGATGGAGATCTCTCCCAAAGTGTGTGTGGTGACTGCTGGTTCAACCTGCTGACCACTGATTGGTTAACGAGCAACAGAATCCAATCGAATCAGACCACGTGAGGCTGCTGAGACCAGCCATCTCTATCTATCTATCTATCTATCTATCTATCTGTCTGTCTGTCTGTCTGTCTGTCTGTCTGTCTGTCTGTCTGTCTGTCTGTCTGTCTGTCTGTCTCACTGTCTCTGTCTCTCTCTCTCTCAGCAGAGTTAAACGTAATCCTTCTCTTAATCTGAACACGTAAATAACCTGAAAATCGGTTTCCAAAAAAGTCGACTTATTTTCTTTAATCACAGAGCAAACGCTTAGAGACCAGGTAGCATGGAGTCGTCTCTCTCTGAGACACTCTGATCTTTTTTTCTTCTTCTTCTGTGGTTTTGGTGTGGAGGCCAGGGTTTTGTGCCGCTGCGAGTACAAAATAGTTCTGGGCTGTCGACGGATGGGTTATGTTATCGCCTGTGTTACAGGGTACGGTACATCCAATTAGCTTGTTGTCGACTTTGTGTGTGTGTGTGTACACACGTGTGTGTGTGTGTGTACACGTGTGTACCTTTCTTTTTCTACACTCGCCGTGTGTGTGTTGATGTGTTTGTTGCACACACATAAGAGCAGTGGCAATCATGACGACAGTCACCGAGTTCAGTTCTCTCTCTCTCCCTCTCCCTCTCCCTCTCTATCTATAGACGTGGGGACACACGCGGCCGTGTCACCGCCCCGCAGTAGCACTCCTGTGGTCAGCCGAGGGCTGTAATTGAGGCCCAGGCTCTTCAAGGCCTCACTAACCACTCTCCTCTTTACTCCCTCCTAATAACCGGGCTCCTCCCCCCGCGATAAACTGGCCCTGATGGGCTTCAGGGAGGAGGAGGAGGATTGAGACCGGGTTGATCGTCATCTCCTCCTCTCCTCTCCTCCTCTCCTCCTCTCCTCTCCTCCTCTCCTCCTCCTCTCTTCCTCTCCCTTCCTCCTCCCACCTCCTCACCTTCTCCTTCTTCTCTTCTCCTCCTAATGGATGCCTGCGTGTGTATTTAGAGTGTATATTTAATTTATCTGGAGATAGATCTAGGGGATAGACTGTGTGTGTGTGTGTGTGTGTGTGCCTATGTGTGTGTCTGCCTCTGTGTGTGTTTGTGAGTGTCTGTGTATGTCAGTCTTTTTAATGTGTGTGTGTGTGGGGGGGGGTCTCTATCTGTGTGTGTGAGCGTATGAATTTAAATCCATGCAACAGTCACACTTGTTGAAGTGTTTGTGTGTGTGTGTGTGTGTGTGTGTGTGTGTGTGTGTGTACAAGTAAAGTACAAGGCGATGTTTCTCATCGCCTTGTACTTTACTCCCTATAAACACACACACACATGCACACACACATATATACACACAGACACACACACACAGACAGACAGAAAGAGAGAGACACTCTCTCACACGCTCACACACACACACTCACACACACACACACAGAGAGACACACTCAATCACACACGCACACACACCTCCAACACAAGCAATCTCATAACAGTGAATCCCCTTTCCCAGAATGCAATGCTGCGTCTCTGTGTCCTCTTCCTTGGAATTTAGTAAGAATTGTAAAGATTGTGAGGACGGCACTTTGACCGGATTGACCATCTCTCTTCACCTCGTAAATATGAATCAGTAACACACACACACATACATACAGACACACACATACACACACACAAATAAACACATTGACACACAGACACACACACACACACACACGTACATACATACATACATGCATACATACATACATACATACATACATGCATGCATACACACACACACACACACACACACACACACACACACACACACACACACACACACACACACACACACACACACAGTCACACAGACCAAGACTCACACACACAGTCACACAGACCAAGACTCACACACACAGACAGACAGACACATTCAATAACAACAGCATGTGAAAAGCAGGTTGTTGTTGTTTACCGGCTAATATGCGAGAGAGAGAGAGAGGGAGAGAGGGAGCGAGAGAGAGAGAAAGAGGGAGCACATAGGTTTCTCTGTGTCTCCATAAGAAGAACTGAGGCTCGGCCGTACATTTATTTTTACGATATTTAAACAAACAAGTCACGGACATAAATCAACGTGAGAAACCTCTCAAACCTGACCAGAGTCTGTTCAGGAGTCTCTCTCTCCCCCCCGTCTATCTCCCCCACTTTCTCTCTCTCTCTCTCTCTCTCTCTCTCTCTCTCTCTCTCTCCTCCCCCTCCCTCCACCTCTGGAGAGAGACCACCAATTCCTCCAGGTCAATATTTGAGAAGCTAATTTGGAGAAGTTTGTCTTCTTCATATTGGGGCAAGGAGGGGAGGGGGGAGAGAGGGGAGCAATGATTTAGTGGAGTAATGCACACAAACATATATATATATACAAATGTGTGTGTGTGTGTGTTTTTGTCTGTTTGTGTGTGTCTGTCTTTCTTAGTGTGTGTGTGTCTCTGTCTTTGTGTGTGTATGGTCTCTGTATCTGAGTGCGTGTGTGTTTCTGGGCCTGTCAGTCAGTCTTTGTAGTGTGTGTGTGTGTGTCTCTGTGTGTGTGTTCTCTGCCTCGTCCGTGAGCTAGCATAATGTAGCTCGCCACCGCCACACACACCCTTATCTGACCGGGGCCTCGGTGGATAAGGGTTCGGCTTTATGGGGGCGTGCACGAGAGTGCACGTGACGGAGCGTGCCTCCCGTGCACTTCCAACTTTTCGGCTGAGACTATAAATGCCGCTTTGGTTACAGCTTATCGCCACGGCGACAGACCGTGTGACACACACGCACATGCATGCACACACACACACACCATGTGACACACATGCACGCACACACACACACACCATGTGACACAAACAAACTTCAATGTGAGTTCAGGATATATCTGGGGAAGTCGTGACGTTTGGAGACATTTGAGTTCAACTTAGGACCTTGAAATGTGGACTTGTTGGAGATTGTCCCTGGTTGTCGAATTCATTCACTATGAAATCCCCCAAAGCTTTCTTTCAATTGCATGAAAATTGTGTGTTTTTGTTTGTCAGAAACCCTTATGTGTTTGTTTGTTTGATGCCCTTGCCTCTTGGAAAAGCGATTTTAAATTGTCTGTTTAATCATCTCTCTCTGTCTGTCTCTCTCTCTCTCTCTGTCTCTCTCTCTCTGTCTCGCCCCCCCCTCTCTCTCTCTCGCTCTGTCTGTCTGTCTGTCTGTCTGTCTGTCTGTCTGTCTGTCTGTCTGTCTGTCTGTCTCTCTCTCTCTCTCTCTGTCTGTCTGTCTGTCTGTCTGTCTGTCTGTCTGTCTGTCTGTCTGTCTGTCTGTCTGTCTGTCTGTCTGTCTGTCTGTCTGTCTGTCTGTCTGTCTGTCTGTCTCTCTCTCTCTCTCTCTCTCTCTCTCTCTCTCTCTCTCTCTCTCTCTCTCTCTCTCTCTCTCTCTCTCTCTCTCTGCGTCGTCCTCTCTCCCCCTCAGCTCCTCCCCCAGGTGATGTCAGAGCAGGGGGAGGGCTTCGTCTTCGACTCGGACCTGAGGGAGCTCTACTCCGCCGTCGTCGCCCACGGAAACCCGGGCAAACGCAAGGGCCCCGCCTCCCCCTCCTCCTCCCCATTGGCTACCGAGGGACGGGAGGTGGAGCTTGCGCCGAGCCAAACCCCGACTCCAGGTGAGGCTCACTGTGATTGGCCGAATCTGTTGAGTTAGAAAATTAGCTAAACTTTTAAAATATCTGAGAGAAAGAGAGAGAGAGAGAGAGAGAGAGAGAGAGAGAGAGAGAGAGAGAGACGGTGATTAGAGAGAGGGAGAGGGAGAGAGAGAGAGATAGACAGTGATTAGAGAGAGGGAGAGGGAGAGAGAGAGAGAGATAGACAGTGATTAGAGAGAGAGAGAGAGAGAGAGACCTGAACAGCTTCTCCACCTTTCAAAGGGGGCGGCGACGCCAGAGGGGAAGCCCCGCCCACCAGGTCCGTCCAGGAAGAACCAGGAGCCAATCAGGAGTCGCCAGGAAGCAAGATGGCCGAGCGACGGGTAACAAACGCCGATGTTCAAAGCACACAAACACACACACACACACACACACACACACACACACACACACACACACACACACACACACACACACACACACACACACACACACACACACACACACACACAGACACACACACACACACTAGACAGCATCAATGAAGCTAGCCGCTAGTCTTTAGCAGATGGCCTTTAGCCTGCCGGTCTGTACCCATTTACATTTACATTTACATTTAGGGCATTTAGCAGACGCTTTTATCCAAAGCGACTTACAATAAGTGCATTTGTTACAATAAGTACATTTGTCATAAGAAGTGAAACAATATATCGCTGTCGGTACAGTAAAGATGTTCATAGAACCAAGTGCAAGTATTACAATCGCTAGGCTAACCCATTCCCCGTGTAAAGCAATGACAGCAGCTACTGTAGATGCTACACAATTAAGTACCTTGAAAAAGTGCAATGTACAAATGCCAGGACGTACAACATTCAATGTTGGCTGTGCATTGGTTTCTATGCAGAGTCGAGATGAGCTCTGAACAGGTGAGTTTTGAGTCTTTTGCGGAAGCTGGTGAGCGACTCTGCGATCCTGACATCGGTAGGGAGCTCGTTCCTCCACTGAGGTCCCAAAACAGAGAAAAGTCGTGACTTCGCTGATCGACCTTTGCTTGCTCTTAGCAATGGCGGTACCAGACGTCCAGCTGAGGTATTTGAGCGGAGGGATCAAGCTAGGGTGTGTGGCTTTACTAATGCTTGGAGGTAGGCAGGGGCAGTTCCATCGACTGCCTTGTACCCACCGTCCTGGTTCTCGTCTCCTAGGCCGAGGGCGTCCGAACGCAGACCAGACCAAAGAAGAAGAAGGCCGTGGGTCTGTTCCGATGAGGGATTGAGCCGGGATCCACACACCAACGCTGTTTTTAATTGTTTGTTTTTAACTTTTGTATGATGTTTTTTTTGTTCATGAGTTTGAGTGTGTGTGTAAAGGGGTTTCGAGAAGAGTTTATTTTTTTGCTGCTGCTGATTAATTGATTTCAGATTTCTCATTGTCATTATCTGAGAAAAAGAATTAATACTTTGGTATGTTTTAAATGAAATGTAAAGGAATAAACCGTTAAAATATGTATTTTACTTTTGAATAAAAACGACAGACAATTCTTACATATACATCATTTGTATTTATGTTCAGAAAAAAATCCTAAATATCATTAACGTTTTTCCTTTGATTATTAACATCCCATCTTCCAAGAACGAGATTTCTGAAACGTTTATTGTGGATTTATGCCTTTTTCCCGCACGCACTTAAGTGAAGAGTATTGATCGGCCTCCGCTCAGACTCCAGCCTCGATTAGCCAGACAGCCCCACACCGCCCCCCTCTTCTTCGGACGGGCGTGAGATGTTGACTCAAGGAGTTGCAGCATCAACGGAATGCTATTGAAGTCAAAGTCACTGTTTGCCTCCATGGATACAAAGTGTGTGTGTGTGTGTGTGTGTGTGTGTGTGCGTTGCCGGTCTGGCTGTATCGCTTTGATCCCAATATGAGGGGATATGAACTTGTGAAATGTGTTTGAGTCTTTAATCGACTGAAGACATTGAACGATTGCGTCACCATTGTGTGTGTTTGTGTGTGAGAGGCAGACAGAGATTGAGAGATTTGTCCAGTCTGACTCAAAAGCTCTGCCACTGTTTTTATTTGTTTGTTTCAAACTTTGTTACGATGTCTGACTTTGAGGAATGGTAAGGGAAATTTTAAGGTTATTTTTTGGTTTATGGGGGTTTGAGATGAGTTTCTTGTCGCTATGGATTTTGACTTTGTAAAAATACGTTTTAGATTCCAATCTAAAACGTAAAGTCAAATCTCCCAAGTGTGGCGTGTGTTCCAACTCAGCTCTATCCAACATCCCTCTCCTTAAACACTCCCCCTCCCTTTCTCCCCCATGTTCCATATCTCGCCCAGGCTGTCCCAACCAAGAGCTGCGCGCGCAGATTATGCTCCTTGTTTCAGGTGCGCGATCCTTTTATACGCGCACCTTATAACGCACGCACCTGCCCTGTGTGTTAAGATCAAGACCACCGCAGCGGGGGTTCAAAGTGCCTCTTATCCGTATCGCGGTCCCCGCTAGACCCGGGTCAGGTGCGACCCGCCGTCTGGCCACAGCCACCTTTTCTCCGGCGAGGCTGCGGGAAAGAGATGAAGGAAGGAGACGCGACGTGCCACCGTGCGGGGAGGGGCGCAAGCGGTGGTGGAGGTGGAAGAGGACGGGAGGACTCGCTCCTCAGATTTGGAGGGCGCGGTCTTTGCTCTCCAAGCGCACTTCGTTTATATTCCGATTCTTCCCCCAGTTCCATTTCTGCCAGCGGCCCTTGCGCAACGCAGGGACTACCCTCCAGTGGCGGGAAGAGAAACACAGAAACCGCGCGCGGTGACAGCGGCACCCCTCCTCTGTCTGACCGCCGCCTGCCCACGCGCGCCGTGTAGTGAGACATCTTTGTGTGGACCCCCCCCCCCCCCCCCCCCCTTCCTCTGAGGGGCCGTTTCTCGCCGTCCGACACGGGTTCGAACCCCCGCTTTGAACGCGCGTGCCAAAACAAACGGACCTCGGCTATTTATTGCCCCCCCCGTGTCTCCACGTACCCCGCGGAGTGGAGAGAGCACACTGAGACAAACCGGAGCCCGTTTAGGAACCCCCGCGCGTCTCTTAACCAGAGCGGAGCGGTGCGCTTTTTACGCTTGAGGAAATGGCCAATTTCGGGGACTCGTTGGACCCGCTTGATCCGGGTCACTTGATCACACGGTAGAGCTCCACGCAACAAAACAACAACAATAACATCAACAACGACAGAGAGCTCCCGGGATAACGTTTAAAATACGGTTTGGTTTGATTCCGCCGACCTGCACCGGAAACCACCGGCGGGGTTTGGAATGCGGCCCGCGGCGCTGTTGACGCATCTCGTCCTCCTCCACCTCCTCCTCCTCCTCTGCTCCCCGGCGGTGGAGGGCTGCGGGCCGGGCCGGGGCTATGGCCAGCGGCGGCCCCCCCGGAAGTTGGTGCCGCTCGCCTACAAGCAGTTCAGCCCAAAGGTGGCGGAGAAGACGCTGGGCGCGAGCGGGAGGTACGAGGGCAAGATCACGCGGAGCTCGGAGCGCTTCAAGGAGCTCACGCCCAACTACAATCCGGACATCATCTTCAAGGACGAGGAGAACACGGGCGCGGACCGCATGATGACCCAGGTAAATTACGCACGTTATTACGCATGAGAATGAGAGTGGTCGTGGTCGCGGTGTTATGGGCATGATGGCTCGAGAATTACGCGTGAGAATGAGAGTGGTCGTCACGATGTTATGGACATGTTGACGCAGGTAATTACGCACGAGAATGATCGTCATCACGGTTTAATGGATGGGTTCGGTTTACTGGGGGACGTATTTCCTCTCGGCGGAGTGAGAAACGTTCATGCATTGATCGCGGGGAGGAACGGTTGTTCACTACGCAGGAGGTTATATGGTGTCTGAGAGGGTAGGTGGATAGCGCACTTTGGCCCGCGCGTAAAACACATGGACTCGGTGTCGAGTCTGCGAGTTGTGGACTGCGGTGACTCATGCTGTACGCGCGTTCGGAGTATAGCCAACGATTTGTCTTGTTTTGTGCCACTTTTTCCTCAAGTTTCACACTGGACGCAATGTCAATGATCCCCCCATAGTGTATGAATACCCCCTCACCCCCTTCTGTAACTAACCGACTGATTCATAGCCTGTCTGCGTGTTTTGGGGGGGGGGGGGGGGGGGGGGGGGCGGGGGGGTCAGCGCCGTTAATCCTATCCACACTGTCCGTCTGTGCCTTTTACGCCTTTCCACCGCTGACTTGAAAGCCGCGTCGAGCCCCGAATTGTGTAGTTCACTGTTGGCGCGCGTATGCGCACAAGAGGGGGCCACTCCGCCTGTCACATAAGGGGCCCTTAATTAAAACACTACGGGCTCCTGTTGGACCGCATCAGGGAGAGGGCGGGGGGGGGATACACATGGTACAGTCCAGTTTGATTTAGCGGAGTCACGACATGACGATGTTGACCGTCGCCTTTCGGGCGCTGTCAGACGTTTTTAAGACACCGTCACTGATGTGGGCCCCTGCTGTGGAACCCTGATGTGGCCGTGGGCCCCGAAACGGAATAACGTGTTTATATATATCCGGTGACCGCGGCCGCCTTCCCTCCATCCCGAACGCAATGGCGTTTTTATGTCCCGTCGACCCACGTGGGGTGAATCAAAGCCCCCCTCCCGGCTCTGGCTGTCACCTATCGTGCGCTACCCCGCGCTCGGATGCTCGCCCCCGCGGCGCGTCCAGCCCCTGAAACCCTGAGCGCGATTTATGAGGTCGGTGCGGCTAACGCGTCGCCGCCGCCGCCACGGGGGCCCCGAGGAACCAGCCTGGCGTTTGTATCTTTATTTTATTTATTTACTATGTTCTCTTACCTTCTCTTGTTTGTTTCCGCGGGGCCTGTGTGCTTAAAAATAAAAAGTAGTGTACTTAACCCGTGTGTGTAGAGCCTGAATTATACTAAAGTATTTTTTTTTTCTTTCGCCGCTTATTTTTGATTCAGTGGTGGCGCAGGCGACACCGCGCCGCCTCATACAGACGCGCCTGTTCAATTGGGGAATTGAGGGGTGGGGGGGGCGGTTACAGGGGGCAAAGGGGGCCACAAAGGTGTGCATAGGCGCGTCGCCGCTGCCGCCGCGTCAAAATGTTTGTGCAGTCCGCGGTTTGGTGCTTAAAAAAAAAACGCTCTTACACACACGCACGCAAATACACGCGCGCGCGCGAACACACACACACACACACACACACACACACACACACACACACACACACATCTGAGTTAGAATGTACCTTGAAAGGCAAACCAACAGAAATCCATCTCCTGATTTATGAAGTCAAGATCGCCGGCGACCGCAGGAGAAAAAAACAACAACTCGGTTTAAAATCCACACTGGCTGAGAAGAGGCGTCTTATGGCCGCGAGCTATTCTCACCCCGGACCGGAAGGACTGAGGATGGAAATAAATCAAATGAAAAACATTAATAGATTTTATTTGTATTTTAATTGGGTAGTTTTCCTCTCGGCGGTTGATGGACCCAGGTCCCTTGACCCCGTACTTAGGAGACGTCGACCGGCGTCACAGATGATCGCGGTATTCTGAAGTGTACATTTGTGTCTTAATTGTTTTAAGCTTACGTTTTTTTAAGCAAACTCGCTATTTTAGCACAACTTGAGTCCTGCTCTACACACAATGACGCATACTATATGTGTGTGTTAAATGTGGAATATGGGTTATATCGATTTACCTTTGCTTTTATTTATTATGAAGACGACCTTATAACTTCAAAGTTCTGGTCGTAATGTGTGCAGGCTATAAACAATGTTTATTGATTTATTTTCAAACATAAAGTATATCGTGTTACGGTTATGAAACCAACTTCACTCAAAAAGTGACGTGATTTTACAAATCTCTCCCTTACTCTTTCTCTGTCTTTCTCACTCACTCATTCTCTCTCTCGCTTATTCTGTCTCTCTCCCCCTCTCTCTCTATCACTCACTCACTCACTCATTCTCTCTCTCGCTTATTCTGTCTCTCTCCCCCTCTCTCTCTATCACTCACTCACTCATTCTCTCTCTCTCACTCACTCACTCACTCACTCACTCACTCACTCATTCTCTCTCACTCACTCACTCACTCTCTCTCTCTCTCTCCTGCCCTCTCTCTCTCTCTCTCTCACTCACACACACACACTTCTTCCTCCCCTTCTCATCCTCTAAGCCCCCCAACAAATCCCCCCCACCCCAGCCTCTCTACCACAGAAAAGCAAACAGGGACAGCAGTGGTGCATTGTGGGGGGGGGGGGGGGGGGGGTACCTGAGTGAAGGGGGGGGGGTGTCGGGGCCGTAGTGGCTGTTGACGTTGGATAAACCGAGGGGGGGAGGGGGGAGGGGGGGGGGGTCTGGTGGTCTTGTGTGAGTTATAACGGGACTGTGGTCCCTCTGGTCGACAAGAAGGTGTCTTTGTTGAAGACCCCCCCCCCCACCCCTCCCTCCTAATATTTATCACCCCCCACCCCCTAACCCTATATTAACTTATGTATAAGCTAGTCAAAGGGCTAACCTTATAACGGTACATTAACTTATACATGGGAGTATGCTAGGCTAAGAGCTTAGCTAATAAACGTAACATTAATTTATATATGGGACTATGCTAGACTAAGAGATAAGCTAATAAACGTACCATTAATTTATAGATAGGAGTAAAGAGAGAGCGAGACAGACAGACAGACAGACAGACAGACAGACAGACAGACAGACAGACAGACTTTTCTGGGATTTACGATGTCATTGACGTTGAAGGTGTTTCGTAGGGAGGAGGAGAGTCTGATAGACCAATTCAAACCACGTCAGCCAATCACGTTGGACCTCCGTCACGGACGAAGCCGTGAAAGACACCCCCTCTACATTAAGACCCCATCCCTGTTATCGTTCAGTGTCAGCCTGCTTTTCAAGCCGTCTTCAACCGGTGTTCATTTATTAACCAATTTATGCTATCCATCAAATTGTGCCAGCTAGTGGTTCTACGAATGCGCATGACGACACTATTGATCCGTGGTGTAAAAGTATCAAAATATCCTAAACTGTATTATAAGAATCTTTATTGGAGATTTAAGGGTTACATTACGCGTATTTCACAACACTACCACACTGCCCAGCAATAGTTTCGTCCTTCGCATGCGCAGAACCTCGTCTTAAACCGGCGAACACTTTTTCATTCATGCTTTTAGACCCGAGAACACGCGGCTATTTATACCGGCGCCTTTAAATAGCGCAGTGGTGGTGGTGGATATAGTGGTCTCGCGGGATGCGTGTTTTTCTCGCGACGATTTGGTTCCGAGGAGAGGCGACTGGAATCTGACAACGCGCTGTTTGTTGGTTTAGCGCAAAACACACAGTCGGCAAAAGTACCACGCAGGCGAGGAAATAAGGAGTGTGTGTGTGTGTGTGTGTGTGTGTGTGTGTGTGTGTGTGTGTGTGTGTGTGTGTGTGTGTGTGTGTGTGTGTGTGCGTGTGTGCGCATAGTATAGAGTAGTGAAGCGTGTCTGTGAAGTGTGTAGAAATCGTTGTGTGTCTGTGCTCATCTATCCTGTCCGTCTCCCCGCCTCACCCATCACCACCACCCCTCACCCCCTTCACATGAAAGAGAGAGAGAGAGAGAGAGAGAGAGAGACAGAGACAGAGACAGAGACACACACACACAGACAGACAGACAGACAGACAAAGCAGGAGACGGAGCAGGAGACAGAGCAGGAGACGGAGCGCTAATAATTGAAGTTTTCAATTAACTTTCAATCCACTCTTTTTCTCCCCAGCGCTGCAAGGACAAGCTGAACTCTCTGGCAATCTCCGTCATGAACCTGTGGGCAGGGGTCCGCCTCCGCGTGACGGAGGGGTGGGACGAGGACGGACACCACCAGGAGGAGTCGCTCCACTACGAGGGCCGGGCCGTCGACATCACCACCTCTGACCGCGACCGCCACAAGTACGCCATGTTGGCGCGGCTGGCCGTAGAAGCGGGCTTCGACTGGGTCTACTACGAGTCCAAGGCGCACGTGCACTGCAGCGTCAAGTCAGGTGACCAGCAGGGGGCGGGTTTTTAACCGTATTGGCGGTAAAGATTCGAAGCGTCCATTTTTAACGGTTGCTTTTCAACCATTTTTTGCAGGAAGAGTAAAATGGCCGCTTTCAAAAGTCGGCTTTTAAAAAAATAATTGGCGGGAAGAGTCGGATTGACGCGTGTGGGTGAAATGTGTTGAAAACGCTGTGTGTTGTGTGTCTGTGAAGTGTGTGTCTGTGTTAGGCTACTATAGACAACTATATCTGTAACCTGTGTATATTATAGTGTAGTGTGTCTTCATGGTGTGTAGAGAACTGCATGTTTACTAGAGTTGTGTAGTGAGGTGTGGTTCTGTGTATACTGTAGTGTAGTGTAGTGTTTATAACTGTGTGTTTACAATAGAGTTGTGTAGTGTTGTGTGATTGTGCGTATACTGTAGTGTAGTGTAGTGGAACTGTGTTTTTACTATAGAGTTGTGTAGTGAGGTGTGGTTCTGTGTATACTGTAGTGTAGTGTAGTGTTTATAACTGTGTGTTTACAATAGAGTTGTGTAGTGTTGTGTGGTTGTGTGTATACTGTAGTGCAGTGGTTCTCAAAGTGAGGGTTGCGACCCCTAAGGGGGTCGGGAAAAGTTTTTGGGTGGTCATTCAAAAAATGTCCGGGGGCGAGATGATTTTTAGTCTAGTCCTAAACCTGTCCTTTATTCCTCACAGACAGGCTTTCGCAGTGGGGGAAAGGTGCAACAGAAACAATGTATCGCGTCGCTCCCACTACGCAAACTCAAAACAATTCCCGCTTGATAATAATCATGGACCTATAAAAGAAAGGACAGCGGATTAAAAAATTCATTCATGTTAAGTAAAAGAAAAAACCTCGGCCACGAGAAGTTAACTGAGCTCTCTCCGATGCCGGGCCGAAACAACATTTTTTTCACTACGACTCCTTTCAGCTGCCCACCCCTCCTTCTGCAAAAAAAACAAAAAAACGGCTAATAAAACGCTTGAGGTGGCGTTTTGAAAAGAGAAAACTTACATTTTATTAGTTCATGGTATAAAGATAATTATGAGCCTTTGATTGACATCCAGACTTTTTTTGCGGAGACACGTTCCTGTTCCCCACTTGTATTGGAGTGAACGGAGATATCTACTTCTGGGCCCCTTGAATTGAGGGACCCGTCCACAGCCCGCTTAAACAGCTGCAATACCAGGCGTGGCCGCTGAGCACTGGTGGATTGCGGAAGTATGCACTGCTCCTGGGGGACTGATAATAATACGGAATGAAAATAATGGGCTATTAGCCACATTTCGGGGGGATGAGTTTTGGCTTTCAGTTGCGCAGGAGTACCCTGCATTGTCTGCGGCTGCTATGGACATTCTTACACCCTTTGGGTCGACATATATGTGCGAAAAGACACTCTCGTCCCTGGCGTCCTCGAAAAACAAGCAGGCCCATCCTTCACATTAGTGTAAAAAAATATATATATACAAATGAAAATACTCTGGTCATTTAGATCTGATGCATGTTCTTGGCTTGAATTGGATTTCTATTTTTGAGGAGGAGGAGGTTTATCGTTCATGCGTCTTGTTCAGGCCTAGATCCATCTGCAGATGCACTGTTCCGTCATGTTTAAGTTCTTGTTAAAAATAAAGTAGGCATCTTGTAATTTTTCCTTTGATAGAATTGTTTCTTATTTGATTATTTTCCTTTCAGTTTGTACAATTGTGGGAACATGCGATGAACAGGACAGGTTTTAAAATAAAATAAAATAAAAAAATAAAAAGGGGGTCGCCAGACGTCACCGGGAATTTGGGGGGTCGCCAGGGGAAGAGTTTGAGAACCACTGCTGTAGTGTAGTGTAAAGAACTGTGTCTTACTATAGTGTTGTGTGTATAGTGTAGTGTAATATAGATAACTGTGTGTTTACCATAGAGTTGTGTATTGTTGTGTTGTTGTGTATAGTGTAGTGTAGTCACTCACCCCTTACCTCCTCACCCCTCCATCACCATACCTTTTGAATTGTAGTGGATCAAACCGTTTCAGCAGACAGAGAGAGAGGGCTGCGGTCTCTACGAATTCTCTTTTATGTGTAGGAAATTTCCTTTCCTATGGAGATGACCCGGAAGTTCTTGGAGGAAAGGTGGTTTGAAATCTAAAAATGCTTATGAAAGGAGCCTCGATGCATCCTTTAACCCTCCAATAGCATAGGTTACTCCTGAGCAACCTTTACGAAAGGAAAGGTGATAGTGGTGTCCCATAATCCTTTACGGCGGCAATATTTAAAGCAACATGCCATCGACAAAGTTTACAGACTCTACGCGAAGACGCATGAGAGACGCGGGAAAGCAGAAGAAGAGGAGAGAAGAAAATACAATTGATAATAATGGATAATGAAATTTATTCATTTATTTCCGGTTATCAAGCACACAATATACACCGTAAGAAAATCAACATCAACATAAGTTGAGCCTCTTTTTATTCACATGTGAATTGGGATTCAAGTGGCCTAAAATATTCCCGTTGGCCAAGTCCGACCTAAGTGATTCTCACTGTTGGCGACGACCTGATTGAAATCAATACGACAAGAACGCATGGATCGAAAGAGCGCTTGTTGTAGTCCAACTTCGGAAAAGTGTAGTTACACACTAGAGACGCTAGGGGTCAGCAATACTCTGTTTTTGTGGAGAAAAGGGAGGGATGTGTTTGACTTCGACCAAAGGTTCTGGGTTTGATTCCCAATGTAAGTGGACTGCCTGCCTGTTTTCTCCCTAGATACTATCTTTAACTTTCCTCACTCATTCCTTCCTTTTTTCTGTTGCTTTCTGTTTCGCTGTCTGTTTCGCTATATGTCTGTCTGTCTGTCTGTCCGGGGCTTTTACCATCGCTCACTTAACTCACCTCACTTAAGTCAGTGTCTTGCTCTTTTAAAACTCACTTGCCACTCACCCCCGTTGTCCACTTAAAAAGTATAAAAAATGTGTCTTAAGTGTATTTTTTTTTTACACAAAAGCATTTTGTTTGACACAAAATTACAACAAAGAGCATTTTTACCGTAAATGTTTCATCACCATTACAGTTAAACTTCCCTCCATTTTACAGATTTTATTTATTTATTTATTTATTATTATTGATAAACAAAAGACAAAATTCCATTTTACACTGAGTGGTAACTGAGTTTTCCCTTTTTCTTCTTCTTGTTGTCTTTTTGTTGTCCCCCCATCCCTCTCCTTCTCTCCCTCCCAGATCGGGTGGCGAGCGCCCAATCCCTGCCTTGATCGGAAGGGGGCTGACCAATCAACTCGAGGCTCTTGTGTGGGGGGTGGGGGTGGGGGGGGGGGGGGCAGGCTCTGTATATAAGTGTCTCGTTCGTTTAAAAAAAATGGAAAGAAAATGAAAAATAACCGTTCCCTTGGAGGCGGTTATAAGGGGGTTTGACCACTAGAGGGCGACAGTTACGGTATTGAACGACGGATTGGATATAAAGCAGGCGGTAACAGATTACCTGGCTGTTTTTCAAGGCGGCATAAAGGCGTTATCGAGTGGAAGATGGCCTTTCTGTAGAGAATGAATCGAGGTGAGGGTTTGAGCCTTAAATTTCTTCACGGCAGGGTGAATGCCATTCATGATGGTTCATTTCACAATCGATTTTATTTTCAAATTTATTTATTTATTTATTTTTTTGCCCGTTTTGGAAAAACCAAAGCATTGATTGGTGGATGCCTGATATTTAATATAAATGTATATACACAATTACAAATTAAAAGTCTTATGTTTTTAACTTATTGCAAAAACAAATCAAGGACGACCTAAACTAATTAATATATGCATCCATTTATTTAAGTATTTTAAATGTTCGCAGGCATCCACACTTTATTTTGTCTCTCTTTAATTACAAATACATTAGGATTCACTAAAAACGTGAGCGAGAAATTAGCATTTGAAATATACATTGGTAAAGAGCATTGCTATTAAACATTGAACGCCGCATTGGTAACATTCAATCTGGGATATGGATTGGATACACACATGGAGAGAAATGCATTGACAACATGCACAAGTCTGCATTAAGAAATGCATGGGCAGTTTGCTATGTTAGATTGCGCAGTGTGTAGTGTAACAATGTAACATTGTGTAGTGTAACATTGTGCAGTATCACATTGTGTAGTGTAACCTTGTGCAGTCACATTGTGGAGTGTAACATTGTGTAGTGTAACATTGTGGAGTGTCACATTGTGGAGTGTAACATCGTGTAGTGTAACATTGTGGAGTGTAACATTGTGCAGTCACATTGTGGAGTGTAACATTGTGTAGTGTAACATTGTGCAGTATCACATTGTGTAGTGCAACATTGTGCAGTCACATTGTGGAGTGTAACATTGTGCAGTATCACATTGTGTAGTGTAACATTGTGCAGTCACAGTGTGGATTGTAACATTGTGCAGTGTAACATTGTTCAGCAGTGTAACCTTGTGTAGTGTAACATTGTGCAGTGGGTAGTGTAGATGACTAACCTGCGTTCTGTTTCCTGCACCTTCCCTCCTCCTATCTTACCTTCCGGCCTGGGCCCGACGGCCCCGCCCGTGATATTTACTCCCAGATAGTCTTTAGGCGCTGGAGAGGTGTTTTTGAACTCTTCGAGTGCCTATAAACCCTCACTTTGCACGCACACACACACACACACATACAGACACTAGCACCTACACGTACACACTCATAGACACTCGCACACACGCGCACGTAAACACATGTGCGCACACACACACCTTAGCACATACATATACACACTCACATGCACACACACACATGCACACACACACACACAAACACTCGCAGGGACACACTCACACACTCGCACGGACACGCACATTGGCACAATGGCACTTCAATGCTTAGTTCTGGGTGGCGAATAGTCCTATCTGTGAAGCTGCTATTGTTCTTTCTAGGCTATGCGGGGGGGCGGGGCCAATATCAGTCTTGAGGGAGCCTTTGAGAAATACTGACATCCCTTTTTTTTTGCCTTAAAATTGTTCCCTTTTCTCATCTTTCCTCTATCCTTTGTTTTTTTCTCTCTCTCTCTCTCTCTCTCTCCCTCTCCCCCTCTCTCTCTCTCCCTCTTTCCCTCCCTCACAGAACATTCCGTGGCCGCAAAATCCGGCGGCTGTTTCCCCGGCGACGCCTTGGTTACCACAGAGGCCGGCGGCCGCACAGCCCTCCGCGACCTCCAACCCGGGGACCGCGTCCTCACCGCAACCTTTGACCCCGCCCACCTGGTCTACAGCGAGGTCCTGACCTTCCTGGACCGCGACCCCGCGACCCGGAAGCTCTTCCACACCGTCCGCACTCACTCTGGCGCCGCCCTCTCACTGACCGCCGCCCACTTGCTCTTCGTCGCCCACGGCAACTGCACGGAAGGGGCAGAGCCGACCGCGGGCGACGCCATGACGGCGGTGTATGCCAGCGACGCCCGGCCGGGGCAGTGCGTCCTGGTGGTCGCCCCCGGCAACAGCAAAGGCGGCGACCAGGGAGGCCGGCTCTCGCGGGTGGTGGGGGTCTCGGACGCGAGGGGGAGGGGCCGGAAGGGGGCGTACGCTCCGCTCACGGCCCACGGGACCCTGGTGGTGGACGGCATGCTAGCCTCGTGTTACGCCGCGGTCGACGGCCACGAGCTGGCGCACGCCGCGTTCGCGCCGCTGAGGCTTCTGGGTAGGTGGTGGTGGGGGGGGAGAGAGGGGGGGGAGGGGCTACACTGGTACGGGAGGGTCTTACACTGGGTGGGCCGGAAGTTGCTGGACCCGGAGAGGTTTCACCCACTGGGCGTGGCCGAGGACGGCTGGTGAGGGCGAGGAGGAGGGGTTAGGATGCTAAAGCTAGCGGGCGAAGCTAGTTGGAACTTAAAGACTCAGAAATGCTCAGAAAAACAAGTGGGGAAGGGTGTGCGTGCGAGTTTGTGTATGCATGCGACTGTGTGTGTGCGCATATGAGTGTTTGTGCGAGTGTGAGTGAGAGCGTGTGCGCGCGGGTGCGTAAGAATGCGTCTGTGTTTGCAACAGTGTTTGTGCATGTGTGTGCGTGCGAGTGTGTGTATGCACAACGCACCGCGGAGAGATGGCGGCGATTGCGAGCTCTGAATGTATTTCGTCCGTCGGGGCTTTTGGCATGAGGACGGAAAATAAAAGTAAAACTATTCACGAAATGGACACGCCTTTTTCTTTTGCCACGATTTTGTCAAACGAGGGTTCCTCCGTTGCCGAACTCTGACTAAACGCAGACAAAGCGCTGTTCCCTTTGGGCGGCCCTCAAAGACAAAGGAAAAAAAGACGCAATGTGCTTGAGAGCATTTTTTTATTGCCAGGATTGCAGTCCTGTGCAGAAAAAAAAGCGTCTGGAAATAGCCGAAAACGGGAAGAGGAAGCACTTGCTCAATGAATAAAAGTGAACAAAAACATGAGAATGGACAGAAGTGTAAACTGGATTAATTTGGATTTTTTTGTGGCGCATTGTGGATGCTCAATTAAATATAGCCTACATGAGAGAGAGAGAGAGAGAGAGAGAGAGAGAGATTTACTTTGACATGATTAATCGCCATCTTCATCAGTGTCTATGGCTTCTCAGTGGCAATATAAAGATGAATGACAAATGATCCTGTTTATTTAAGTATTCTAATATAATATATTGTTTTTACGGCAATCTGAATAAAATATGAGGTTATATTGGGGTGATGAGATATTTAAAGATTTATTTTTTAAATTAAATCATATGGAAATGAATAGTCGGTGTCGCTTTCTTGTGTGTGTGTTTGTTCTCTATTTCTAATCTATTCAGGACATGTTCGCAGCCCTATTGATCAAACTGGTAAAAAATAAATAGGAAATTCGAGTCGTAACTAAAGATCCTTTGTTTTCTTAGTTTCACATTCATGTACTGGTGAGCTGCGTGCGCATCAATTGGAAACAAGAGATCCCCATATAGCCTCGTGCACCATTTCGACTGAACCCCTCCCGTGCGTAACGCAGGAGCGCAGAGAGACAAGTAACAGTTGTCGCGCTAATAATATCCTTTCTATAACTGTGGCTTTAAGAGGGGTGACCCATAGTCCTCCGAGCATCCATATATCTACAGAAAGCAGCGAGAAATAGATATTGCAGATCTTATCTAGTGCAAGTTGTTGGTTTGGGATTGTGACTTTGTTTTGTTTTTGCGCGCTTTTTACCCATTTCGGTTCAGTTGCGCCGAGATTTACGCGCCCGTCCTGCCCGTGCGTGTTACTCCTTTAAGGAGCTGTCATCGGGATTAGAGCGAGGGGGTTTTACGCGGAGGAGGAGGATCACCGGCCACTCCACCCTGCTGTCAGGCGAAAGGTCTCCCTCTCTCTCGCCCGAGTTATCCGGGGGTGGTCGACGCTTGAGTATACTAGGGGGTCGCAACATGGCTGAGATTGGGAAAGGCGTCACAGCCGGGAAACTGGCCATTAACGTGCAGAAAAAGTTCACAAGAGCGCAGGAGAAGGTAAGGGTTGGAACCACCTCCACCGCACGCTGCTTTGGATAGAGATAAGTTGTGCGTAAAATGATGAGTGCGTGTGAGTGCGTGTGTAAGCGTGCGTGTGCGTGCGTATATGCTTGTGGTTGTGTGTGTGTGTGCGTGCGTGCGTGTGGTGTGTGTGTGTGTGTGTGTGAGCGCGTGTGTGTGTGCGTGTGTGTCTGCGTGCGATCGTGCTTTCCAAAACATTCGGCCACTTCCTCCACGGCTGAATGTCAAATTGTTCTGGGTGCCAGGTCGTATTGCGCAACTGGTGTCAAACCGGTGTCAGTAACAAGACGTTTATTCAAACTTCAACTAAATTCTTAAAGACGGAGCAAGTTTTAGGCCATTGAAGAGCAATAGACTGTTGGGTTGTGTGTGTAGGTTGTGTGTGTAGGTTGTGTCATTATCGCTAATCACCGGGTCACTAAGCCCGGCCATGTAAGTCTACCGTCTAATCACACAGGAGACAACGGGAGTCCTGTAAGCACCACACACACACACACACACACACACACACACACACACACACACACACACACACACACACACACACACACACACACAGACACGAGAACTATATATCAGAGACACAGACACACACACACACACACACACACACACACAAAGAGAACTCAATCAGTCACTCACACACGAGAACTCCATCACAGACACAGACACACACACAAGTGAGAACACTTTATCACACAGACACACACACACAAACACACACACACACACACTAACATATGCACACACAAGTGACTCTATATCATACACACACACACATCAAGCAAAGAATTTGATTGATGAATTATAGTGGGTGAGATTAGATGGTGTCAGTGCAGTCTTGCGGTCTTTACCGTCGGCTTGTGCGACTGTAGGGAGGGATATAGGTCAGCTTTATAATTAGCTCCTGCGCTAGCTTGTGTCACACAATCAAAACGCAAAGGCCGCAGTCATTCGAGACATCAAAGCAAAATTGAATCCTAGTATGCTGAATACTCTTTAACAGACACACCTAGCTAGATTATTACATTAAAGTGTGATTGAAGCGCTTGTGTTTTAAATTCTGTTGTTTGTTTGTTAGCTTATTGCGGTCGCCTAGCCATGTTAGCTGAGCCTAGCCAAGTTTTTGCTACATACTCTAGCTAACTACTCCACTCTGTTCTTGTTATTTTTTTTCTCAACCATTTGACACAGTAAATTAGGTATTTTAAATTTTTCAAACCCTTTATTTATTTTATTTTATGGTTTATTTAGACATGGACAAAGCACGTTAATAAACATGAACATGTCAATGTGCCATAATTAGCCAAAATGGCTATTGATTCCGACTAGCATTAACTTAACTTAAGTGATACAATTGCTTCAAGTTTAAGTACGCTAAAATAATCGATATTTGGAAATATTTTAAGAAGGTGGACAGTTGTGTATCATTCTAATGAGAGTGTTACCTCTGTCACTCATGTTCTTACAAGGGAATATACAAAGGAAATCTAACAAGGCGGAATATAATATATGAATATAACTTTAATATAATTAATAATTTACACTTTACACTTTTAGAATTTATAATGTTTAAAACGTCTGTTTTGTTTACTGTTGCATTTAGTTGAGTAATCGTTTTCCACTTGACCAAAATGAGTTGAATTCTCCTTCAGGCAAAACAGGAAGACAAGGACGTTTCCTCGTCTCCACTTCCTGTGGGTCCCGGCCCGGCCATTCAGAGAGGCGCACTGGCTTCAGCTGTCTGCCACTCCTAACATTGACCTTTGACCTTTCCCGACACACAACCCCAAAAGTACCCTAATTCAGAGCAGCCTAAATCTGTCACTTTTTGTCCTCCCTTACACCGGTCAAAGGTCGCGGTTCAGACCTTTTAGAGCATCTGTGTCTATGGTAGGGAACTTAATAAAGTTTAAGTGTGTTTTATCTAAACACCTCTTCTACACTTCACTTTGAGTGGCCCAGCCATTGATATTTAGCTAACTCAGCCAGCTGTTAGTTTACTGTTAGCTCCCTGTTAGCTAACTTAATAAAGTTTAACTGCGTTTTATATCTTCACTTCTTAGCACACTTAGCTAACAGTTAATACTTAAACTTTATTTAGTTAACTGTTAGGTAACTGTTAACTAACTATTAGCTAACTGTGGGTTAAGTGTTAGCTAACGGTAAGCAAACTTAATAAAGTTCAAGTGTGTTTTATCTATTCACCTCTTAGCACACACTAACAGTTAACACTTGAACTTTATTAAATTAAATGTGAGCTAACTGTTAACTAACTTAATAAAGTTTAAGTGTGTTTTATCTTGACACCTCTTCCACACTTCACTTTAAGAGGCCCAGCCATTGAGAGTCGAATGGGAACAGAGTGGACCGCCCAGTACCCAAGGGGGGGGGGGGGGTCTCCTGAGTGTCTCTTCCTATAGATTTAATTGTTTATCAACCTAGCGATTGTTAGTGCTTGGACTTGGTTCTGTGAACATCCTTAGTGTACCGACAGCGATATATTGTTTCTCCTTCTTCTGACAAATATTCTTATTGTGAGTTGCTTTGGATAAAAGCGTCTGATAAACGGACTGAATGTGAATGTTAATGATTGAGACTATCTCGGGAGTGAACATTCAATTAAATTCAACTTTATTTGTATAGCCCTTTATAGACTCAAAGAGATTAGAAGGCTGTGTGTTTATGACATCCCCCCTAACCCTAGCCCCCCAGAGGGCAAGAAAATACTCCCTTAGTTAGCAATGAAGGGATCTTTAGGAGGAACGCAGAGTGAGGAATGCCTCCTTCCAGGGATGGTCAAGAGTGCAGTGTGGGCCATAATTGACAGACATACAAGCAAAGCATTTGTGAATAATTTTGTTCATAAAAAACAATAAAACACATACACAGCCATTACTTGACTCACACACACAAAAGTCAAATTCAAACTTGGCCTTATTATCAATTTCAAAATATGTGCCAGACATACGGAGGAATTTCAATTGCTGGGGGGTGGGAAAGGGGGTGTGTCCCATTTTTTTAATCCCAACCCTGGCTCCCTGGCGAGTTGAGAGTGTCAATGTGTGGGTTGGGGTCGGATTACACCTCCTCGCCCCCTCCTCCTCCTCTCTCTCCTCCTCAAGCCTCTCCCCCCTCTCCTCCCCCCCTCCACCCATCCCTCCTCCTCCTCCTCCACCTCCTACTCCACCATAGTCCCTCCTCACATCCACATCCCGGTTCTATCGACCATATTCTACGTCCATCAAATCCCCACACCTCGCCTCGTCCAAATCGGAGCCGCTCACATCAGCATAGATCAGCTGAGTCACCGGGCGGCCATCTTGGATCTAAACTCTGGCCGGAGTTTCGGAGCAAAGAAGGATGCCCGGATTTGAGTACTTTTCCAAGCGCCAAGGGTTTGATCGATGGCATCTGGGGAGACTTTTAATCTATTCTGTCTGTGCTTGAAAAAGGCCAATAAAATAAAATAGTCTCAATTTCTATCGTGAGAAGTCGGCTGTTGTGAATGTTTAGGAATCTGAGGATGCACTTGATTTATGTTGAGGAACTATTAATACTACAGGCATGAGGTACCTTCAAACAGTTGCGAGACTTCCTCATAAACAAGATGGATATTGATAGAGAGGATGTTATATTATTCATTATTACCCCTCTTATTTATTGTATATTGTACGTCCTGGCACTTAACGTACACACTTATTGTGTGTCGTACTAAGTTATAGTAATTAGTTGTGTAGCATCTCATCCTTTCTCTCTGTGTTGTATACAGCGAATGGGTTAACCTAGCGATTGTTAGACCTTTGCACTTGGTTTTATGAACATCCTTACGGTACTGACAGAGGTACATTGTTGTTTCTCTTTCTTCTGACAAATGTACTTATTGTAAGTCGCTTTGGATAAAAGTGTCTGATAAACGCCCTGAATGGAGTGGCCCCAGTGTGTCCCGGAGTTAATACTTTGTGTGTGTGTGTGTGTGTGTGTGTGTGTGTGCTCCTCTCTATCACACTGAACCAACACCTGTCCCTCTGTCCCTCCCACCACAGGGCTAGCTGGCTAGCTATCTTTAGCTGACTTGCCTCTCCCCAATGACACGCACAAGTCTGTGTGTGTGCGTGTCTGTGTGCGTGTGTGTGTTTGTGTGTGTGTTCGGTGAGGAGGGGGGGGGCGTGTTCGCAGTACTCTTACTGTTTGTAACATCGGTATAATTCATCAATCAAATTCTTTGCGTGATGTGTGTGTGTGTGAGATATAGAGTCCACATTTGTGTGTGTGTGTGTGTTTGATGTAGAGTTCTCGTATGTGTGTGTTTCTGTAGCACAAATATGTGTGAGACGTTTCTGTGACTCATGCAGAATGCAGAAGGTGTGTGTGTGGTGTGTTTGTGTGTGGGAGGGGCAGGGTTAGTTGGCGTGGGCATGCTGGGATATTTTTGGGGCAGGAATTGGACACTGTGTGGATGTGAACACACACACACACACACACACACACACCTCTGCCATTCTGCGGGCAAGTGTGTACAACCAGAGACTGACAAACCAGCCAAATCAAATCATCCAATCACAACGCCTGAATTATAATCCCTGACCTCTGTGCACTTCGAAAATAATTCCCCTCGTCTTTCCTGGGAAACCCCCTCTCTCTGCTCTCTAGAACATAATAATTATATTATTATTAGGGTGCCAAGCACAAAGTGCGAAGGCAACCTATTGTAATTGTTAGTTTTACTATTATTAGTATTAGGGTGCCAAGAACAAAGTGCGAAGGCAACCTATTGTAATTGTTGGTTTTATCATTATTATTTTTTATTATTCCGCCACATTTTACTTACACAGCCTAAACCGCTTGCATGCTTTTTATGAAACTTACTGCAGCTGTAGAGGCTGACTCAAGATTAATAAAGAGCAAATATTACACTGATTGGCCCAAAGGTGGCGCTATTGCAACAGTCCAAAAATGCAAACTTTGAACAAACATATCTCATAACCAGTTTGACGAAAAGTCATGAAACTTTGTTAACACATACATATCCTCATGCTGAGCAAATATGCCTCAAGAACCTATGACTTTATTTGGATAAATTTATGACTATCTTGAACTATGTTAAAAACACTCAATTCCCTAAGGATCCTAGGTTATTTCACTTGGAAAAAAATCCTTAAGCAAATATCAGCTATGGACCAATGTCTTCAATATGACATAAAGCGAAGTCTGTACAATAATATATATATATATATATATATATATATATATATATATATATATATATATATATATATATATATATATATATATATATATATATATATATATATATATAATATTAAAGCACCAAGGAGCCATTGACTTCTAAAAAGGGTATGGTTTAAAAATAAATGCTTATACCCACATCAAAATGGACTCATATGATCTTGAGTCCAATAAAGTTAGGTAACTGTGACTAAAATCGCCACAGTTCATAGACGGAATGTTTGATTTGAGCGGGAACACCTCATTGGCTGTTAGGGACCAATGTTCCCACGCCTTAAGTAGAATCAAGTTGATTGACAAAAAAACATGGCCGCCAGAGGCACAAAATCGTCCAAAATAAACTTAATGCCAAAAGGCAAGGTTAACTTAAACCAATCCTCATAGAACTTGCTGTAGTCAAAGGCACATGGGTCAAGGTGAACCCCTCCAAACTGTATCCATATCGGGCTATTGGGAGCGGTAAATCAATTAACTAATAATTGCAACCTCTCCAAATTGTACCCAGATCGGGCGATAGGAGGAGCTATATCAATTAACATAGCTGCAGACTTTGCAGACTTTAGACGGACATATTATCTGACCTTTTTCTTCTACAGTCATGAAATCCTGTAGACATTTGTACCTCCTCATGTTGTGCAAATGTGCCTAGGAAACCCAGAACCTGTAACAAAATGGCGGCTGGACATCCACAATTAGCCCAATCAATGATAGGTGACTAAAGGCGGGGTTAACTTGAGTCAATCATCACCAAACTTGGTGCATGTAAAGAAGCATAGGTCAAGGTTAACTAGGCTAAAGTTCATCAAAATAGGACTATAAAGCGATCAATTGAAAACTTTAAAGAATCATAACTCCTCAGCTTTTTTGGTTCGCCCATCAACAGATGCAAGCTGATGCTATCCCAGTGTTGTCAACCGTATGCAAACAAAAAAGGTCTTAATTGTCTTTGTCAGGGTCTTAAAGGTCTGCGTCACAGTCTTAATGGTCTGACAGGGTCTTTGTGGTCTGCGTCAGGGTCTTAATGGTCTCTTAGGGTGTTAATGGTCTGACAGGGTCTTGTTGGTCGGCTTAAGGCTTGGCACCCGTAAAATGCTCCTTTCAGCTTTAATTATTATTATTATTATTATTATTATTATTATTATTATTATATTAATAATAACACAATATACCCAAAGGGTTTAGGCGTTTTATATGCATTGATGGTTCTCGAAATTAAAAAAAATATATAAGATATAATTTTAGATAAATATGTAATAAATACTGTGTTAAATATAACAGAGTGAAACATTAGAAGCTACTAAACAGCTGTCCATGTAAACATTGTCTAAATCTCGTGGTTGCATCCATAGTGTAGAGGTATCCATATAATGTAGAGGAGATAGGGCATTTGCTACTGTTGCCCCTAAACTATGGAACAGCTTGCCAATGCATGTTAAATTGTCCCCCTCTGAAGCTATTTTTAAATTAAATCTTAAAACTCATCTCTACTCTATTGCCTTTAATTCAGTATAACCTTTCTTTTATCTCACCTTTATCTCATATTTTAGTCTTTTGATCCTGATTGCCCATTGATTCAGTGCATTGTTGCAACTCCTAGCCTACATTATCATTGTTATTATGACATATGAGCATAGGCGTCGATTACGGGGGGGACGGGGGGGACATGTCCCCCCCACTTTCTAAAATACGAATTTTGTCCCCCCCACTTTTGCGACCGAAAAAAAAAAAATAATAATCTCCCCACATACTCAACCGAAATCGTCGAGTCTAAATCATGCGATAGGCGCGCACGAAGACATCCTCACAAGTCACAGCATGCACAACAGCAGGTCTTTACAGTCTGCAATTGATTGTCTGGTAAACTTTGTTGATGTCAAGGTAAGTGTTAAATTGCCAACACTTTTCTTTGTCCTGTGTGTATTAGTATTACATATCCGAAATCCAGAGCGCCAATACCCTGGTGTTTCCAACGTCGTTTTGCAAAACAAGCCAAAACACAAACTGGTTTTTCAACACCTGACAATACACTGCAGAGCATATTTTAATGCAGCGTTGAATGGATGAATAGCTTACATAAGGGTACCCACCACTTTTCAAACCACACTCAAGCTTATGGTTATTGTCCCCACCACTTCTAAAAACAAACTGACGCCCTTGCATATGAGGGTTGACAAGTTACCGGACTACTTGCGGAGAGATACCAAAGTCGTCATTAGAGGCAAAAAATCTTTTGTTTTCCTTGACAGCGGTCAATTATACTTAGCCGGAAGTTGTGAAGGGCCCATGCAAGTGAACGGAGCGTTCCACGGCATTGAGAAGACCCGTGTAATAAATAGATATATATGGCTTGCATCCATGGACCTATTAAAGAATCGCTAGCCGTTGAATTTACGAGAGGATCTCGCAGAGCTTGCGACACCATTACAAACCTCGCGGGATGTTGCTGTGGCACGTCGTTGATGTTATGACTGACCCGCGGGGAAAGTCCCGTCGCCTTGGTTACGGGATCAGAGGGGCAGGTGTCCAGGGTGCTGTGCCGTTGTGTCTGCGCAGGCGCAGCCAGAGTAGGCTGGCGTCTGATCAGATAAGGCAACCATACCTATCGCGTCTCTTCGCAAAATGTACTTAAAGTGCGTTTAAGAAGTTGATTTATACTCAAACAAGGCGGTCATGAAGTAGTTGGCGATGACTACGATAGGAAATAACTTAAACTGTTTACTTTGTCGAGTTTATCCGTGACACACTCTCCTCTCTCTCTCTCTGTCTGTCTCTCTCTCTCTCTCCTTTATTTATATATACGTGTATGTAGAGATATGTATTTATTTATTTAATATTTGTCAATCTATGTTAATAAATATATATAATTAAAAAATATATATATATTTATGTAATATATTTTCCTCTATCTCGTCACAGGTCTTGCAGAAGCTGGGAAAAGCAGACGAGACCAGAGATGCTGCCTTTGAGGAAACAGTTGGCAGTTTCAACAAACAGATGGTGATAGAACTATTATCATTGCATCATGTCTGGAATTTTCATACTATTAATATATATATATATATATATTAATTGTATGAAAATTATATATATATATATATATATATATATATATATATATATATATATATATATGGGAATGCATTTTTGTTTTGAATTTATAACGTTGAAATGCTTTACAATGGTCTGAATTGAGTCGTTTGAAATTCACCTCTTGGAAATTAAAATATTGCATTTGAAGTTGTACTAAAATATAATATATTTTTTATTATATACTCCTTCTCCTCCCTCTCCTCCTCCTCCTCCTCTTCCTCCACCACCATACCCTGCCCCCCAAAAAAATTCTCTAATTGAGATTAAAAAAAGAACACACACACGACAATCAGAGCCAAATATAGCCCTTGAAAAAAAAAATTAGGTGAGTGCTGCATGCAGCGCTCAACTTTTGTTCTTCTTAAGTTTTATTCTTTCTTTATTCTTTATTATTCTCTACAAACTTGGGGACCTATCTTCTTCCTCAATTTTTCTGCTAGAGAATCCATTACAATTTTAAAATGTTCGGATTAGCTTGGAATCGCGTGCTTCTTTTTATACTTTTTAAGATAATCTACTTTTAAAAAACTAGTTTTTACAATACATTTCATTGGGTAGTATTTCCCGCTCAATTGGGCTACTTTTTTTGACGTTTAGTCAGTGTTGCCAGATTGGGCGATTTTTCCCGCCCAATTGGAGTACTTTAATCACGTTAGGCTGGAAAAATTTGTATTAGGCGAGTACATACAATTTCGGCTGTTTTTTTTTAAAAAACTGGCAGGATTATTATAATGCTTTCTACAAACATCAATCAATACCATATCTTTCATATGGCATACCATTTGTGCAGCTAGTACAACTGTTACTTCAGCTACTACTTCAGCAACTACTACTACTAGGCTACTACTACCATTACTACTACTACTACTACTACAGCTAATAACACTACTACTATCTTCCAGCTTCGACAGTATTACAGTTTAGCTTCCAGCTTTTGTAACAATGTATTGCAGCACTTTGCTTCTTCAGATTTCAGCAATTTAGCGTCTGTCAGTTTTCGATTTCATTTTCCAGGTTTTTCCGCAGTGAACATTTGACCTTTCAGATTCTTCAGTTCCTTTTACATTTCTGCATTTTAAGCAATGCTTTGCGTTTTTCATCCAGCTGTCACTTTGTTTGTTTCCAACCATTTACATTTAGACTTTTGACTGTTCAAATCCCTTCACTTGATTTAAGCCATTTAAAGGCCTAGTTGCAGGTTAACTGGAAGTTTTGATGAATGGGTACGTAAAGCATTCAAAATATGTAAATCATTCATAAAATGTCTCCAAAATGGTGTTATAGTCCAGTTTTATAGTCCAGGTGTTTTCTAACGCCATTCGGCGATGACGTCACGTTGGGGAGACGTGGTGGAAGGTAGCATCAGCCTAGTACTAGAACTATGGCATCTAAGAGGTGGCAAGAACCACAAATAGCATGTATGATGGCCCACAGCCGGATAATTTCAAACCTGTCAGACGTGAGAGAGCGAATGAGGAATTGCAGAGAACTGATGGCGGTCAAAGCCAATTAACTGCATGGTCAGAGGAGAATGAGTGGAGAGTTGCTATCATTTAGCAACGCAGCAAGCGCTGGAGCTAGTCAATGAACAGCAGTGCATACAATAACGACTACATACAATCATTTTTACTGTCAGTGAATAGCACCGAGTGAAAGTCAACCTTTTCTTTATATTGTGGTGGTTAACATAATTCACCCACGAAACTATGGGTGGGGGGCGTGTTTAGCACGGACTCTTTTAGCAGACGGAACGACCGTCTCAGTTCAGTCCTGTTGGTTTTTGGAATGTACTGGTTTTCAAGTTGTTAATTAAAACTCAGTGCTGGATACTCCGCTTCCAACTCCCGTCTCTCGGCACTACACTGGTGACCCCGACGTAGGTCTCGCTGAAGCTTCAGGGACCAAAACGAACATGGCGAATAACGCTTTTATCAAGTTGCCGGAGTTCTGGGAGTTTTCACTGACGGTGTGGTTCGCACAGACGGAGGCACAGTTCGCCATCCGTGACGTCACGGACGACACTGCACGCTATTACCACGTCGTATCGGCGCTGGGGAGATCCACTGCGACCCGGGCGGCGAATTTCATAGCGCTTCCCCCGAACCAGGGCAAGTACAGAGACCTCAAAGCCTTCCTCTTGAAGACTTTTGAGCTGTCGCAGTCAGAGCGGGCCCAACAGTTGTTGGCTATTCGGGGCCTCGGGGACAGCAAACCCTCACCGCAGGTACGGACGGCGCTCGCGGGCACGAGGATTACCGAGTCACGCGCGTTGGCAGAAGAAGCCGACCGGTTTTTCCAGGCTGCTCGGAGTTCCGTACCCGAGGTGCTAGCCCCAACACGCAGTGTCTACCCCCGGACAATGACGGACTAGCTAACAGAGCCCCAGTGGCCGCCAAAGGCCGCGCCAGCACAGGTATGTGCTATTTTCACGCGCGTTTCGGCACTAAGGCAAAGAGGTGCCACTCCCGGCACCACCAGGTGCCAGTGCATCCCTCGGACATCACCAAGACGGCAGTAGTGACACCTTTCGGGTTATTTGAGTTCCTGCGTATGCCGTTCGGACTCAAAAACGCCGTTCAGGCCTTCCAGCGGTTAATGGACTCGGCGCTCAGGGGGATGCCTTTCGTCTTCGTATATTTGGACGACATCCTGGTTGCCAGCTCCTCCGAAAAGGAGCACCAGGGTCACCTACACGACCTCTTCATGAGGCTCGACCAGCACGGACTGATCATCAACCCGGCGAAGTGCCTGTTCGGGTTGTCCTCCGTCAACTTCCTGGGGCATCTCATCAACAAAGATGGGGCCGCCCCTCTTCCGTCGAAAGTGGAGGTGATTTCTGCTTTCCCTCGCCCGCACACAGCTCTGGCGCTCCGAGAATTCCTGGGGATGGTGACGTTTTACCACCGTCAAGCGGCTCATGTCATGCGCCCGCTGTACGGGGCTCTCAAGGACAAGTCCCCTGGCCAGGCTGTCGACTGGACGGCGGAGAGGGAGAAGGCATTCAGGGCCACGAAGGCCGTCTGGGCCAAGCCGCCATGTTGGCCCACCCTTTACATAATGCCCCCATCGCCCCCATCTGACTGACTACGCCGTTGGCGCGGTGCACGAACAATGGGTCGATGGTGCCTGGCAGCCGCTCGCCTTTTTCAGTCGTCAGTTGACCCCCAGGGAGCGCAAATACAGCGCGTTCGACAGGGAACTCTTTGGACTCTGGCTGGCGATCCGCCACTTCCGGTTCCTCCTGGAAGGCCGAGAGTTTGCGGCTTTCGTGGACCACAAGCCACTAACATTCTGCATGTCAAAGGTAGCGGAACCGTGGTCTGCCTGCCAGCAGCGCCAGCTTTCGTACATCTCCGAGTACACCATGGACATCCGACACATTGCTGGCAAGTCCAAAGTGGTCGCAGACTGCCTCTCAAGAACAGTCATCGGAGCCGTCCAACTTGGCCTGGATTACGTCCGTAGAGTGCAGGCCTCCGATCATGGGGTCCAGACCCTGAGGAATTCGGATACGGGTTTGCGCCTGGAGGGGGTCGCGGTGGGCAGCTCAGACGTAAGGCTACAGTGCGACGTCTCCACGGGCCAGCCTCGACCGCTGGTCCCGGTGACCTGGCGCCGGCCCGTTTTTGAGGCGTTGCATGGCATTTCCCACCCCGGCAGAAAGCTGTCGATGAAATTGGTTTCCCAGGGGTTTGTGTGGCAGGGGCTTAGAAAGGACGTTAGTGCTTGGGTCAGCTCATGCGTTGACTGTCAACGGTCCAAGGTGCACCGCCATATTAAGGCCCCCTTTGGAGAGTTTACTGTTGCCGAGAGGAGGTTCGACCACGTCAACGTCGACCTGGTTGGACCGCTCCCCTCCTCTCATGGGTTTACCTACCTCTTCACCATGGTCGACAGGACGACCCGCTGGCCGGAATCTGTTCCCCTCTCCTCGACGTCGGCTTCTGACGTGGCGCGCGCGTTCATCGCCACGTGGGTCGCGCGCTTTGGGACTCCTTCAGACCTCTCCTCAGACCGTGGCTCGCAGTTCACCTCGGAACTTTGGAACGCGGTGGTTGAGGGGTTAGGGGTCAAGCTGCACCACACTACCGCCTATCACCCCCAGGCAAACGGCTTGTGTGAACGTTTCCACCGTTCCATGAAGGCGGCCCTACGGGCTAGCTTGAAGGACGGCGACTGGGTGGATAGGCTGCCATGGGTTATGCTCGGCCTCAGGTGCGCTCCTAAGGAGGACCTGCAGTCCTCATCGGCGGAGCTGGTCTACGGGCAGACCCTAATCCCAGGGGATTTTATTTTGACTATGGGTGAATTCTGGGGGGGCTTGTGTGGTGGTTAACATAATTCACCCACGGAACTATGGGTGGGGGGTGTGTTTAGCACTAACTCTTTTAGCAGACGGAACGACCGTCTCAGTTCAGTCCTGTTGCTTTTCGGAATGTACTGGTTTTCAAGTTGTTAATTAAAACTCAGTGCTGGATACTCCGCCTCCGACTCCCGTCTCTCGGCACTACAATATCTAGTGACAGCGATTATGTCATTCAGATAAGTACCGCTAAACTTAGTCAGAAGAAATAGAAGGCATAATGCTAGCTATGGGCTAACTTGCCAGTCCCACCTGTGAAATTCCCCCCAGATAATCCCTAATAATATCTTACCCCCGACGTTGTAAACAGATTTCCGATTAGTTATCCCACATTTTGATGGTAGCCTACTAGCTCCAGTAACAACATCTTTGCCTATTTATTTCTAAGCTTTATTTTACCCAGTGTGCGAAATACCCGTCAATATTCGGGGGTCCCCATCTCCGATTGTTGCGCAATACCGATATACATTTTGCAGTAGGCCTGTAACATTAGAATATTTCATGGATGAAAGACAATTAGTATTTAGCCTACATGACAACACACACGCACACACTTAACATATTTTGATAATCCGATATGCTAAATATTTTAAAGCAACACAGGAGGCTGCATTGGCTGAAGTTGTTTGGATGCACGTTGATATATAATAAGGAGAGGCAAAGTTGTGCATTACAATGCAAACACGACAATAATTGGCACCAATCTGGCACACTTAGCAG
>NC_136939.1:24442170-24557170 GCF_949987615.1 Pollachius pollachius
GCTACCTGTAGACTAAAGACTACTCATTGGCTAACTGTGTCTACCTGTTTGTCTGTCTGTCTGTCTGCCTGCCTTTATGTCGGTGTGTCTGCCTGTCGCCTTGTTTGTCTGCCTGTCTGTCTGTCTGTCTGTCTGCCCATCTAAAACACACCAACATCGGAGAGATATCTTCCGATAGAGACATATCTATACGGGTTTCGATTTTACTGGATTATTGTTTGATTTCTTTGGAATAATTGGTTTATTATTTGTCATTGTCAATTCACTGAACGGGTGTTTTGATGAGGGTTCAAAAATGTTTTAAGCGTATTTTTCTATTGATCACCAACTGTACAACCCTTATATCTGCTGTATACACAGTGAATTAAATAAAATAATTTAATTCACCTCACATTAATGGTGACTTACACAACTTTTCAAAAGTTTTGGGCCACCCAGACAATTTCATGTTTTCCATGAAAAAATGGTTTTCTAATCATCAGCAACTAACAAGCCTTTGAACACGATTAAACAATGTACCGTAAGAACACAGAAGTGATGGTGGCTGGAAATGGGCCTTTGAACACCTATGTAGATATTTCATTGAAAATCAGCTGTTTACAGCTAGAATAGTCATTTACAACGTGAACAATCTTCCAACTTTTGAACGTGAGTGTAAATACAAATGCTTATAAGAATGACAGCGATATCTTTTCTTGAATCCAAACGTATGGTCAGAGACACAGAGACAGTATCTCCTGGGGCCCCAGAGGCCGTCAGGATTACTCTTACTCTCGCCCCTGACCTATAAGATGATTTCTAGGGGTGGGATCTCTTGGAACCTCACGATTCGATTCTGATTCAGAGGTCAACGATTCGATTCTAAAACGATTATCGACGCATCTCGATGCAACAGTTTTTTTATCTACATTTCCATACGTGATTTTCAAAAATGTATATATATACATCTGAGGTTGCTACTCAGAGTTTGCTAATCACTTCCTACTTTTGTGATGATCATTAAAGACAATCAACAGACGAATTACCTTATCGAATTACCTCTCTGCGCAGAGAACCCGCAGGCAGAAAGGAGAGTTTTCTGTAGCGCTCTGCAGCAGGCGAACAGATGTAAAAAAATAAATAATAATAATAATAATAAAAAGCAGATTATTAACTTGTCTGCTTTGAGACGGAATCGCTCTACAGAGAAACGCGATGCATGGAAGAATCAATCATTTTTTTCTAATGCCGTCGGTCCCCCTAGGCCGAGGAGGAGCTGGGCCGCGCCCAGAAGGTGTTTGAGGAGCTCAACGTGGAGCTGCAGGATGAGCTCCCCGTTCTGTGGGACAGGTGACCCCCCTCCTCCACACCTCCTCTTCCACCTTCTCCTGCTCCTATACCTCCTCCTCCGCTCCATCCACTCTTTCTACTCTTCTGATCACCACCTCCTCCTCCACACATCTCCTCCTCTGAGTCATCTCCTCCGTTCACCACCTGCTCCTCCACCTCCTCCACGCCTCCTCTCCATCTTCTCTTTCATTCACCACCTCCTCCTGCTCCTCCTCCTCCCCCTCTACCTCCTCCACCTCCTCCTCCAGCTCCTCCTGCTCCTCCCCCTCTACCTCCTCCACCTCCTCCTCCAGCTCCTCCTGCTCCTCCTCCTCCTCCCCCTCTACCTCCTCCACCTCCTCTTCCAGCTCCTCCTCCACCTCCTCCGCCACAT
The DNA here is from genome assembly GCF_949987615.1 of Pollachius pollachius. Classification (NCBI taxonomy): domain Eukaryota; kingdom Metazoa; phylum Chordata; class Actinopteri; order Gadiformes; family Gadidae; genus Pollachius; species Pollachius pollachius. Next base: position 24,443,873 of record NC_136939.1, read on the forward strand.
CTTCACCTCCTCCTCTCCATCTTCTCTTTCATTCACCACCTCCTCCTCCAGCTCCTCCTCCTCCTCCCCCTCTACCTCCTCCACCTCCTCTTCCAGCTCCTCCTCCACCTCCTCCGCCACATCTCCACCTCCTCCTCTCCATCATCTCTTCCATCTACAACCTCCGGCTCCTCCACCAGCTCCTCCTCCCCCCCCTCATCCTGCTCCTCACACCTCCTCCTCTGAATCATCTCTTCCACCACCAACTCCTTCCCCACCTCCTCCTGCTCCTCGTCTCCATCCACCCCTCCATTCGCCACCTCCTCTCAAACACATATGTTCACGAGATCACACGCAGAATCTACTGTGTAATCCTGTGGCTTGTTGTGTGGATAGCTCACAAAATGGTGTGTGTGTTTCTGTGTGTGTGTGTGTGTGTGTGTGTAGTCGTGTTGGCGTGTACGTTAACACATTCCAGAATCTTGCCAGCAATCAGGAGAAGTTCCACAGAGATATGGGCAAGGTGAGTGTGTGTGTGTGTGTGTATGTGTGGGCGCGTGCTTTTGTCCGTACATGAATACTGTGTGTATGTGTATCTGTCTGTGGGTGTGTATCTGTGTGTGTTTGCGTCTTTGCGTGCGTTTGTGTTTATACGTATATGTATACTGTTGGTGTCCGTGTGTGTGTGTGTGGTGTGTGTATGCTTGTACGTGTGTGTGTGTTTGTGTGTGTGTGTGTGTGTGTGTGTGTGTGTGTGTGTGTCTTATCTCGATTGGTGTATTCTCTGTGTCCACAGCTCAGTCAGAACCTGAATGATGTTATGACCAAGCTGGACGAGCAGAGACTTGACAAGTAAGTCAACATCCTCACTCCCTGCCTCTGTATCCATTGCAACGCAACAGCATCAGCATAATTTCTTGAAATACCTTAGAGGGGGCTTTTGGAAATATGACACTTTAACTGTTAAACAGAAGAATGACAACTGGATGAATGTAATATGTTTTCGATACTATATAAATACTACTTCACTACTATCGTTCAAAAATTTGGGGTGCCTTAGAAATGTCCTTATTTATTTATATATATATATATATATATGCACTTCTTTGCGATGAAGACGTAATTTCTTTGAGCAAAAACTCTGCAAGATTTTTGAAAATTAAAAAAGAAATTACTTTATATTTAGCGAGCTTTCAACAGAATTGTACGCACACCACAATCCAATGGCAAAACAATTCGTTTTAAATTTTTGACTCGTCGTACGGTTTAAACTGACAATAACCGTCCTAACGTCGCCCCCTACTGCAGAAAGAATGGTAGTGCCTCGGTGAAGCCAGAAGAGGCCAGCAGCAGGTAGGACAGTGTTGTGCGTCGGCCATTTTGTCAGCGCAACAGCAAGCCTTCAGGTGTGAGGGCTTGTCCACACTACCTCCGTCCGTCTACTGATCTCATTGACTTTGCATGGGGCGCTCGCGGAATGCATTGTGGGTCCGTCCGTCCATTCGGCTCCGTGGCCTGCGTCAAAAAGTTGAGAAATGTTCAACTTTTCAGGCAGCGCCGGATCCAGATCGCGGTTATGCAAATTCAGTCCACGCGTTTCCTGGATCCATTTTGCAATAACAAGCAGGAAGAAGCAGGAAAAATCCAGCCGTTATATGTCTTTTAAAGAAATATGTAATGATAGGATTGTTTTTAGTCTCCTGTTGTTTGTGTCATCTTTTGTATTTATATCCACACATCAGCTTTGTAGCGGGAAGGGATTTGATTGGCTGCAGTATGCGTCTACAGCGACTAGTCCCCTTTACGTTAGACACGCCCTCGGTCATCCGCCGACAGACACATGTAGTGTGAACAAGGCGTGATTGGTGTATACGTCTGTCAAGTGACGAAGGAAGGCCGCATTTGACCACTCGTTGTTAACATAGTAACCGTGGCAATCTGACCAGATTACATTAAAAGTTGTGTCAAAATCTGTCCAATGGTTGACTTGTATGGTGCAACTGAGAGAAACGCATGTTTTTGTTGTTCGAACTGCATTTCGTTAGCCTCATAGCTGTTGCGTTCTTGAAGAAAGTAGTCTAATCAGGATCGCTTTGAACTCACTTTATTTGTTAAAGTATTTCGGTATGGTAACTATGAAGCAAAAGGAGGGGAATTGTATGGACACGCGTGTGAGCGACAAACAACAGGCCTCTCTACCTAACTCCCTAGTATGGACTGCCGGATGTTTCTGATCTCGTTGGCTTCAGGCCCTGCTTTAATACTGAGTAAGCGTGGCCTATATGACGTATTGGTTTTGCCCTCCTCACCTGTCTAAAGGTGCTGCCCTCTATGGCTGGAATAGTTATAGCAGCTCAAAATGTCGGGTCCTGCTTCCTAGTGGCTATGTGGGGTAATTTCGGCCTATGTGTTCGATCCTACTTCCTAGTGGCTATGTATGGTAATTGCGGCCTATGTGTTCGATCCTACTTCCTAGTGGCTATGTGTGGGTAGCTTTATGTGTTTAAAATACGTAACATAGCATAATTTACATCGTTGGCCTCATAGCATAATCAATATCATTAGCCTCATAGCATGATTGATATCTTTAGCCTCATAGCATAAACTATATAGTTAGCCTCAAAGCCTAATCTATATTGTTAGCCTCATAGCATGATTGATATTGTTAGCCTCATAGCATAAGCTATATAGTTAGCCTCATGTCATAATCTATATAGTTAGCCTCATAGCATAATTGATTGAAAAACATAACTCCGCCCCTTTTTCGATACCATCGCAGGATTGCTGGATCGCAGATTTCCTACCCTGGTTACGAAAATACATTTTTGCGGATGCGTCTAATCCCCGGTTTGCTGTGTGGTTCCGTGTCACTGCCTTTGTGTGTGTTCGCTTAACGTGTCTCATGTCTCTTGAGCTGCTCTGATGTGTGCTGTGTTGACAAGTTTATCGCATGAAATATGCATTTAATCACCATCAAAGCCGCAGTCACGTGACCGCGTGTGAAATGACCTTGTATAAACTGAAGTAATAATAATAATAATAATTTTTATTTATATAGCACTTTTCAATGACCCAAAGACACTTACAGTGAAGGGGGGGGGGGGGGGGGGGCATAACTCACCACCACCAGTGTGTAGCACCCACTTGGGTGATGCACGGCAGCCAATCTGCGCCAGAACGCTCACCACACACCAGCTTGAGGTGGAGACCGAGGAAATTAATGAGTCAGCCAATTGTAGAGGAGGATTATTAGGGGGGCCGGATTGAATTAGCCTGGTTGGGCCAGGACACTGGACTCTAATAACTTATAAGGCAACTGTACTTATTTCCACACCCATGGACAAGCCGTTCACAACCCCACTTGACTTTAATATTCTGGAACAGAGAGTATCTCATTCGTTCCTCTACGCCCCATCATGCCCCATCAACCTATTAGGCAGGGACCTGATGGGTTCCCTGCAGATCACACTGGCCTGCGACTTGGGAGGCATCCCCCAATACCGCCCCACCAGCCCGGCCCCGGACGAAACACACGGTAGCTCATTTGCATAGATGACCAGCTGAGTGTCTCTCCACGCGTGTATATACAATTCCCCTCCTTTTGCTTCATAGTTACCATACCGAAACTTGACCAAATAAAGTGAGTTAAAAGCGATCCTGATTCGATTGCGTTTTCTAAAAGAACGCGACACCACTTCAAAGGTCCAGCCGTACTCAAGGGGGTTCGCACGCATTGTAAAGTGAACGTGTTCTTGAATTCAACAGCAGGGCCTTTACCGTTTATCCTGCAGTGATATGCTCCCACCTAGTGGCGGTGGGGACTAACGACCACAATGTGTCACCTTCAGTAACTCTCGTCGGTTTCTCCTACTCACTTTCTCTTGCATGCTTTCTCTTGTTTCTTTTAATACATATTAATCATGAATCAGTTATTTGTTGTTCGCTCGCCTCACAGTCTTTCTACATTGACATTTACATTTAGCAGACGCTTTTATTCAAAGCGACTTACAATAAGTACATTTGTCAAAAGAAAGAGAAACAACAAAATATATTGCTGTCGGTACAGTAAGGATGTTTATAGAACCAAGTGCCAAGCAATAACAATCACTAGGTTAACCCATTCCCTGTATACAACACAGATAGCTAGGATAAGACGCTACACAACTAAGTACTAGAACTAAGTATGACATACAATAAGTGTGTACATTAAGTGCCAGGACGTACAAACATACAATAAGTAGAAGGGGAGGGAGGGGGAGGCTATACAGACTCAGGGTGAACTCGTATTCTATTTATGCTATTCCATCCCATAATACTCCACATTCCTCTTGTTTTCCCCTTTCTCCTGCAGTGAGGGGGCAAACCACAGCGTGGCCGGCGAATCACAGCCAGCGGTAAGCTAAACATCATGCCATCTGTAGCGATGTCAACGCTACCCCCCCCACCTAGGTGACTCTATCTGGGCTCCTCCAGAAGATGATGCAGTGATGGTGTTGTAGTGAAGGCAATGTGATACCGAAGCTCCGATACGTGCTTTGAAACCTGCACGCTGAACACTTTATAAGCGCTGCGGCTCTAAACCATGCAAAATTTGGTGCATTATTCAATAACTTGGCCATATTTTCCCAGCGCCCTCCTCAATAACACGACACACATTCATCAATCTTTATTTGTTAATAGAACATGATATTCACTAAGTGTAAGTGTAAATGTGTGTGCATCAAATCATTTTCAAAGCAAAGACACTTTAAATCCACTGAAGCCCTGCACTTCGTGGGCAGAGGTCACTATGACTGAAGCTTCGGGTAATGAACCCATTTCCGAAACAATTGGCCTAAACGCTTCAATGAGTCGCAAAAACTTCATTTTGCCATCACTAGTGTGCTGACCAATGACTGGTCAACGAGCAACAGGTGTGCAGCCTCCCCCAGCCCCAGATTCCAATCAGACTCAGGGCCAGTTGAGGCTGCCGAGACCAGACATCAACCACACACACACTCCAGTACATACTTGGTTCCATTGAGTGGGGATGTAGCATCTCTATGCCCTTGTACGGGCGTAGGAACTGTTCTTCTGTGTGGAAACACATCTTTGGGTTGGCTTGGCGGGTTGACTGGTAACCGGAAAGTTGCTAGTTCGATCCCCGGCTCCTCCTCGCTGAGTGTTGAGGTGTCCCTGAGCAAGGCACCTCACCCTGACTGCTCTCTCACAAGCTGGCTGTCGCCCTGCGTGGTCGACTCCACCGTCGGTGTTTGAATGTTGTAATACATACTGCCTTAGCTAAAAGTGTCTTCAAAAATGTAAATGGGTGGTGTAGATTAGATGATGTGTGTGTGTTTCTGTGTGTGGGTGTGTGTGTGTGTGTGTGTGTGTGTGTGTGTGTGTGTGGTGTGTGTGATAGTCCATCCATGCAAGCGGAGCCATTTCGTACCTCTGCTAGAAAGGTTGTTATGAATGATAATCGTGTTGCTTGTTATGGTGCGATAAATACGTTTGTGTTAATCGACGATGGAATCACAACAAGAAGACATTTTCGTGAATATGGCAGAACTATGTATTTTATTTTCGATAACATAAGTGACAAACAGGATGGACGCCGCTACTTAAGGGATATCGATAGAACTAAAAAAAAACGCCAATCTTTGGTTGTCTGGCTGTATCAACGTATCCTAACATGCCTTTACTCTTTACTTTGCTCCCGCTGCCCATGCATGGATGCATGTGTGTGTTCCCCCCTAACACACGCTCTCTCTCTCTCTCTCTCTCTGTCTCTCTCTCTCTCTCTCTCTGTCTCTCTCTCTCTCTCTCTCTCTGTCTCTCTCTGTCTCTCTCTGTCTCTCTCTCTCTCTCCGTCTCTCTCTCTCTCTCTCTCTCTCTCTCTCTGTCTCTCTCTGTCTCTCTCTCCTCTCTCTCTCTCTCTCTCTCTCTCTCTCCTCTCTCTCTCTCTCTGTCTCTCTCTCTCTCTCTCTCTCTCTCTCTCTCTGTCTCTCTCTCTCTCTCTCTCTCTAACCCTTACTCACACACACACTATTGTGACGACCAGAAGCGACTCTGTCCCCCTCCGAGCCGACCCCCCGCCAGAATGTCCCTAACCCCGAGCCCGGGGCCCGAAGACGACGAGGCCCCTGAGACCGCCCCCACCTCCACCACCTCCGTCTCCTCCACCTCCCCTATGAGCACGCCGCAGGTCAGACCACCCCGCCCCATCGCTCCGGAGCTCCTCCTCCAACCTATTCTTCCTCCACACTCCTCTTCCTCCCCCTCCTCCTGCTCCTCCTCCTCCCTCGTCTTCTCCTCCTCCTCTTCCTTCTCCTCCTCTTCATACGCCTCCACCCTTCTCCTCTTCCTCCACCCTCCTCCTCTTCCTCTGTCCTCCTCTTCCTCCCCCTCCTCCTCTCCCTCCTCCTCTTCTTCCTCCTCCTGCTCCTCCTCCTCCCTCGTCTTCTCCTCCTCCTCTTCCTCTTCCTTCTCCTCCTCTTCATACGCCTCCACCCTTCTCCTCTTCCCCCACCCTCCTCCTCTTCCTCTGTCCTCCTCTTCCTCCTCCTCTTCCTCTGTCGTCCTCATCCATCCTCCTCCTCTTCCTACACCTCCACCCTTCTCCTCCTCCTCCTCCACCTCCTCCTCTTACACCCGTAGCTCCTTCCCTTTCCTTAAAACAAGGACTTCCTGGGTCTTTGTTTTTTCCACTTCCTGCCGGAAACTGAAGTCTTTGATCAGCTGTTTATGTAACGTATCCAGGGCAACGAAGACTCCCCCTAACCAACCACATAGTAGTAAATTCCTGACACCCAACTCCAGTGTGTGTGTGTGTGTGTGTGTGTGTGTGTGTGTAGCGGTGTGACCCCTGTTCTGGGGCTGTCACAGTCCGACTCACACTTACCCTGAGCTCACCAGCTCCCCAGGGGGATGTCTCTCCGTCCCTAGAGGTCAAAGGTCAGCAAGGGTTAGGTCAGAAGGGGAGGGGCTTTAGCCAAGGAACACATCTGAGGGGACTGGACTATGTTTCAAACAGGAAAATACTTTGTTAATATTAAAGATATATCCAACAACAAAAACAAAATGAATTTGACCATATAAGACTTACCAAAGGCAAGGCAACTTTATTCATAAAGCTATTCTATATATAATATTTATATATTCGTCCACCTCCTCCTCCACCATCCTGGCCGTTTTGAAAATGTGCAGCTTCTGACATCACAGGGGGGCTTGTCCACCTAGATGTACACTGGATAGATCAGTCAACCAGCCTACCCAGTGGTCATACACCTAGGTGGACACGCCCGCCTGTGATGTCAGAAGAGGCAGATTTTCAAAACGGCTTGTAACTGCTAATCACACTCACACCTGGTGGTATAATATGTCCCCTTTAAGAGGATTATATCTGCTTACTGTGGGTTTATGCGCACGTGTCATGTCACACGTCTCCTAAACAATCTTTCCATGTTTTTCCCTGTTTTAACCCAACGTGAATCCCGTCCTCCACTTCACTCAGTGTCCCCAATTCACAAAAACGCATGCAATCCATGAACCCAAATCAATCTAACTCAACGATTTGTGCTTTGTGTCTTCGAGAGAAAAGTGTCTAACTGTGAGATCCTGATTTGAGTTCCAAGTAAATGTTTGTTTGTCTGTCTGCCTCTCTGTCTGTCCGGCTGTCTTTCTGTCGGTCTGTCTGTCTCTCTGTCTTTCTCTCTCTCACTCTCTGTCTGTCTGTCTGTCTGTCTGTCTCTCTGTCTTTCTCTCTCTCACTCTCTGTCTGTCTGTCTGTCATTCTCGCTCACTCTGTCTGTCTGTCTGTCTGTCTCTCTGTCTATCTCTGTCTTTCTCTCTGTCTGTCTGCCTGTCTGTCCCAACACATACCGTCTATGTTACAGGACAAGTTAATGTACAGTAGACTTGGCTAGGTCAGTTTGTAGATAACGTTTTGGTTGGGGCCTTCATCTCTTACTCTTCACTGTATTGTCTTCCTCTGCCTCGTTGAAGGCACCATCTTGGGACTCTTGGGAGGTAAGCGTTCATCTGTGATGTACACTACCATTCAAAAGTTTGGGGACACAACATGAATTCAATAAGGCAATGACCAAAATTAACAAAATGTCTGCCAACAAAAGGTTCAAAATGAAACTCTTGGACCTTGAATACAAGATCGTATCCCTCCAGCAGAACTCTAGTGTTTCTCTCTTCAACAATCCTTCTTTTCTCTTCAACTTGTTCAACCCCACTGCCACCAACCTCTCTGCCCTAAATCCCACCTCCTCCTCCACCCTCCTTTGCTCCGACCCTCCCTCCGTCGAAAAAAAACTCCTCCACCACCTCCTCCTCCGCCCTGACAGCAAGAGCAGCCCTCTATGGCACCGCCGGAGCCCCACACCCCAGTTGCTGACCCCGCCCCCCAGGGGAGCCATGGCGACTGGGGAACGGCGGATGGTGATGACGGAGGAGGTGATGGAGGTGGTGTTGCCCCCGACGATGGCGCAGACTACACAGAGTCGTCAGAGGGTCCGCGCGACGAAGACTCCTCGGACGAACGTCGCTCGCTCGAACAGCCCGGCCACGAGGAAGACTGGGGGACCCAGGAGGATTGTGGTGGAGAAGGAGGAGATCAGGTAGGGAGGGGGGGGGCTGGATCACGGGGGCGTGTTCTAGCCCCCACCGAGGCAGAGTGGCGTCGGAGGAATTAAAGAGAATAAGCTAGGCTAAACTAGGCTAAACTAACTGAGGCGGCATTGCGTTAGAGGAATTGAGAGGCTAAGCTAGGCTAAGCTAGCTAAGGCTAAGCTAGCTGAGGCTAATAGAGGCTAAGCTAGCTGAGGCAGCGTTGCGTTAGAGGAATTGAGAGGCTAAGCTAGGCTAAGCTAGCTGAGGCTAGGCCAAGCCAGCTGAGGCGGTGTGGTGTTGGAAGGATCGAGAGGCTAAGCTAGGCTAAGCTAGCTGAGGCGGCCAGATAATGAGGTTTACCTCGTTGGATGTCACCCTCTCAGACCCTGATCTTGCTGCTGCCGCTGCTGCTGTCGCCATGGGTTTCTCTGTTGTCGCCATGGGATACTCTTGTGTCGCCATGGGTTACTCTGTTGTTGTCGTTCCACTTCTGCTCAACATGGCCGGCCTGTCTCTCGGTCAAGCCGTCCGAAAGCCTTCTGTAAAAATATGCCTGGACATGTCCCTCATTGTGTTTTAATGTTACGGGTCGTGTGACAGACGCACACACGCACACACAAATGCATATGCACAAATACACACAGGCGCAAATGCACAAAGAGACACAGAGAGAGAGACACAATCAGAGAGACACACACACATAGAGACACACACACACACACATAAAGATACACTAACATAGAGACACCCACAAACAAACACACACATAAACACCTACATACACACACACACACACGCAGACCCACACACAAACACAGATACACACACACACAAACAGTGGTGTTTTTGGGTGACTGAGGTGGGTAGTTTCGTCGATCGCTGATATGTGTGTCTGATCACTCTCCTTCTCTGTCCCCTCCCAGAACGCGGTAACCAACGGCGACGGGGATCTCCCTGAGGGCTTCCTCTACAAGGTGAACTGTGGGGGGGGTGGGGTGCAGTTGTCTACTGCTCACACACCCATCACCGCATTGTCTTAATGGCTGGATATGGTCCAAAGTTCACGCAACACAAGGGGGTTACGGACTCGTTACTTCCGCCGAGGCGACGCAGCAGCAAGGGCTGTGATTGGTCCGCTCACTAAAACCCGACGCAGAACCAAAACAGGTTCACGACTGCGTCGAAGCATCTGCATGGTCCTTGCGTTGTGTGAACGCGAGACCATAATCAGCCCTTTACATACACACTGTGATCATCCATTATTTAGCCGAGGGCTGGGGGGTCGGCTTAGCTCAGGAGGTAGAGCAGGTTGACTGGTAACCGGAAGGTTGCTAGCTTGATCCAGGTTGACTGGTAACCGGAAGGTTGCTAGCTTGATCCAGGTTGACTGGTGACCGGAAGTTTGCTAGCTTGATCCCCCCGGCTCCTCCTAGCTGAGTGTCAAGGTGTCCCTGAGCTCTCCCTGTCACCTTGCATGGTCGACTCCGCCGTTGGTGTGTGAATGAGTGTGTGAACCGTTGAAAATCGCTTTTGATAAAACTGTCTAATAAATGTCCTAAATGTAATTGCAAATGAGGTGAATTCGAAGTGTGTCTCTAGTATTTCTTAATAGTTTTGAATCTCTAGTTCAGTGTCTTTATTGAAGAAACCTGTTTTAATTTCTACTTACATAGCATTACATATATGTTCTAGAAGGTTGTCACGCAGCAACATTCAAAGTTGAACCATTGTATTCTCAAAACTGGCACGAAAAAGCTTTGTGCCAAGTGTAAGGTATTGGCTTTGAAGCAGTGCACTGTGTGTGTGTGTGTGTGTGTGTGTGTGTGTGTGTGTGTGTGTGTGTGTGTGTGTGTGTGTGTGTGTGTTTACTGATGTATATTCATTTCCTCAATTCCTTATTTAGACCACACAATATCAAAGCTAACATTAGTGCCTTATCGGACCTCATGATACAAAACAGAACGTTTTTTGAAAGACACTGAAATTGGTTTTGCAGAAATGAACAGTGTGAGAATAATAAGGGGTATTTCCAACATACAGGCATGAAACCCTATTCTAGCAGTACCTCAACAATCGAATTATCAACCCCTAAAAAAGCATGCTATAGGATCTTTAAACCATTGCCCTCCATCGCCCCCTACAGGTGAAGGTGTTGCATGACTATGCTGCCACCGACGGGGATGAGTTGGAGCTGAAGACCGGGGACATGGTCCTGGTGATGGCCTTCGACAGCCCCGACGAACAGGTCACACACATTCACCTTTAACTCTCTGGGGATCCTGCTTTGTGGGAGCTTCTTCCACTATGTAGCCACTATGTAATTCTATTACCTTTAGAATGCGATTTTTCTTTTTAAAGTTCCTTATGTTCAATATTATTCACTAAACAAGCAATAAGTCATTCTGTAGTATGACCAACACAACATTGGAAGCAGTCAACATATAAACTGTTCCTTCCTTTTGGCCCGGCCTCTATTTTGAAATTAATTGATAAAATAACATCTTTATTTAACTATTGAATTTTTTTTCAAATCGCAAAGGCTACGATTTTGGCAAATCGCGCTCTAAAACAACGCGATTGCGCTTTGAATTAGATTAATCGTTCAGCCCCTGTCGTCACACAGGCTTTGAGAGGCTTCTTCCATTATGTTAACCATTAATACAGCCTTTTGGGGGATTTGGGTTAAAAAATGTTAGGATGTATTTTTGGTCTTTGGAGTAAATATGTGTAGATAGATAGATAGATAGATAGATAGATAGACAGACAGACAGACAGACAGACAGACAGACAGACAGACAGACAGACAGACAGACAGACAGACAGACAGACAGATAGACAGGGAGATAGGTAGATAGATAGATAGATAGATAGATAGATAGATAGATAGATAGATAGATAGATAGATAATTCTGATAATTATTAATCCCTCTGGAAGGTTCCCTCAGGAAATTGCACTTCTAGCAGCAGCAAACACCAATAGAATAAGAGTTGAAAAAAATGTAACACAACAAATGTGCAAAAGTACAAAATGCAAAGTGCTAAAAATATATATGCAGGGAAACAATATACAAGAAGAATACTAGGCAAGCCAATATTTACATAGGGGGTTGCTTTAACAGTGCATACAAACACTGAAAGAAAACAGTGTATCAAACAGCCAAGTTGAGATTGATGTTGTGGTATGTTATGGTGTAGTTGGTGGGTCAGTCCTGCTGCTCCTCCCCGACCTTTGACATCCTTTGCCTACCCCCCAGTAAGGTGTTGTACAGTTTAATGGCACGGGGGACAAAGGAGTTGTTTAGTCTGTGGGTGTTGCACTTGGGGAGGAGCTTCCTGTCGCTGAACGATTCCCTCTGGTGTGTGTGTGTGTTCGGACTCACACAGTCATCACACAGGCTTTGTGGGGACATATTCCATTATGTTAACATTTGACATAATGAACAGAATTTTTGGGGATTTGGGCAAAAAATGTATAGGATATATTTGAGGACTTTGCAGTAAATGTGTGTGTGTGTGTGTGTGTGTGTGTGTGTGTGTGTGTGTGTGTGTGTGTGGACTAACACAGTCGTCGCACAGGCTTTCTCTGGATTTCTTCCATTATGTTATCCTTTAATATAATGTAGGGCCTATTTGTAGGATGTCTTTGAGGAATAATGGGTTTTTGTTTGTGTGTTTATGTTTGGACGCACACAGTCGTAGTAATCGTTCTCTGTCGTGGTTCCCCCGTAGGACGATGGATGGCTGGTGGGGGTGAAGGAGTCTCACTGGCTGCAGCACAAAGACATCTCCATCAAGGGGGTTTTCCCGGAAAACTTTACCCAGAAGGTTTGAGGGTCGAGTCTCCGGCTCCAAACCCTGACAAATCCAAGCCCCCCTCCGCACCACCTCACACACCTTAGACACGGGACGCAAACCGTTGAACCGCAGCAAAAGAGTGGCTCTGTGTTGGGTAACAGCGATTATCGATGCACAACGAATGTTGGCATTTTAATTATAATAATAATAACAATATGTTTATTTGATATTGCGCCTTTCTCACACTCAAGGTCGCTTTAAAGATTCATGAGCACACACGAACAAGACAGAACAACAAGAAGTTCAACAACACGAATAAAAATATAAATAAATCATAGATACAGAGGGTCTATCCATCGAATTGGGGTTGTGTTATCGATCAATTGACCGATCGATTGATTATGTGGGCTGGAGGGAAACTGCTTGTTGAAATGAACGCCTGAACACATGAATGTACACTCCAGGTAACCATCTTTAAATGTTAACTCTACTTATTGAACATGAAACATAAACCCCAAATGTAACTCAATTGCCCATTTTTCTTTGGATTATTTTGGTATTTGCATATTTTTTTGGGTTCAATTAGAAAGTGTGTTAGTCGTACCTTCACAAATGTTTGGAATTCGTCGTAAATGTCCTGTTCTTAACAAATATCCTGTGGATTTGAAAGGGTTTCAACTGCATGAATTATTTAATTGTTTTTAAATATTTGTGATTAACGCAGCGATAATGACAATCTACTACTTTCAAATAAACTAAGACGTAAACCAAATGTTATTTGTTGGGGATGGCCTTTAAAAAAATCTAAGTGCTTCATCTGTGAATCTTAACATGATAAGCATCCATTTGAATTTGTTTAATGTCATGTTTGAACATGTACCTGTCCATCATCTATAGAAGAACAAACCCCAGTTTTACTGGCACAGTGGAACCAGTTCTAACTGGTGTTGCTAATTCATAAAATCACATACACAGAGTGATAATTACAAAGCCCCATTATTTCATCCAATTCAATTAAGTCAAGCCTTTTATTGTTCTCTAAAAATATGCCAATGGTTTGAAATAAAATGTTTTAAATACATTTTCACTGAAATGAATTGTTTAGAGAGAGAGAGAGAGAGAGAGAGAGAACCTATACTTATATTGTGCAACACATGTTGGCATGGTAACCACTACAACTGGCACTCAACCTTAAGGCTATTACGTTCTGCAATCTTAACATAATGTGTTGGTTTTAGCACTTATTGAAAAAGACTATTCAACTCAATAAAGTCCCCCCAACAGATGGAACAATGCTATTGCTATGTGTTCCATTGCATCTGCAATTAGCCTATTGTTAGGACACTTGATAGGCAAACTAAAGTTGTTTTTTTGTTAGACTGTGTATGTGTATAGTGTGTGTGCGTGCTTGGCTGTAGGTCGGTGTATTTGGGTCCTATTTTACATTGACACTTGCTGAATATTTCATGCTAGCAGGTTGCTTAATGGCCCCATGCTCACCAAACCAACACCAGGCGAAAACACAGTTGAACTGTCCAAATAACGTCTACAGTTGATTGATTGGCTTTTCTGTGGAACTTCTGAACATTGATTACTGATCATCTGATCATGGTAATCAATCAACATCTTCCATTTAGCCAGGATGTCACAAAACTTCCCCAGTTACCTCAACCTCAGCATTCAATCTAGAATATTGATTCTGTATTAATATTTTATCTTGACTTAATTTTTATTTTCTTATTGATTTATTATATTATTTATTATTATATACTTTATATTATAATACATAACATAATATTATTTTTGTTTATTATTTATTTTAGTTATTAATTGTATTTATTGATTGAGTTGCTGAAGCAACATAGCCAATACGCTTTTAATCTGACCGTTTAGCATTGAGTGCTAAGCGTTAACACAAATGGCACAACAAAACTGCACGTGGGTCACCGTGGTTGCCCTCCCGTCATCATGGAGACCGACCTTCAGTTCTCATGGCCACAGAGCAAACCTTTGCCAAGTGACTAGGCTGCGTTGCCGTGGTTACCGAATTCAACCCAGTAATAAATGGCAGTGGAACAACAATAGTAAACCACTCCAGCTAATGAGCGTTTTTTCAGCAACAAATCATAATCCATAATCCCGTTTTTTATCACAATAAATAGTATGTAAGTAAGTAAAATATATTCAAAAGGCACATTTAGGCCTAAAAAACGTTTTCACTGGCCAAAGTTCCGGACATGGTGCAAAAAAGGCATATAAAGAGCAAAGACACCCTTATATACCTACAGTAAATTCACACATTAAAGTTGATTTAAAAGGAAAGGACAGTTGAAAACACATATATATATTCTGAATATTGATTACTGATCATCTGATCAGTAATATATATATATATATATCGGAAAAATCTGAAAAAGAAAGAGCATTGCATCAGCCCCTCCATGTTGAACAGTAACACCCAGAGAACAACACAACTCTATTCACAGGTGACCCAGAGGAAGAAAATCCTCCATTTTGTATTATCCCTCCAGCACAACACCTTGCAGAGCTGTGTGTGTGTGTGTGTGTGTGTGTGTGTGTGCGTGCGTGACTGTGTGAGAGACAGATAGTGAGTGTGTGACTGAGAGAGAGAGAGTGAGTGAGTGAGTGAGTGAGTGAGTGAGTGAGTGTGTGTGTGTGTGTGTGTGTTCCTCCCAAAGCCATCTGTTTTCTGACGCAAACGATGCCCTATTTATTATTTACCATGTATTGACTTTAATGTGACTTAGGTGACTGATACAGATAATAAATGTACAGCGTCGTTTGTGAACAGGTACCCTTATGTGTTGGTGTTTGTGTGTGTGTGCGTGTGTGTGTGTGTGCGTGTGTGTGTGTGTGTATGAGAGACAATGTGCTGAACTGTATTCATCTGTTGGATCATTCCAAAAATGTGATTCTAATGAAAATTTGTCTTGTAATGCGGAAACAAATAAGGTATAGAAAATGTGTGTTTGTGTGCGTTGGCGTGCGTGTGTGTGTCTGTGACGTATATGTGTAACTTTAAAGGCTACGCGGGTTACTGATTAATGGGTGACTGGTTAATCTGGTCAGACGTGGACGTTAACCGGTCGTTTTACACACACACAAACACACACACACACACACACACGCACACACACACACACATACGCGTGCGCGCGTTGTCACACGGTGTGTTTTTGTGCACGCACGCACACAAACACACACCGCCGGATTGTTCTCCATTGTTTCTCCCGCGTCTCGCGTTACACGGAGGAGAAGACCACAACGCTATCGTCTCCAGCCTCTCCGGTTACCACAACACGCCGGTCGCCTGACAACGCGGCCTGCATGCCGGTTGCCTGGAAACGAGGCCCAGTATAAAGACGCGCTCCCCTTGCCCCTCCTCTATAAATTCAAACCGGGCGGACCTAACACACCGCATAACGGACAAACCAAGCAGACCATCCCCCCTTCTCTTCTTATCAAAGTATCAGTAGTAATCATGGTAAGGAACGGTTTAAGTACTATTTAACGAACTTTCAAGCGGTTCTGTTTGTCTATTGTGGAGGCACAGTTCGGTAGAGAACACAGCCGTCGTCGTTCTAAATAACGGTTGTAGGCAAACTTTTCGCGATCGAATTCGTAGCCCTGATCGTTGACTTTGAACTTTTCGAAATCCTTTTTTAACGAATTATTATTATAACACGTGCGTTTTCTTTTTATTGCTCAGGGTAACGTTAATCTTAATTATGAATAATATATTATTAAACGTGATACAAAACATTCGTGTTTCACAAGCCATGTATGAATTATAAATTAAGTCTTAAAGGTACATTTTGCGGCAACTGGCAACTATTGGAATTAATGTAGATATCGTCATAGCCAAGCTAGTGTGTGTGTGTGTGTGTGTGTGTGCGTGCGTGCGGTGTTTGGCCCACTAGCTACAGAGGTGACTGGTTAATGGGCGATAAATGGGTTGACTGCCGTGTTCCAATATCCATACTATCCGTACTTACTAGCCTTGGTTTGAGTGTCTCTCAATCTCAATTGGAACGTAGGGCGTTCCAATTGAGATCGGGCGAAAATAAGTGTACTGAAAGGACCCGGATGGTGTACTCAAAACGGTCAAATTGCGAAGCGTGGATCGATGTACACTTTTCGTACTCAACGGCAGCCATCTTAGCTACGTAGCGGAAGAGGGCGGAGCCAGGCTGAGCCAAAGTCGGCGCATTTTCCACATAGCCTGCATTAATAGCCATTTTGTTGTTTTTTATAGCTTTTATAGCTTTTTATAGCTGGTAGGCGTAAAGAGTTCACCGTTCAAAGCGGGGTGTTTATTGCGGGGGAGGAGCCGCGGTGGTAGTCGTGATCATAATTTCCGGTTAGTGCACCACGGAGTATTGGGTTTGGAACAACACTGACATCTGAAAATTAGCGCACTTAGTGAGTATGGATAGTGTACTACGTTTAAGTGTACTCATGGAAGTATGGATATTGGAACACGGCACTGGTTAATGGGTTGACTGCTTAATGGGCGACTGGTAAATGGGAGACTGGTTAATGGACCACTGGTTAATGGGTGCCTGGTTAATGGGTGAATGATTTGTGGGGGACTTTGGTTAACGTCCAAAAATGTTTTTGAATAAATTTTAATGTCAAAAAAATATTTGAACGTTAATATTTGTCAGGGCTATGATTTCGATCACGGCTCTCAGTGAGGCATAGAAAAGTTTGGCAACAACCGTTATTCAGAACAACGGCTGTTCTCTACCGAACTCTGGTTCCAAACTACACAAAAAATATATTAAAAACTTTGTTTGAAAGTACTAAAATCGTTTATGGTCTTGAATCAACTTCTCACCCGAACAGCGTGAGTGCATCTCCGTCCACGTAGGCCAGGCCGGCTGCCAAATCGGCAATGCATGCTGGGAGCTGTACTGCCTGGAGCACGGCATCCAGCCCGACGGACAGATGCCCTCCGACAAGACCATCGGCGGGGGAGACGACTCCTTCAACACCTTCTTCAGCGAGACGGGGGCGGGGAAGCACGTCCCCCGGGCGGTGTTCGTGGACCTGGAGCCCACCGTCATCGGTACGATGAGCTCAGACACTTAAACTCAACATTGAAGTAATGGTTAACTCGGTTGTTTGTTTAATACGGCTAAACCAGAGGTGGGCACACTACGGCCCATGGGCCACATATGGCTCGCTGGCCGAGTTAACCTGACTCTGTCAAATGGATTGATTCGCATTTGCTCAGCATATCCATCTGGGAACCTTCCGTTGGAGAACTTTTGGGAAGGGGCGAAAATACTGGTTAGCTGATTGGATAAACCATCTGTCTATCACCACCTTTGTTGGTGATAGACAGGCCAAATCAACCAATCAGATCAACGGAACCCGCCAAGTTGTTTTGATGGTGTGTTCCTGAATCCTCGGACGCCAGCCTTCTGAGTTGCACTTTTGACGTAATTTTCGGTCTCGGAGCATTTATAGCGTTCCTCTTCGTCTTTGTGATTGTATCATGAAATTGGCTAGTCGTTGTTTATTGTTAGCTATATTAGCCTCTTTAGCAAACCAGCCCGAAAACAAACAATACAACTTTACATTGTATTGCACGCACAGCAAGACCATGCGATGTATACATTGGTGACCGGAATAAAGTAGCAATGTAATCAAGTGTGTAAGAGCATTTAAAATCGACATTAAAACTACCAACGTGGTACAAATACAACAAAATCAATCTCTTCACGGGCGCAGCCATTTTGTTGAGAGCGTCATCACTGCTCTCGTTCTACTCTCAGATTTCCGAAAGATGAATAGGGGCGTACCTCCGAGAAATGCCGCAAGAAAGCTGGAAGGTCTTCAACTTTCGACTCGGAAGTCTGGCGTCCAAGGATTTTTGAGAAACACAACATAAGGCTGAACAAGTGTAGTAAAGTGTAGTATACTATGTCGCCTCTCGTTGCGTCACTCCTAAATCCGCCTCAAAAACAACGCAGATTGGCCGGTCATTTAGCGAACGGCTCCAAATTTCCTCCATTGCAGGTTACCAGACTGATCTGCGAGTAAATACATGGAGCTCGCAACATCAGGATGGTCTCACAAGGCTAGTTCTGAGTGGCCCGCCAGTTCGAAAAAACATTTAAGCATTTTTTTTTCTGTATGATATCTCTTGAAAAAGCCTGGTAACAAGTATTTAGGGTTTCTTTATTCATAATAACCTTATTATAACTCATTAAAAACTGGTCAGAAGTTATATGGATGAGGATTTAGGTATTTATAATTACTTTATTATTACTTCAAATATCTCCATAATTTGGAATATTAACAGTAAATAAATGCATTTGCATAAGTTTTATATATGTCTTCTCAAAATACGGGTTGTAAGTCATTAGGGTCAGGATTTAGGTATTTATAATGACTTTATTATAGCTTTAAATATCCCCATTATTTGAAATATTTAGTAAATATATAAAAATATATAGTTAATAAAAGTATTTACATATACATTACAGTAGCAGGAATTAATATAAAAAGGCCAAAGGGATGAGGATAAGATTATTTTGATGAATTTCCTTTACATCTTTATCTCTACATTCTTTGAACATGCTTAATAATGCCTACCAGAACTAAATATCACAATAATAGTTCAATCTTAATATGATGTATCATCCTTTGACACAATCTCAGGGGTTGACACTAAGTTTCATAAGGTTATGTTCGACTTGCCCAAATGTAATGTTCACTTGCCCAAATTAAAATCAGAATCGTGAACGGGCCTCTTTTTGCCTGGCCTAATTTTGGGGAACTCAGAAAACTCATCCTAGCTCAGACTTAAGCTGAATCTTAGCTTCCACATAGTACGTGTTTAAAAAATAACAAACTTCTTCTTTGTTTACTTATTTACCAAATGGTCACATCGTGCCATGAAGTGATTTCAGTCCACTGTTGCAACCTATTAAAGCTATTGCCCAGTTATATGTAGACCTGCATGCTTTCATCTGGATTTTAGGCAAATGTAAATAACTAAATGTCCAAGGTAGCAAAGATATGTATTTTTTAACTTTCACGTTTCTTGTAAGTCTAACTAAATAATCACAATAATCACAACACTACTATAAACGCGTTTATAGTAGTGTTGTCACAATACTGGATTTTCTAACTTCGATACTCTGCCTGGAAAAATATTGATATTCTATACCATTTCCGATACCAGGGGAAAACAGTTTTTTTCAGAAAAGAACGTAACCAAAGTAAATAGAGTATATCTCCAAAACTGCGAGGGCTATAATATTACATCTTGGTGCCAATAGAAAGATTATTGTGCAATTGAAATATTCAATGTGGATACTGCTTTACGGCATAAGTGGAAGATTACATTTCCACCTGAAATATTTATCAGTCATAATCAGTTGGTATCACTGTCGTACTATGAGACACAAACAGGTAGATATCTTACCATTTGGACACTTGACACCTCTATTTTCAGGGCAAATATAATCGAATGACACCAAGCCAAACATTCACAAATACACATATGGCCACTAGATTGCGCTGAAGAACATGTGTTCTGATGGCAGGCAATTTACCTTTTTGCTAAGAAACCTTAGGAAGAAAGTAATTTATTGTAAACACTAGGGCTGTCCCCGGCTCAGAATTTTCTGAGTCGAATCAGATCTGCCTTTTCAGTCCAGAGATTCGACTATTCGGCAGGCGTGCGGGGCAGGTCTTTTGGAGGTTTAAAAAATGAGTTTTCTTTCTATTAACACTCTGTTTTGGTAGGCTATAGGCCTTTTATATATGCTTGCGCGTTGCGCTCATTACGTTCTCACCTGAACAGTTTTCTGTCAATCAAACTTGTCGGAATTGTAGCCAACTTATTCCTGTCGGGTTTTAATTAGGCTCCTGCCCATAATGCGGTCCGATAAGGAACACGGGGCTCATGTATAGGCTAGTGGATAATCCAATATATGAGCCCCGTGTTCACGATCTGATTGCATTTATTGACCCCGAAAGAATACACAGCGCTGTGTCGCGACGCTGACTGCGCTCCTAGAGAAAATGTAGTAATAATGTAAGGGGAGACAGCCGCTTCCCTCTGCGAGATTCTGTCTAGCAAGCAAAGTTACAATGAATCAATCGCCACATTGACATGGACAGTGTCTAAATAAAGCTTCTCTTTATTATCATCATTAGAGCTATGATGCAAATGGTGAATATTAAGCCTGCAGTGGCATCTGTACGCGCAGTTTGCAATTTATTTTCAGCACCAACTGCCGCTGCAGAAGAATAATAAAAAGTCACAAAAAATGTGTTGATTGATGCATATGGTCTGACACGTCTACACTTTAGGTTTGGTCTTTTAAAAAAATTAAATAAAGGAAGGAAGACGGCGGGGTTTCCCGACTGATGATTCGAATCATCGACTTTCAGGGGACAGCCCTAGTAAACACCATGTTTAGTTGCAAAATTTGGCCACTGGATTATCTGTTTATGGAGTTAATGACATCAGATTCAACTTTGTGGACAAAAATCACAAAGGTTAAATTATTTTTTTGGTTTTTTAAAGAAAAGGGGTTTCTTCTTACGTTGTTATTTGCGAATTTTAGTCCCAGAATGATATGGTTTAGATTGTCGGAATTGGTGGAGACTCAGCTTTCATATAATATATAGTTTGTGCAGGTCCAATTTTGTGAAAAAGATCGCTATTGCTGTGTATGTGCACAGTTATGAAACCCCAAACCGTGTTCTTGCATTTGCATATGACTTTAAATTATTATTTTGACTTTCCTTGGTAATCTGCTTTAATCTAAAGTACTTCCAAACCGCACTCCTCCCTCACTACTCCGTCTACCTTCTCTACCTAAAACGGTCGCGGCAGCGCTGCACTTGAGATGCTAGCTGTATTGGCTAACCTTTAGCAAACACCGTCACACAGAGCATTGAGACTAGTGCCGAATCACTGCCAGAGACCGCAATGCGAGTGAGTGACAGGAGGCGGGGCTATGTTCGCGCTGTAGCGCTAAGTTACTGTTAACTCGCTGTCCTAGAGAAGAGAAGATCAATTGCGAATATATCTATTTTGTGTGATTTTACGGAAGAAAATGGTTGCTTTGCAGTTTTTAGAAACTCTTAAATATATATGAATATATATGAACAAACCTTAAAAATTGCACTTGCCCTTTCGGGCAACCAGAAATAATCTCAACTTGCCCAAATATTATTTTTAGTTGCCCCGGGCAAGCAGGCAACCGTTAGTGTCAACCCCTTTCAATCTAATTTAATCTAAATAGAACATAACGATGTTATATTATGTGTAACACAATCTGCATTACTACATCACAACCACTTATATTGCACTATATGAAAATTAATTTTCATACTGCACCTTAATTGCTCTTTTGAACTACTGGTTGGATCACATTGCCAATGATGTTGAATCTAATCTAATCTAATTATCACTTCCTTAAAGGGATTTTTCTACCCACATCCTATTTTGCAATCATTTAGGGTGTAAGTAAGGGACTAATGTTGACCAGCCTTTTTGAGATAGCTCCAGTATTTATCGAGCACGATGCAGCCGTAATCAGTTTAATAGAGCTAAAAAGTTATCCTTTGGGAAAATAGCACCACGTCAATTTACTTCCTCTAAAAGTGCTTGTTTTTGCACCTGACCGGCTCAGATTACATTCTGTCATTATGGAAACTAGAGTTGCGCGCGCTCCACCTCTAGTTGTAATTAAACCCATAGCGATAATGTGGAAACCCCAGACTAACACATTTCTGAGGGCATAATATAATAACATTTTGCCTAAAATTTTACAATGTATTACATTCGTTCGCCACAAATAACTCTTAAAAGCAGTGCCAACATTTTAATATTTTTTAACTATTTAGCGAACAAAAGTCAACAGGCTGATTATCATTTAGGGGCCCACTCAATGACATGCAGAATTGTCATCAACACTCCCACTGAAGTGGTGTGGGAAATACAGACTTTTCCTCATTCACATATATCATAATTTACATTTCCTACAGAGAAAATACTACCTCAGGGGTAGTATTATTCAGGAGATTTTCAGGGTACAAATGTCAGGATACGTTGTTCACACATACGGCCCATCAGGAGAATATCAGGACTTACACGTCTGAAAGCAGCCAGTGTGTGAGCATTTGATCACATTATAAAATTTGTCAATTTATGGTAACGGGTAATTGTTCAATGGAAAGTGTAGTATACTATGCATGCAAATCAATTATTAAATAGCTTTACTGTTATTCAGGGCTGAAAAGTGCATTGACATTTTAAAATGCAAGGCAAATACTATTGGTTAGTTGAAAAAATAATAATCATCATTGTGATTAAGCATCTCTTCCAGTGTTCTGGCCAAGACAGGCAGCAGTAGCCTACAGTCACACATAGCACACACACCAAACATAAGAAAAATAAAACAACAAAAACAGTCCACAGGGGGAGGGGGGGATATCAATATCGCAAGACATTTTGGGGAGGCTCAAGGAGACGAGTAATATTAAGTTTGAGCAACAAAGTGTTAAGACATTTCGGGAGGCTCAAGAAGGGGAGTAATATTACATTTGAGCAACGAAGTGTAGTCTTGTTGTGGACTCTATAGACATAATTCACCATACTGTGTTATTGACATGTTTTCGTTCTGTGTTATAGGGACACTGTCTCTTTAAGAATCACGTGACTTCTGTGTTGATATGACGGTCGGTGCGACCGGCATATATACCGGGTTTGAATTGAACAATTTTTTATGACAAAATGAACGACCCGCCATTGCTTGTCGAGGTGAGAAATAGTCGCTTCCCTTATTTTATCGCAATTTCTACAGTCTAGACCAGGGGTCGGCAACCTGCGGCTCCGGAGCCGCATGCGGCTCTTTAGCCCCTCAGCCGTGGCTGAGGGGCTAAAAAAAAAATTATATATATATTTTTATATATATCGTCAACTAAACGAGAGGTCGCAATGGATGCGCAATAGCGCTACCGTGAGGGGGGGAGTGAATGACAAAGCTTCGTTGATTTGCAGGTGGCTAATCCCAGTAGGAGTTAAATCTTTAACTGGCATCTGGCATCAGGAAGTAGCCTAGATGCTGCCATTGGCAGGAGGCGGGACATGCCAGTGAGCCGCCAATCAGCAGCATCCACCGTTGACAGCCAATTGCACGAACGAATACTGAGCAAGAAGGGTTTACAGCATTAAAGTTCGTAGTCAAAAAGTTATTTAGCTGTGTTGAATATTAAAGTTTCAGTACGTTATATTTTGATAATAAAGGTCCTTACAGTTTTTTCATTACTTGACTATTGTATCGCTATGCTATGCTATGCTATCTATTCCTTGTTTACATTGCTGGCCATGACCGATCACGTAGAACGTCAACGGTTGACGCTGCTGACTGGCTACTGTAGTCTACTGTAGGCTACTGTAGGCTATCCCTGATGCCACATGACAGCTAAAGATTTAACCATGTAACTCCCTCTCTGACTAATATTGAGTAAACTTACCATGGATAAATCCAAGAAAAGAAAAGTGGCAGAGGAAAATCGAGATTTTAATTCAGCGTGGACAGATTCATTTGCTTTCAGTACTACTGATGCAGGCTTACCTATATGCTTGATATGTGGAGAAATTAGCCAATAACAAAAAATGTAATGTTGAAAGACATTTCCAGAACAAACACTCCGCATTTGCTGAAAAGTACCAAGCAGGAGATGAAAGGAAAAGAGCGATTTCGGAACTGCTGCGGAAATGTGAGCAGAGTAAAATTACTTTTAAGAAATGGATCAAGTCTCCAAATTCAACAACTGCTGCTAGTTTTGCGGCAGCTCAGGAGATCGTCAGGTGCGGAAAGCCATTCACAGATGGAGAATACTTGAAAGAGACATTCATTAAAATATCAGAACATCTATTCTCGGACTTTAAAAACAAAACTGAAATTGTTCAGAAAATTAAAGATATGCCTCTCTCTGCAAAAACCGTAAAGGACAGGACCATTAAGATGTCAGAAAACATCACCAGTCAACAAATTAACGACATAAATTCAGCTCCAGCATTCTCCATCGCCTGTGATGAGTCCAGTGATGTGAACGACATTGAACAACTAGCGCTGTTATGCAAATACGTGAACTCTGACGGGCCGCAGGAAGAAATTATTGAGTTGATACCGCTCAAAGGCCAAACACGGGGGGAGGACATTTGTGAGGCTGTGGTGAATTGTTTAAAAGCCAAAGGAATAAATACCACCAACATGGTGTCAGTGGCTACTGATGGGGCACCTAGTATGAGAGGAACACAGAAGGGATTTATTACTTTACTTCAGAAGTCGCTGGGTCGAGAGCTGCTGACGTTTCACTGCATCCTGCACCAAGAAGCACTGTGCGCTCAAACATTTCCCCCCGAATGCAAAGAGGTGATGAACCTTGTCATTCAGATAGTCAACAAAATAATGGCAAAAGGGTTAAACCACCGACAGTTCTGTTCATTGTTAGATGAAGTCGACAGCGCATATTCGGATCTCCTGCTGCATAACAAAGTCCGGTGGCTGTCCAGGGGAGAAGTGCTTAAACGGTTTGCGGCTTGTCTGGAACAAGTGAAAACTTTCCTGGAAAGTAAGGGCCTCACCTATCCAGAACTGGAACACCCAGATTGGCTGGAAAAGCTGCACTTCATGGTGGATATGACAGGTCACCTTAACATGCTGAACAGAAGTCTCCAGGGAAAAGGAAGCACTGCCCTTCAGCTGCTGGAGTATGTTTTGGCGTTCGAGCGCAAGATGACAGTGTTTGCCAGAGATGTGGAGAAAGGTACGTTCTCTCACTTCCCCTCCCTGAGAGAGTTCAAAACGTCACACAACATCAATTGTGAGTACTTGCAGCACACGATCATTGCAATGCAAACTGCATTTGGACAAAGATTCAGTGAGTTCAGAAAGGAAAAAAGCACATTATCCTTCCCCGTCACACCCCTGGACATCGACCCGTCCATGCTGAACATGTCAGCATTCACTTTCGTGAGTCAACCCGATCTTGAAATTGAACTGGCTGACATAGCTGACAAAGAGGTATGGGTGTCCAAGTTCAAAAGTCTGACAGCTGATCTCGAAGACGTCGCCCGTCGGAAGGCTATTCTCGCTCGAGAACACAAATGGAGCGAAATAGAAAACCTTCCCAAACCCGACAAACTTGTGTTTGAGACATGGAATGCAATTCCCGAAACTTATCACAACATCAAGAAGTATGCCTTTGGAGTCCTGTCCATCTTTGGATCCACATACTTATGCGAGCAAATATTTTCTAACATGAACTATGTCAAATCAAAATATCGCTCACGCCTCACAGATGTCAGCCTGCAATCCTGCGTTAAGATGAAGGTCACGTCCTACAGCCCCGACATAGAAAAGCTCAGCAGTGATGTTCAGAAACAGAAATCACATTAAACAGGTGAGGACACTACAATTTAATAGGCTATTATTTTGCACCAAAAAATATATATTTTAGAAACTGAGCTGGTGTGTTATTTTGATTTTTGTTCAGATTCGATGGTTTATTGCTGTGGCCGAGGAAAAATCAAGAGGATGACAACAAACCTATGTTTACCTGTTTAGGTGTTCTTTATGTTTAGACTTATTATAGCCTACTCGTTCTATATGTTTGATTTATTTCAAAGTTATTTCTCCTCTTCATAAGAGTTTGAGGTTTTCCTGTTAGAACAGCAATAAAATGTTCTTCAACAGCTTTCTCTTTGTTGTTTTATAATTTCATGAATGCAACGAACTATGTTTTGTGAGTGTCACAGGGAGGGGGTGAATTAAAAAGTTTGCGGCTCCAAACATTTTTTTTTTGCGGGAGATGGGCCAAAATGGCTCTTTTGATACAAAAGGTTGCCGACCCCTGGTCTAGACAGAACGTGTTACCTGGCAGAATTTGTCGACGTGTTTAAAAACATAACGTTTTACCTGGGCGACTGTCGCTTACGTGTGCGCGTGCGTGTGTGTTCTTACCTGCGCGTGTGTCGATGGCGGAGCCGTTAAAAGTCTTTACCTGTGTGTGTGTGCTTCGTGTATGTGTCGCTGCCTTTGTGTTGACGTGCGGTGTGGGCGCCTGCTTGTGTGTGTGCGCATGTGTGTGCGTTTCCGTGTAAGTTCCTGCGCATGTGCTTGCTTGTGGTGTATATGCGTTCGCTCTTGGCACATGCGCACTTGTGTACTTGAGTAACTGGTGCGATAGGCCTGCTATTATAGTAGTAAGATGATCACTACAGTGAAATAACTTGTTTCTTTACTGTTGGTTTGATACCCTCTGTTTGTTATTGTGTAAAACCAAGTCTTGCACAAGAAGAAGTCTCTTTCTGAAATCTCATTGTTGCAGGATATTTCCTTATTGTCATCACAATCTCAACCCTCCTTCTCACGAATCTCTGCGATAACGCCAAGATAGACTTTCTGTAGTCCCAAAAACACAAACTCTCGTCTCACCTGCTCTCAATCACGTTTCCACCTGCAAATCTTCCTGCAAAAGACTCAACTCTTGCGATTTTCCGATAGAGTGAAAGTTGGTTTGACACAACAACAGACCGCTATCAATCAAAAGGTAAAGATCTGTCCATATTGAAATACTATAATCTGGGCCTGTCAGTGGCAAAAACAAGCACTTCTAGAGGACTACAGCTGACGTGTTCTAACTCAAGACTAGCCCAATCTCAACAGTTGTTTCCTTTACCTCATTTTCACGTGTTATTGCTTATTTTGTGATTGACAGACGAGGTTCGTACTGGAACCTACCGGCAGCTGTTCCACCCCGAGCAGCTGATCACAGGGAAGGAAGACGCAGCCAATAACTACGCCCGCGGCCACTATACCATCGGCAAGGAGATCATCGACCTCGTGCTGGACAGAACTCGCAAGCTGGTAAGATTCAAGAGTCATTCAGGGTATATTAGGGTCATGCACCAAAGTGAGTGTCACTGATGCATGGATGCTTATTGTCTTCAGGCGGACCAGTGCACTGGACTCCAGGGCTTCCTCATCTTCCACTCCTTCGGTGGAGGAACGGGCTCCGGCTTCACCTCTCTGCTGATGGAGCGTCTCTCCGTTGACTACGGGAAGAAGTCCAAGCTGGAGTTCGCCATCTACCCTGCGCCCCAGGTGTCCACCGCCGTGGTGGAGCCCTACAACTCCATCCTGACCACCCACACCACCCTGGAGCACTCGGACTGCGCCTTCATGGTCGACAACGAGGCCATCTACGACATCTGCCGCAGGAACCTGGACATCGAGCGCCCTACCTACACCAACCTCAACAGGCTGATCGGTCAGATCGTCTCCTCAATCACCGCCTCCCTGCGCTTCGACGGTGCCTTGAACGTCGACCTGACGGAGTTCCAGACCAACTTGGTGCCCTACCCCCGTATCCACTTCCCCCTGGCCACCTACGCCCCTGTCATCTCCGCCGAGAAGGCCTACCATGAGCAGCTGTCGGTAGCAGAGATCACCAACGCCTGCTTCGAGCCGGCCAACCAGATGGTGAAGTGCGACCCTCGCCACGGCAAGTACATGGCGTGCTGCCTGCTGTACCGCGGAGACGTGGTGCCCAAAGACGTCAACTCCGCCATCGCCACCATCAAGACCAAGCGCACCATCCAGTTCGTGGACTGGTGCCCCACCGGCTTCAAGGTAGGAATCAACTACCAGCCCCCCACGGTGGTGCCGGGAGGAGATCTGGCCAAGGTGCAGAGGGCCGTGTGCATGCTGAGCAACACCACCGCCATCGCCGAGGCCTGGGCACGCCTGGACCACAAGTTTGACCTGATGTACGCCAAGAGGGCCTTTGTCCACTGGTACGTCGGGGAGGGCATGGAGGAAGGGGAGTTCTCCGAGGCCAGGGAGGACATGGCCGCCCTGGAGAAGGATTACGAAGAGGTGGGCACCGACACTGTTGGCGATGAAGGAGAAGAAGAAGGGGAAGAATATTGAGTCACATTGAGTCCCAGTAAAACAACGTATTTATCATGTCGCGAAATACTGACATTTGGCTTCACCTCTGTTAAAGAGTAGGAGATGTTAGATATTTTGTTATCTTTCTTATTGTCATGTTACGGCGGTAACACATTGTGTTAACCAACGTTAACCTGATTCTTTTGTAGTTGAAAGTTCACATCAAACTTCCTGGCGTAAAACCAATACTGATTGTTTCGTACTCTTTCTTTTTATGAAGGTCTGTTTAACCAATATTATACACTATTTTGATATGAAAATGGAATTTAAAAAACCTGCTTGTGGAAAAGTTCTATCAGATTCTTTTTTGAAAGGACAAAGTCTGGACAAAATGTTGTAGAGCCAAGCAATTATAGGGATAATCATTGAATAAAACAGTTTAAAGGTTCAAGCGCAAGTGTTATTTTTTACACCGGGAACATTTACTGCAGTATTTCCTTTTTCTAGTCTCTTTTATGTGTGTTATTTCAATTATCCTCATCATGTGACCTTGACTTGCGTTATCCAAATAATGCGCAGGTCTTCATTTGCCTACATCACCCACTGAAACCCAAAGTAATCTATGTCTAAAACCCAGTGCCTTCCCCTGTCAGGGAGTAGGGTAAGCACAATAGGATAGTGACTTATTGGTACTTATTATTCTTAAAATTGGTATAATAAGTATATTAAAGATCCCATGGCAATTTATGAGGTATCCTGCTCTGCCTTTGAAAAAACAGCTCAGATGCGCCAATTTGGATTTTTCCCTGTATGTCGTCATACAGGGAAATGTTATCTCCCCTTCTCCGCTTTGCCCGCCCAGAGAATTTGGCCCGCCAATGAGACAATGAGCTACGACTGTTGTACACTTCTTTGTTATTTGGATAACCATTCTGCTGTTGGTGTGATGGTGCATAACACGTTGGGTTCTTTGACGTCTCTGGTATTTCCACAACGAGACTCGTAGTGGGGGTTATCTCAGCCATGGTGGAGAAGGAATTGGGGGAAAGGAACTTTGGCTTTGACTCCATGAAGTACATGAACCAAGACGTGGAGGAGAAAGGGATTGTAGCCAGCGCCAGACCCCTGCTGCCTGCCGCCGCGAGGCACAGTTCAGTCTACTTCAGATTGATGTCGAAGTGGATGAACCAGAGTCGATTGAGATTCATAATATCGTCTGGAGGCTTACACAGCTTTTGGCCGTGATAATATATATATGATATGTAGGGTTGGGCATCGTTTGGATTTTAACGATTCTGATTCCGATTCCGATTCTCAATATCGATTCCTGTTCTAAACGATTCTCGATTCCGATTCTTTGAGGTGCAGGAGAAAAAAAAGACAAGAATTTTTTCATTTTGAAAAAGCCTTTACACAGGCCATTATATTAATTCACATTGCCGAGGGTCCCTAACTGTAACTATAACTGAATTCTGCTGAAGTGACACAAGTTGGCAGCAGTCTAAAAAGCAGCCCAGGTGGATGTATATGTAACAAAATAAAACAAACTCAAACCCTGGCGCAGTTGTGACAAATCATTAACAACAGTTCTTGTTTAGGAAGATTATCATGTCTGCCTTCTCAGGCAGTAAGCGCGACCGTTCCGCACAGATTGTGTTTCCTGCAGTAGAAAACACCCGTTCACTAGGTGTTGAGGAGGCCTGGACACATAAATATGAGAAGGCCAGACATGACAGTAAAGGATAAGTTTGTGTCTGGGTCCAGAACCAGGCTGCAGGGTCAGACGATGTGATGATTGGTGGCGTTTCCAGGTACGTCTGGATCTCCCTTTCAGCACGACTTTCCATGGACATCAACCCCTCTTGTGAGGTCCTCTTCATGGCATCCTCCTCAGCAAAAAGCTCCTCCAGTGGAGACTTTTTCGATTGTTTGGAAGGAGGAGGCTGCTAAACAAACACAGGACAGAACAGTTAAAAAAAACATTAAAAACATATTTCATGACTGAGAAGAACATACCAAATATAATTTCAGTAATCTACTTACATTCTCCTCTTCCTCCTCGCTCTCAGTCTTCACACCTTCCTGGTTTCCCTCGCCCTGCATCACACCAACCTCTTCTGAATGGTCATGATTGACTGCCACCGACTACAGAGAACATAATATGGAGAGGGACAGGTAGATAGAAAAGATGGATAGAAAGATGGATAGAATATAAGAATAAAATGAAACAGCAGTGAACTGTCTCAGCCACCAGTACAGAGAGTTGTCACAGTCTATAATAGAATATGTGCTAATAAAGGCATGCACTTAACTGATTAACAGTAGATATGTTGTGGTAAGGTGATTAAAACATTATAAACAGTACAGTGTTAATGATTACTGCATGGATGTAAAATGCAAATTAAATATAAAATGTTAAGGAGTGAGGGAGACAGTATATATATTTGTGTATGAATGACATTTCACCTCTTCAGAGTTTGCCAGCAACTTCCCCTTGATCCGTTCCCAGACTGCGGTGTTGTTGTCCATCTTATTCTTGAAGCGGGGATCTAAGGCAGTGGCTTCTTCCAAGAAGAACCTGATGTCCTCATTCTTCAAAACAATAAAAACAAAACTACTATTGCATCAAGCCACAGGAACAGAAGTATTTAATGCATTTTAATCTTCATTCGTTTGATATCCTCAGTCATTACCTTGTACCGGGTAGACATGTTTCCCCAGACCCTTTTCTTCAAGTCAGCTACAAATGCTGTGTCTCCATTTACAGCAGCGAAGTGTTTCTCCAGCTTTTGGATGATCGGCAGGATCTGTCCGGCTGTTGGGCTTTTTTCAGTGGAAACACAGAGCGTGCAGGTGTACAGAACCTGCATCAGCCTGATGAAGTCTTCTGCCTTGGTGAAATCACCATCTGTCAGCCGATCAAGCCTGTGTACAGTTCAAAATATAGATTTTTTTTTTGTCTCTTTAAACAAAAGCAGTGCTATTTGACAAGTGAGTTTAAATTAATTCCACTGCATAATACAGCAAACCAGTGTGCTAACTTCTTCCTTAGTACCTTATGCACGTTCTTACGCCTAATTTCATTCTTATATCCTATATAACATCTTCCTATCTCTACCTGTCCCTCTCCATATTCTTTCTCAGGCGTTGGTCCAAGCTGGCTGCTTGTATTGCAGGGTATTGTTCAAGGAATCTCTCCATCATTAGGTAGAGAGAATTCCACCTTGTTCTCACATCGAGAATCAGTGAATGTTGAGGGAGGTCTGACATGAACAAGAAAATCACAAATATGACATGCAACTTTGATATTGTGTAATCAGACAGATTTATGTAATGTTGCATTGTTTTACCAATGTTAATACCAGCTAAATGTACATTGTGTGCAGTGCACTACTAAAAGTACTTTAATTTGATCCTTGTGGTATCCAATTAAACTCAAGACATTGATTCTTACTTAGGACATCCTGCTTTTCCCGTAGAACCACCTTTGCCATGGACGACCTCTTCATCCAGACGATGATGGCACGAATCTTTGCAGTCCACTGAGCCACTGTGCTGCTGGAGTACAGACTTTGTGCTGCTAGGTTTAGTGAATGAGCGAAGCAGCCGAGCTTCACAAACTGCAGCCGTTTGATGGCTACGTCCATATTGGCCGCATTATCCACAGTAACGGCTACTACTTTATCAAACACGCCAAATTCTTTCAGGATGTCGCCGATTTCCTCTGCCACGACAATTCCTGTCTGGGCTCTGTACACAGCTTTTGTTGCGAGAACTTTCTGCCTCATGTTGCTTTCCACTAAATAGTGCACTGTGACAGTTAGGTAGTGGTCTTGGGTTAGGCTAGTCCAGCCATCACAAGTGAGAGCTATGTGACTGACCTCACTCAGCTCTGAGATCAGATTAGATTTTTCTATCTGGTACCATGCCGGGATCAATCTATTAGTTAAACACTCCCTTGTAGGGGGGGGGTGTACTTCGGGTTTATTGAATGGATCATATCCCTGCAAACACAAAAACAAACATAAGATATCTTAAAAGCATTTAACTTTTAAACAGAGCATAAAAGCAATTTGCAATAAATACACACAAACACTTCAGCACATGTCCATATGTTGTGATGTTTTTAAATCAAACGAGCACTGTGCCAAAGACAAATCTGTCAATAAAGTTAAACCTCAACTGTTACTGTAACTTAGGTCAGGGGTAGATAAAGTAGCTACAAGCTAAGTTAGTTTAACGTTATTCTTATTTATTTACCTAAATGTGGGCGACTCGACGTCGCTAAAGGGATGCAGCCTTTTTACCACATACGCCGTTACTTTTCTGTGGCACTCAGCAATTTGCTCCGCTGACAGCTTTCCCCTTGCTGCCATGCTGAAAGGAGTTTGTTGTATCTTTGCTGGCTGGGGTCTCGGGCCGGTTAACGTAGCAGCAGCAGCCGCAGCAGCAGCAGGCTCAGACTGGCTAACGTTAACGTTAGCATCACTCTGCGAGCGTTCAACAACTATGAACAGATTTGACACAGTTTTAGCAACTGGTAGTCTATAACTTAAGCTAGTCTGTTAAGAATAAGACAATCATAATTTTTATGTACCAACCTGATTCCGTTTCCAATGAGGAGTTACTAGCTGATGGTTGACTGTCCAAAGTGGAGAAAGCAACGGGAGCACGAGACCCACGCCACGCGTCAAACACACTACACTCGTTAATTGTTATACCATGCAGCAGGCGAAGGTGTTTTATCATGTTTGTTGTGCACCCTCCTTTGGCAGTAATAAGTTTATTGCAGGTGTTGCACTGTGCGAAGCCGTCCTTTTTTGAATTAAAATGAAGCCAGACTTTTGAGCGGCGTTTGCGGTCCATGTTCGAACTTCAGACAACTGATGTTTAGCGGAGCACGCGGCGGAGTGATACAAACCCCGCCCCGGAAACATGCGCGCGCATTTAGGAACCGATAAAAAGAATCGAAATTCAAACATCGTCTTAACAGTTCCAGAACCGGACGTTAGGAACCGGTTCCTTTTGAAACCGGTTCTCGGTGCCCAACCCTAATGCTATGTATATATCTATGTATAATATGATATTATTTAGATATAGAGCTTCTAGGACTCTAGGACGCGGGGCGTTCTAGAATATTTACAGAACACGGGCAAAGGCTGTGTGCGCCTCGCCATTGCGATACATCCACTGTAATCAGAGAGCATGTTACCGTGGCCCCAAGCTGCTCAGGGCCACACCCCCACCCTCCTCCGTGACCCGCCTCTCTCCTCCTCATTTACATTAAAGCTACAGACACCGAAACGGCGCCTTTGGGGAAAGCTCAATGTGCGACTGGCTCGTAGGGGCTGTAATTCTGCACCACGGCTGAATTTCGGGAACGTCTTCAAATACTGTGTTAGGGGCCCACTAATACCTATATTAAAGCATCCATAAGGTAGCATGCCATGGGACTTTTAACAAGTATTTTAAGTACCAATTAGTCATGAATAGTACAACTATTCAATTTGATAGAGGAAAGAATACAATGGATCAATCTTTAAGGCAAAGGTTAGTATAAATGCATAAGAACTTAATAATATTGCATAGTTTTACAGTTAATCATGTTGTTTGATGATTCTAATCAAAAAATGGGAGGTATTATTAATGCTAATGTTTCATATGCCATCCATATGTAGGCAATGTTAGCATCTAGTGGCTGGTGAGTACACTGATGGTCACAATGTGGATGTGTAGCTATTAGCTGTCAGTGATGGTGCATGAGATCAAGCGACATGAATTCCAGTGTCCCCACCATGACCTCGCTGCTACTGGTGGGCCCTGATCAGCAGTGGTGGACTCAGGGGGGGTGGGGGGCGGCAATCATTTTTTTCACATTTAAAGGGCAGCCAATAAGGCACTTTCTCTCGTATTCGCCACTCTTGAGGGCACTTTTTCAACCATGGAGCAACCGCCCCCCCTCGTGCCTCCATGGTTGAAAAAGTGCCTTCTAGAGTGGCGAATACGAGAGGAAGTGCCTTATTGGCTTCCCTTTACATGTGAAAAAAAATGAATGGGTGCCCTCTGGTGCTCCTTCATACAATAAATTATGATGATGAGCCCTCTAGATAAGAAAGTTCGATAACGTGCCTCAATGAGTGCCCTCTTAATGCCCTTACAGTGCCTCCATGGTTGAAAAAGTGCCTTGTAGAGTGGTGAATACGAGAGGAAGTGCCTTATTGGCTTCCCTTTACATGAGAAAAAAAATGAATGGGTGCCCTCTGGTGCTCCTTCATACAATAAATGATGACGATGTGCCCGCTAGAGCAAGAATGTGCCCTTTTTTTTTTTCGCTCCTGCCCTTCAAACACTCTGAGTCCGCCACTGCTGACCAGTATAACCTGCATACAAGCCAGTGCATGACCAGTCAACCAGTAAGAACATACCCACCGGTGATGTTAAAAACATGTGGGAGTCTGGGAGAAGCTATTTAGTCTGGTATTAGTACCCCAACCAGGGTCTAACTAGCCTGTAAACGGACCAAGGCTGCTTAAACCAGACATCAACAAACACACACACACACGCACACACGCACACATGCACACGCACACACGCCACCTTGACTAGCAACCTTGGTTCCGGTTCAAATTCCCCTCATCTTTATACAAAAGGAACGACAGAAGCACTGTGTGTGTTGGTGTCACTGTTTTGCCTATTAGCTAGCATTATTACACACATATCCAACCGGTTATATCATGTTTGTAAACGATAAAACACGAATTACTCCGGAAAACGAGAATAAAACCTCGCCAGCACCGTGTTTTATTTAAAAAAAACAGACAGTAAAGCCGAGTCATTGCACCGCGGTTGGTGGGGTGACATAAGAACGGTTGTTGCCTCCCCCTACAGCGTAATTGGCGGAGAGTCACCCCTGTCATCTTCGACGCATCCAACGGGAAAGCCCTGTTCCGTTTTAGAGCCCGCCCCCGACAAACCTATATATACTGAATCCTGCTGCGCTTACCACCATTACCGCCTTCACTCACCGAATCCTCGACGTCGGAACAGAAGGACATTAATCGCAAAAATGGTGAGCATAGCGACACATTTTGCCTTGTTAATGCTAAAAATAATTTGCGTTTTCATCCTAGCCTCGAATTGAGCCTTTTTTCGCCCTCTCATCCTCAACCCTTCCTCGCCGTTACGGCCACCGACTCGGTGGGAGTGGTGGGGGTGGGGGTGGGGGTGGGGGTGGCTGGGTCGCAGCCCAGTCTAGCCGGGCCCGGGTGGGACTTAAGCCAGTTAGGATGACGCATTAATGCCCTCCTCAACTGCATCGATTAAACAACGAATCCATTGAAACGGACTGCATTTTCTAGAATGTCTGTACTTTTGTAGGAAAACGGCCCAATTTAACCCCAAAACGTCGTGGTTATTTTGTTCTACGCATGCGCGTTCGATGGCGACCGGAGCTTATCGCGCCCTTTTTTTTTTTATCTACCCGGAAAAATGGTACCTGCGAGGCGGGGATTGGACGCGCGCTGCCTGACGCGGGGACGCGCAATCTGAGTGGGCCACTCGGTGCGTTGAACAAAGCGGCGCGCTTTGACACTGGGGGGACTGGGAGTGGCCACTGGTGCGACTGGTCTGGGTTGATCTGCCCCCCGAAAAGCCACAGACAGACAGACAGACAGACAGACAGACAGACAGACAGACAGACAGACAGACACACCCCAAGTTAACCCAAATTGTGTGTCTGCGCCTGTCTGCTTGCGCGTTCGCGCCTGTGTATGCGCGTACGAGCGCCTGTCTGTGCGTGTACGTGCGTGGCTGCACCAAATCTCGCGGGCGTGACGCAGCATCGTTCAAAAAGCGCACGTTTCCGTCTGCCTGTGTTTAGCGCCATCTTCTAGCGCGCAATGCGCATCAAAGATGACGTGCATTTGATTTGCGGGGAAGCTAAATGGATGGATGGATTTATGCATCGAGCAGGTGCTTTTTCTCGAAGTCTCTCCCCCCTCCCTCTCTCTCTCCCTCACTCTCTCCCCTCCCTATGTCTATCCCTCCCCTCCCTCTCTCCTCTTCCTATATCTCTCCCCTCCCTCTCTCTCCCCTCCCTCCCTCCCTCTCTCTTCCCTCCCTCCCGCTCTCTCCTCCCCAATGCATCATTCTCAAAGCGATTCGCCGCATTCTTTCCACGTCAGAGCAGTAGTCGATAAAGCATGGGGCGAAATCAATGATGCTGACTGCAAAAAAAAAATCGATAAGGATGATCGATGATACGCAGTTTGTATACTGTATATATCACAAAATGGTTGCAGTATGACCATGCACATGGCTTTTTTGGGGTTGTGCACTGATTATGTAACAATTGAAGTGTGAGCCTTCTGGATCATTTTGACACTGGTTTGTGTCATTGGTCTTTTTGGGGATGCACAAGGCACCCCCACTAAAAGCTTCACAGATTATATATATTTATTATGGGTATATGTATGTATACACAGGGCCGCTGCTGGCCGTTTCGGTGCCCTACGCGAGCGGGGGGGGAAGGGGAGCCTCTTTTTATATATTAGGTAAAAACATAATTGCCGAAATTGAGTGATAGGTTATGCAATTAAGAAAAAACAACGGTGGGCCTCTTCATAACTAATTTATATATATTTTTAATTCAATAATGTAATAATTCTTTTTTTTTCTCTTTTTTAAATTTTTTTAAACAAACTATAATTTTTGGTGCCCCCCCCCAGGTACTTGGTGCCCTACGCACTCTGCGTATAGGGAGCCTGTGTATACATATACTCTGTCTAGAGCATCAATTTAAAAGTTTTAAATAGAATAGCGATGGGTAATCCTTGCGTGAGCAATAAAATAAATTCAAATCAAACTGGAATTTGACTTGCAAATCAACGGATCCACCCCTAGCTGCAATCTACCTCGTAAAATGGCGTCATTCAGTCTGACCCTTCGACTTTGGTTTCCGAACGCGCTATGCAAAGCGCTTATTGTGCATGTCAATTACATTTAAGGGACATAAGAAATTCATTTGTCTCTGTAGTGTGGACTGTATATTTGATTCATTATCATCATCATCCTAGTTTATTTTATCCAGGCTGGATAGAAGAATTGTGTTGTTATTGCAACGGCGGACTGCAATCGTATGCATAACATTACTTGAATACAGCAAATTAATATCTTATCGTGCGAATAAAGCTGAAAGCCCTCATCACCAGGATTGTGTTGCTCCCGGTAACCCCAGCTTGTAACAACCAAGTAACACAGCGATTCCCCCCCCACAGCGCGAGTGTATTTCCATGCACGTCGGCCAGGCCGGTACCCAGATGGGCAATGCCTGCTGGGAGCTGTACTGCCTGGAGCACGGCATCCAGCCCGACGGACAGATGCCCTCCGACAAGACCATCGGCGGGGGAGACGACTCCTTCAACACCTTCTTCAGCGAGACGGGGGCGGGGAAGCACGTCCCCCGGGCGGTGTTCGTGGACCTGGAGCCCACCGTCATCGGTATGAGCCCCCCACCAACCCGGCGGTGCCTCTAAGGGGCTTGTAGCTTTGACTGGTCTAAAGTAGGACTTTTGATGCAGAGGGTCTCAACCTGGGGTCCCCGGACCTCCAGGGGTCTACAGGCAATATCGAGGGGGTCCGCGAAATACTAAGCTATCAATTTAAAAAAAAAGGGGGTTCCTTGGAAAATGTACTCTCCTGTAAGGGGTCCCTGGCCCTGAAAAGGTTGAGAACCCCTGTTCTAGTGTTTTAAACTATTAATGAATCAATTGGTGCATACGACGGTCAAGAAGCCTACTCAATGTGGAATATTTTAAAGCATGTAATACATGCAGAACTGAAACCCCATCTATATCATTCAATATTTGATGAAATGGTTGCTTGGTAACCCTATCATTATCATCTGGTTACTTGGTTACCGTATCATCAAATATTGGGTTATGCTTCAACTAGTATAGCCCAGTATTTGATGAAATGGTTGCTTGGTAACCCTATCGTTATCATCTGGTAACTTAAACACCGTATCATCAAATATTGGGTTATGCCTATTTGCTAATGCGGTTGCCTGGTTACCATATCATCAAACATTGGGTCATGCCTTCAATAGCATGCGTCTCCTTAATTGGATCAGTTTGATTGACGTCCCAAGTGGGCGTGTCAGCCTAGATGTAAGCTGGATAGATCAGTACCAGCCTACCCAGTGGACTGTAGCAAACATTGACCATCTATCCATCATACATCTAGGTATACACGCCCACTTGTTATGTCACTAAAACTGCTTGTAACGGCTCATCACACTCACACCTGGTAATGTAATAGGGGTTCTTTTAAACAAGTCTTAACTTGGCGGCTGTCAACGCTCATCCTAGCCTCGAGACTAAAGGACCTTCTCCTCTGTGACTCATCCTCCAGACGAGGTGCGTACCGGAACCTACCGCCAGCTGTTCCACCCCGAGCAGCTGATCACAGGGAAGGAAGACGCGGCCAATAACTACGCCCGCGGTCACTACACCATCGGCAAGGAGATCATCGACCTCGTGCTGGACAGAACTCGCAAGCTGGTGAGTTGACGTGCAATCCCTTTCCTCGGGTTCCCGGTTCAATCGGGTTTCCAATGGTTCCTAGTAGGGAAAAAAATCGCTATTTAATTGAACGCGTTTTTCAAATCTCAAAGGCTGCGATAAAAATAAATAATGATTTATATTAATTCATCTCAATACATTGGCCCGGCCGAAATAGAAAGAGCAGTTTATATGTTGACTGCTTCCAATGTTGTGTTGGCCCTACTACAGAATGATTTATTGCTTGTTTAGTGAATGAAACAAAACATAAGGAATTTTAAAAAAATATTATTTCCCCAAATCGTTCAGCCCTATTTCTTGGGCCTGTCTGTAAGGATGCTGAAAGAGGAGGTTTGTTGTGTTTGTCTTGGCTGCCATCTTGTGGTCGACTTTTGTACTGCGAAGGCATTGATGGTGAAACCGTGATAATCCCGACACTTGAGCCACATGATCACACCCGTCACCCCCCTCTTCTCCTACCAGGCGGACCAGTGCACAGGTCTCCAGGGCTTCCTCATCTTCCACTCCTTCGGTGGAGGAACGGGCTCCGGCTTCACCTCTCTGCTGATGGAGCGTCTCTCCGTTGACTACGGGAAGAAGTCCAAGCTGGAGTTCGCCGTCTACCCCGCGCCCCAGGTGTCCACCGCCGTGGTGGAGCCGTACAACTCCATCCTGACCACCCACACCACCCTGGAGCACTCGGACTGCGCCTTCATGGTCGACAACGAGGCCATCTACGACATCTGCCGCAGGAACCTGGACATCGAGCGACCTACCTACACCAACCTCAACAGGCTGATCGGTCAGATCGTCTCCTCAATCACCGCCTCCCTGCGCTTCGACGGTGCCTTGAACGTCGACCTGACGGAGTTCCAGACCAACTTGGTGCCCTACCCCCGTATCCACTTCCCCCTGGCCACCTACGCCCCTGTCATCTCCGCCGAGAAGGCCTACCACGAGCAGCTTTCGGTGGCCGACATCACAAACGCCTGCTTCGAGCCGGCCAACCAGATGGTGAAGTGCGACCCTCGCCACGGCAAGTACATGGCGTGCTGCCTGCTGTACCGCGGGGACGTGGTGCCCAAAGACGTCAACTCCGCCATCGCCACCATCAAGACAAAGCGCACCATCCAGTTCGTGGACTGGTGCCCCACCGGCTTCAAGGTAGGAATCAACTACCAGCCCCCCACGGTGGTGCCGGGAGGAGATCTGGCCAAGGTGCAGAGGGCCGTGTGCATGCTGAGCAACACCACCGCCATCGCCGAGGCCTGGGCACGCCTGGACCACAAGTTTGACCTGATGTACGCCAAGAGGGCCTTTGTCCACTGGTACGTCGGGGAGGGCATGGAGGAAGGGGAGTTCTCCGAGGCCAGGGAGGACATGGCCGCCCTGGAGAAGGATTACGAAGAGGTGGGCACCGACAGCGTCAACGAGGAGGACGAGGGTGAAGAGTACTAGGCCTTCGTTAGGCGAAGACTCGGACGGGCACCAGGGAGGCAGACATAGCGTTGGACCTCATTCCATTTAGCTAATGCATTCCTCTTAGCCACCAATACCGTTCAGCCCTCACTCAAAAAAACATACACCTTATTAAAAAGAAACCATAAACAAAATGCTGCTTTTGTGTGGTAATTTACTGGTCATTTTCCTGAAGTTCCACCTAAACTTGTACAGCTCGCTTGAAATGTACGGATTACCAAGGATTAAGGCCACATGTGAGAAGTCATTTTATTCTTACTTTAAATTTAGAATTCTGAGATTAAAGTCAGAATTTCCCAAAAAATGCACATGTGGCGCTCACTAGGGGTGTGCATTGGCACTGCCCTCACGATTCGATACGATTACGATTCACCAGGTAACAATTCGATTCTGCGATGCATCAAAATTCTACTGCACACAAGGCACATTTTTAATAAATCATGAGGCAATACAAGCAGTCATATAACAACAGATTTTATTGGCTGCTATGTGTTAATTCACTCTACTGTGGCTTTGACATAAATGTCATAAAATAAAATTAAATGGTACAGGGTATTGGATATGGCATTTTAAACCTGAAAAAGATAAATCGCTGCTTCCAGGGCGTTGAGAAATATTTCTCTTCTCTGCTTTAGAACCATTTGAATTTAAATAGAGCAATAACAGACAACTTTTTCCAGCAGTGACCATAAGTTTTTTTTACACAGTAAAATAGCAGCTCTAAGAAAAGGCACTTCCTGAACTTTTATCTGTTAGCTGTCATTCCTC
The DNA here is from genome assembly GCF_949987615.1 of Pollachius pollachius. NCBI lineage: Eukaryota > Metazoa > Chordata > Actinopteri > Gadiformes > Gadidae > Pollachius > Pollachius pollachius. Next base: position 24,485,013 of record NC_136939.1, read on the forward strand.
CACAACATCCAAGAGTAGCCTCGCCATATGAGCACCAGTGTAGCTCTCGTAAACTGCTCTTGTCTGCAGCACATGTGATACAATCTGCCAATCCTCGCTAATGTAATGTGCCGTAATGGTTACATTGGACTCTGTTGCGACTGAAGTCCAGGCATCAGTTGCAACTGCTACACGACTGGCTTTACAAATGGATCCCATTACCTTTGCTTTGGTTTCTTTGTACAATGCAGGAAGCGCAGAATCAGTGAAGGTAGCTCTTGTCGGTAGCTTATACCGGGGCTCAATTCTTTTAAGCAGGTGGCGATAACCCGCATTTTCTAAAACAATAGGTTCGAAGATCCTTCGCTATGAAGCATGCCACCTATCGTGTGATCCTCATTGCTCTCAGAGTTGTGTGGCAACGTTGACACTAGCGACTCGTCAATTCTTGGCTGGGATGTGTCGACTTTTTTTTGTGTTGATGTTGTTGTTGAAGCCAACTCAGGATGGCAAAGATCAACATGGTTCTTGAAGTTAGTTGTATTGCCAACGTGCTTGATTTTAGAGTGGCAGGTTTTACACACCGCGTAAGTCTTGTCTAGTTTCCCATTAACTTCGTAGAATCCGAAATGTGCCCAGATGTCCGCTTTCCAAGCTTTGGGTGCGTACCCGTCTTTCACGGTCATCTCCCTCAGCCATCCTTAGTGGTGTTGTTGTTGTTGTTGTGCTAGCTAGCGCCGCCGCTTAGCATGTACTTCACAACTTTATTGTCCACTCAAGGCCCGAAAATAAACAGCGACATAATCGATTACAGCACGTTGCCGCATCGATGCTGAATCGTGCATGGCCCGCACTACGATGCATCGCCGAATCGATTATTGTTGACACCACTAGCGCTAACCCTCTTCCGTACAAATTTCTCATTTACAGGTCCATGTTCATTTCTGCTAAAATGGACACTGTTCTAATAAGGGTTGACTTGGTTAGTGTAAGATAAACAACACCTTTAATTTATAGGGATGATGTTATGACACCAGGATTTGGCATGATTAGAAGAAAAGAGCCATTTGAAAATCTGCCTTTTCCTGTGTTTAAGTGATGTCACAAGTGGGCGTGTCCACTTATGACGGTCCACTTTTGATGTCAATAAAACAGTAAAAAGGGCTTGTGGCCATCTTAAGGCTCATTCACACCCCTACGGTAAATATGGATAGGGACCCTTTCGTCCGGATCCGGAGGTATGAATCGGCCTTTGAACTAAACCTTTAAGTTAATATACAAGGAGTTCCGGCTCTAGCCAGTGGTTTTGGAGTCCCCTTCCGGCCCAGGGTCTTAGGTACTATCATGGCGCATTTCCACCAGAGGGTGCGGGTTGGTTCAGTCCGCAAAGGTGCGGCACGGATCGCGTTTCCGCTGCCAAAAGTGGGCGTGACCCGGACTGAGCCGTACTAGTCTCGCAGTACTCCTCCGTTGGTACTGCGAGGTGTTTCTGGACAACGGCGAAAGCTTCGTTTATTGATGAAAATGTTAGTCAAAAGTTTGATGTCCTTCTTGGAAGTCCTCCATTGTTGCTCTTTGTTCATTGTTTCGCGTTCTTATTTTCCCTTGGATTTATAAGCAGGCTACACTGTAAGGCTGCTATGAAGTCACAATGTTTATGTTGCTGCCGCGCCAGGAGAGGTAACATTCTCCTGCCCTCAGGGCTGAGTGGCCTCAATCATTATTTGTCTGGGGGCAGTTTAGTCTCTTCTGGTCCCAGGGCTGAAGTAACATTCCTGGACACTGTGACGAGGCACCTTGGCTCCCAACACTCCTTTGTCAGGATTCATTTTTCATCAGCCTGCAACACAGTAAATATCAACACACTTCTACATCGCCTTCAGCAGCTACAAGTCAACCCAACTCTGATGCTCTGGATTAAGGAGTTCTTAATGAACAGACCTCAGCATGTGAGAGTGCATGGTGTGACATCTACCAACACCATTTTAAATACAGGAGTCCCACAGGGATGTGTCTTACCAATTCTCTTTTCTATGTACACAAATGAGATCACCTGCAAGATCAATGGACTAAAACTATTTAAATATGCTGATGACATGGCGTTAGTGGCCAACCTGACAGACGAGCACACCCTGTCCACTTACAGGCAGTATGTTAGCACCATGGCCCTGTGGTTCAAGGAGAGCTCACTGCAACTAAACATCAACAAGACCAAAGAACTGTGTTGCCATAGGTGCTGGGCACCCGAAACCCCACATCCACTCTCCACACCTTTAAGACTGGAGGGGCAAGTGGTTGAACAGGTTAAACATTTCAAGTACCTTGGCACCTAGACTAAGCACCGCATGTCCTTCACCCAGCACGGAGACAGAGTTTACAAAAAAGCCCAACAATGCATGTGTCTCCTGAGGAAGATGAAAGGGTTCGATGTCAGAAAGGACATTTTATTAACGGTTCATCAGACACTGATTGAATCTGTCATCTCCTTCAACATTACATCTTGGTACAGCTTCCTAACAAGCAGATGCAAGGGAAAACTGGCTAGGATAATTAAGCAGGCAAGCAAGATAACCAGCATCCAACAAAAACAGCTTTCAGACTTGCACACTCAAGCAGTGGAAAGGAAGACCAATTCCATTCTCTTGGATCTCTCCCACCCCCTCCATGGCTGTTTTGAGCTGCTTCCATCAGACAGAAGATACAGAGTTCCTCTAGTCAACATACTCTATACAAAATCCTTCATACCCAAGGCAATACACACACACAACATACTTCTTACACAAGCACCACATACACACAATTAGATACTGACTGCCTTCAATCAAAGACAATTTTCTAATATGGCAACATGTTGGACAAATAAAGCTTTTGAATTTTGAACTTCTCCTGCCCTCAGGGCTGAGTGGCCTAAATCATTATTTGCCTGGGGGCAGTTTAGTCTCTCCTGCCCTCAGGGCTGAGTGGCCTAAATCATTATTTGTCTGGGGGCAGTATGATGAGTAATAATGATTCGGGTAACTCTGCCCTGGGGGCAGGAGAATGTTACTTCAGCCCTAGAACCAGAAGAGAATAAACTGCCCCCAGTTTATTCTCTATTCCCTTTTTCCGCCAAGATGCGCAAAGGGGAGTCGAAACAGCGACCAATCGACCCATAAAGTGTTATAGAACCATCACAATGACTCTTAACCTATTATGTTAAGGTAAATTAAGCCAAAAAAGTTGCATAGTTCCCCTTTAAGAAGGTTTCGGGAAACCGGGCCCAGGGCTATACTGCACCCTCACTACTGGGCTGAGGCATGCTGGGTCCGAAGCGTAACCGCCGGTGGAAAAGCTCCAGGTTATCAGGGGTTTAGGGCCTCAATTGGAGAGAGAGAGATAGAAAGGGGGAGAAATAGGGAGAGGGAGGGTTAGATAGTGTCTTGTGTAGATAGAGTGAGATGTGATACACTCCAACACAAACTATAAGTGTGAGAATGTGGGGCTGCTGTTGGCTCAAGAGTGACAAGGTTTGTGTTAAATACGAATTATAAAAATAAAATTAAACCAGGTAAATAAAACAAACGTCTGAGAGCAGGGGAGCCCCCTGTCTCTATCTCTATCTAATGCCAATGAGGTAACGCAAGGGCTTTCTCCGATGAAAACCCTTTTGTTTGCAGTATAATGAATGAATGTTAATAAACAAGAAGTGCAAGCTCTAGCAAAAGGTTTTGCCTTCCCCTTCTGGTCTAGGGGCTTAGGTAGTATTACAAGGCTTTAGTACTTGCGTTTGCAGTATAATAATTGTTTCATAGTCGGTGGCAAAATTGTTGGTATCAATTGGAAAAATTGCCACTTGTAAGACATTGATTAGTTAGTGTGTTTAAGTGGTAAGATCTGCTGATTAAAGAGTAGGAGACTGGGGTTCAAGTCCTGCATATGTTGGTATTAAACAGTCGTTTAGTTGAATGTTGTGGTGGAATCTATATATATAATTCACCATCGTTCTGTGTTATAGGGACGCTGTCGTTTTGTATTGGTCGTCACCAAATAAAACATAAGGGGTAACACTTAGAGATGGGCGATATGGCCTAAAATCCATATTGCGATATACATTGCAGCCTCTTGCGATAACGATATATATCACGATATAAAATAATAAAATAACCGTTTCAGAACAGGTTACATAGACCCTAAGGAAAGCCAAACTGCTAAATGTATTTAAAAAAAAGAGAAATATAGTATGTCATTTCGAGAACATTTATTGTGAAACACTGTAATCATACAACATAATGTTGCAGATAAATAAAATTAGTATTGGGTTTCTTTCCTTTAGTGCAAACCATTCTAAAAGGCACTACACTTAGTTTAAGTCCTTGGTTCTTAAATGCCACCCAAGATGCAGAGAACAGGAAAAACGGGTGTCTTTCTAGATAAGGAACAGACACTGTACTGACAATTAGGGATGGGCATGATTAATTGATGATCGATCATTGATTGTTAAGATTTTTGTCGATTACGTGATATTTTTAACCATTTGAGGTTGACCCAGCCGGAGAGGTGGTCTCGGAGACGTTGCTCAACATGGAGCAAAGAGGAGACGGAACGTCTTTTGGATATTTGGGTCCGATATCCAAAAGACATTCCGTCTCCTCTTTCCTCCATGTTGAACCACCACCCGACGGTCCGACAAAAGCAAGTAAAAAGTATGCTGGAAAACATAACTTAAAAATGCCGATGCATTTAACACATTCCGAGTCAGGATGAGGGAGAAGGAGTTGGACCAGTCCGCAGATCAATGTATATCACGCTGGATATCCATGATTGTTGACTTTCACCGGTGCTTCCCCCCCCCCCCCCTTTTTCTTTAAAGGCCCCATTCCATTAAAATCACGTTTTTCCTATTGTTTGTTAAATAACATAGGTCAGAATAAGTTTGTGACCTGTGGTAAGTTTGAAATCTATGCAGTTTGTCTGCTGTATGCAATAGCCAATGAAAGGGAAAAGACAGAAGAAATGAGCCAATCTGGATAAGGTGACACTGTTACGTAGCGTTAACGTTGTCAAATTATTATTCATGGCCCTGCCCACTTTGTTGGTTCGTAACCGCCCACAGAAGTTCTGAAGGAGTCGCGATTGAGATAGTGCTAATACGTGTGCGTAGTAACAGGCTAGTTACAGAATTTTGAGTGTAATGGCAGAACGACATCGAACCTGTGTGTTATGCCAAGGCAAAACGTCCACTTTGCATCTCCTGCCAAAGACATGGTTGCAATTTATTTGTGGAGAAATTCCGAAAAACTATGGAACCAGATAAGTGCTGTGTTCGGCGCATTTCAGAGACGATGACATTGTCAACTTCGGGGAGTACAGTAGTGGGTTTGTATCAAAGTTGGGTTTGAAACCTGGAGTTGTTCCATTACGGAGGTTGCCTACTTCTCCAACAGCCGTAAGTAATTTTATCTACACAATGAAAATGAAATGAAATGAATGAAATCCTATTTAAAAAGTTAGATGTAACTACATGATCTATATGCCCATTTTGGACAACGCTAGCATGAACAGTCAAAGTAGCACGTGCAGCTAGCGCTAACTTCATTCCATGGTAGCCGCCTAGTTATACTGATATGGTTGACACAACGTTTCGACCGTATAGGTCTTGGTCAGACCTGACGAAGACCTAGCAGCTATACGGTCGAAACGTTGTGTATCTAATACAATCACTGGAAGCAGAAGCGACAGTGTGCGGGTATACTTTTTCTTATTATCTGACGGACTCTTTACACTGCACCTGTACAGAGTTGGATGTGCTTGCACTCTCTACTACTATCAGCGAGTTATAGCCATTAGGGATTTTCTGCCCATACACAGTATCAAAATTTGTATGTATGTGTATCATTTCTGCATAGTTTTCCTCATGTCAGCACAACCGTCTTGTAGTTATGGTTACCAAACTAATCTGGCAGCTATCAGGATAATTTGCCTGTAGATGAGGATAACTTGTAGGCTAGTCTACTACTCAGATAAGTGAGTTATTTTATTACAGTGTAAGTTAACATCTATGTACAATTTTCCAAGACTTTATTCATTTGGCTTCAGGACATGATTTAGCTTTATGTATTACTTGGTGTCTAATTGTCTCTTGTGTGTATCATGTCATTTAGAGCACACCAGGAACATCAAGAACGTCCAACATCCATACATCTAGCCAAACAGACCCACCTAGTCTGTCATCCAGGGGCACACAGCTTTCTGTTGGTACTTTAAGCAATCATGTGAGAAGCAGAGGTTTGTGATTTCATTCATTTTTCAACTGCTCATGTGCCAAGTAACTTCTGTTCCGACCATGCAGTGTTGATAATGGTGGCTAAACCAAGTAAACTCAGTTCATCCACATGTCATATTTATACAATAGGGTTTGCAAAAATCGAAATAGTTCATCCACCTTCTAGTAGAGTTTATGAACTAGTTAAAACTTCAAATGTTTGCTACGGTCTTTGTACTATTGTTATCAGCACAACTTGCCAGCCATAGTATATACACATAATTACTCTACTCATTTCTTAACTCTACACAACTGAGGTAATCTATAGCTTACTGGATGGCCTCTGTTGTTATTCTTTCGTAAATGGTGTAACAAAACAGTAATATGCAGTAATATTCCTTAGGCACACAAACTACAGCCTGCTCTGTAAGTGTGAGTACAACTACAGATGATGCACCTTGGGGACCCTCGACCTCTACGCCAATCAAGCCAACGCCAGCTAAAAGACCTCGGTTAGCTGTAGAGGAGGAAGACGACGGGGAAGACTCCACAGTGATCGCTGAACCACATGACTCCACATATGGAGTTATATAACTTCTTCTTCATCAGATTGATTTTGATGGATTTTTTTTGTTTTTGTTTGTTCATTAGGTCTGTCTAAGAAATTGGACAAGGTGTCGAAAGAGAAGGACTGTGACATTGTTAAGAGGTGGCGGCGTGGCATCAGCAACCATGTCTACTGGGCAGCAACATCATCATCCACCGGGGCTGAAAAGGTGGCTAAATGGACCTCATTAATTAACCACATTCAGGACATACACAGCCACGACAACCCAGCTTTCCCCAAATGCCTCCACCCTGTTCGCCGAACAAGAGATCGTAAAAAGTGGTTTCAGCCAGGTGTGTAAACCTCCATTGTATGTAATGTTGTTTGACTATCTTGCTTGTGTTTCTCTAAAAACAATAACATATATATATATATATATCTTTCTTTAGGCACCAAAGCCCTCTATAAAGTGGAAAAAATCCTTACAAACAAGAGGGTCCTGACTGATGTGGAAAAGCTGAGCTCAAAGTACCAGACCTCAACACTGGAAGCTTTCCACAGTGTTATTTTGCGTTTTACCCCCAAAAATGTGTTTTTCCTTTTTATTGGGATGTTGTGCAGGTATGTTTACATATACTGACTAATAACATATACTTTCTTACACTGCAACAATACAGACCTAAAGATATGTGTAGATATCTTTGCTGTGGTGACTATGAAGTTGTTGTTTGATAAAGACCTGTTGCAACCAGTGTTCTGCTATGACAGTTTTATTACCACACCCTATTTTCTCCTTCAGACTGTACCTGGCAGCCATGCATTTTAATGAGAATGCTGGCCGTTCCCAAGCGAAGACAAGCTCAGGAAGACTGAGGTACAAACTCAATTTCCCAAAAGCAAAGAAAGGAGCGGCTACGGTGAAAGCAGTAAAAACACAACCAACATACTGTTAGTTGTAAGGAAATATTTATTGAAGTATAAAACACTTTGTACATTGTTACATGTACAGTTTACCTACATTGTATTTCTTTTAGGCTATACCTTCAGCCTGATGCATCTCCTCTTTGAAGAGGTAGTCCCTAACCCCCTGCCCTACTTGGAGGAACGTCAGAAGATTCCTGTGCCCAGTTCCCTATCGTCCCAATACGAACGTCCACCCTTAGAAGATGCTATTGCGGCCTATGTATCTCGCTTTAGAGTGGAGGAGGTTTAAATCCAACACATTGGCCTTCAGCATCAGGGAACTCCCTGCGTATGTGTTGGACCACACAAGAGGGGATGACAACACGTGTCTTCCTGCCAAGATATCCCCAGCACCAGCTGACAAATGACCTGTAGGCCAAGTACCTGCAACGGCTGTCAAAAAGCAGAGGACATTGTTGTTTATGTACATATGGCCAAGGCTGAACTGTATATAGTGTGTGAGTTATATATGACATTTTTAGTCATGTGTAAATAGAATAAAAAATGATCCTTATTTGTATTGGTATTATTGGTAGGTACAGCTCCATCACTTTGACTTTCACTATGCAAAATAGTGTATGAGCTTGGTAGACATGTTTGAATATGCTGATGTGCCGTAGTGTAGCCATTTTTTCATCTCACTTACTCATTGCCTCTAACTTGCAAGTTCCCATAATCACGTTGATAAATGTTCAGGGCATTTTGCTGGGAATATCTATTGAGACAAACTGGATCTAGTCCTGGGTGGAGGGTCATGCATGATACTGGTGGATCCTCGTCTTTCACTATTCTTACAACCTGTGCAATCAGATATGTTTGATTAATATAATTGATTTTACAGTGTATAACCAAAATGTAATCCATACCACCCATCGTGGCCCTGTCTTACCGTTGGTGTCTCCCTGCAGCATACATTCTCCACCTCTGTCTGCATTGTAGAGCAATTCCCACAGGTACACCTGAAGCAAAAGGTAGGCAATGTGTTTGGCAGCCATCAATAATGAAACACAAATTAGGCTATAGGCCTACCTAATATAAAAAAAATCAGTCTGATTATATGAAAATGAAGATGCTGTAGGTCTTTGCAAATGACTAAATTGGCCTACAACACATCTTTGAATGCCAACATAAAAAATAATTATGACTCCTAAGCCTAGGCCTATTTGAATAACCTGGTTGCTCTGTTAGAATGTCTATCAATAAAGCAATCACTAACAAGCTATTTGATGGAAAGGGCTATATGCAGGTGTGTAGGCCTAGTGGTTTAATAAAAAGCACAAATTTGGTTATCACAGCACGTCGTGGTCCACCGATGTCGTCGAACACTTTTGCTATGTATTTTCTCATCATCTTATCATCACGTCGTGATGACGTGATGATTAGAAAAGACATACCAAAAGTGTTTGAACAGGTAGCCTGATTCCGGGAAAGTTGAGTGCATAGTCCTATTGTTGGCCTACTATATTATACGTAGCCTAAATGTGGATAATACCGTGTGATTTTGGAATATTACAAAATGCATTGGGTTCATAAACGATTTGGAGGTGCATAAACTATTTCGGAAATAAAAGGTGGGAATAGGCCTGCGCTCCGTTTATTGGCGTATAGCCACAACTAAGCCCTGTTTGCCAGTTAAGTTAGCTCACATTACCATTCTGAAACGTCCATCATTGTACGTGTTTGTGGTTGTTCTTGGTCTTCTCCTTCAGTCTCATCTTCCGACTCTGGGTCAAACACATAGGGCAAAATTCCTGCCATCGTTTTTGGTTTTGCTAGGTTTCCTTGGTAAGCCTGTGGACAGCTGCTGTCGTCCGATCAGAGCAAAGCGAAATTTAAATATTGAATATTCATGAGAACAGCGATCCAATCAGAGCAACGCTCATTAATACCTGACTATTCATGAGAAAAGCAGTCGTCTTTTCTACCAGGCTTTTCAGACATGCTAGAATAGTTTGAAATAAGCTATCCAAGGCATTTCCAACACAAACAATGTTACAAACTCGATCAAAGGACATTAAGGATTATAAAGAAATGAATGAAATGGCTGTGGCATGGGATCTTTAACGCTTTACAACGCCCCAGACCTTTTTGTCCAATGATTTTACCCATTCAGACCGGATCACGCATCCGTGCGTGTTTACCTTTAAGACCGGATTGCGCATCAATGCATGTTTACCATTAACCCATTTGTACCGGCTGCGCGGAGCAACATTGCATCTACTAGATACAATGTTGCGCCGCACAGCAGCCGGTACAAATGGGTTAACGTTCTTTGCACACATGCAGGTTTGTTGACGAATTCTGGCACTGTTGCGAAAATTGCAATGTGAAAAGGAATCGCACCAAACCAAAAATTAAACATTGTTTTTTGCGTCATCAACATGCATTATCGCGATAGAGCGATAGAATTAAAATCTCTATCGTAGGCCATTTTTGTATAGTTTATATCGTATATCGTTTATATCGCGCATTACTAGTAACACTGTCGTTTTTTATCGGTTGCCATGAAAAAAAAACAGGGGTAACACTTGTTTTTTATCTGTTGTCATGAAAAAGAACATAAGGAGTAAATTGTCATTTTTTTTATTGGTCGGCACCAAATAAAAAATAAGGGGTAATACTGTTGTTTTTTATCGACCCTCATGAAAAAAAACGTAACACTTGAGAAATAACATAACCCCTTTTAAAGAGGTGTGCCCTCTCCCAAATTATGCTTGTTCGAACTACGAAGTGTACCCGTGTCCAACTTGACGTGGTGGACGTGTTTCTGACTAGTTCTGGCGGATCTTCTCGTCTCGTGCATGCGCACTCTCAAATGTAGGCGATCTGAAACACACCCACTGTCGTTTTTTATCAGTCATCATGAAACAAAACAGAATGGGCAACACTGTTGAATTCTATCAAAAAAAGCATAAGGGTCGTTCTTTATCAGCCATTATAAAAAAAAACATGGGGGTAACACTGTCATTTTTTATCGAACATCATTAAAAAAAACAAGACAACCAATTTGCAACAGTGTAAATACTTGAAACTGTTGTTTTTTATCCGTCATCATGAAAAAAAACAAAAGGGGTAACGCTTTCGTTTTTTATCTGTCGTCATGAAAAAAACATAAGGGGTAACGCCATTGTTTTTTATAAAATAAAAGCTCTTGTCAAGCGTTTCCTCTTTGGGGTAGTGGAGGGTTAACGCTCTGAAGACCGGGGTTTGAATCCCGCTGACTTAGATTATTGCATGCTTCATATATCTGTGTCATTTGAAATGTAAGGTTAAGTATAACTTCGGAAAATGATATACACATTGTTCTGGTGGTGTAGCTGTACCAGTGTTTAGATTAGCACTCTTTAGAATATGGTTCGGGTCTCCACTAACACAATGAGAGGGTCTCCTCCACCAATTGAATCAATACTTCTTATGTCTATGTCGTGTGATATGTAGAGTCAAGTATAACTTCAGAGTACATTTTTGACAAAGTGATGGTGGTGCAGTGGTAACAGTGTTAGTTAGGACTATGAAGACCTGGCTTTGAGGCCCAAGAAGAACGCAGTCCTTCAAACACTGGGGAAATGTGTCCCATTTCTTCCATGGTGGTTCGAGGGAACAAATGCCTTGGAAGGGATCCAATCTCTCACACGTTCATCTCAAATGACTGTCTGAATGGATGACTGTTGAGTGCACTCATTAATAGTCGTCCAATCACACAGACAATAATTCCCACTCACGCATTCATTCCGAATCACTGTTGGCAAATTAATTGTGGTGAATTAAGTCATTCACATCAATCGATTCACACAGACAGTTATTCACACTCATCCATTCACCATACACACATTCCCACAAAAACAGCCGAGCCAGGAATTTAACCCTTGTCTCCAGAACAGTTACTTAACAGCTCTATCACCTGCGCCACAGAGGCACCATCTTGGTGAGAGTTTATAATTGGCTTTACAATTCACATGACATTGAGTCAAAAGTATAATCGGGTTTGAAGGACAACGTTGTTATGGGACTCAAACCCAGATCTGCAGTGCTAATGAACTTCAGTCCATATAATCACCAGTACACTCCACTGGACCACAGACATGCTGACAAACACTTTGTCAGAGTTATCTCTGACGTTACAATTCACATGACATTGATTTCCAATGACAATGTTCTTTGAGGGAATCAAACCCAGGTCTGCAGTGCTTTTAAACTGTAGTCATCTCCACTTGACCACTGAGAAAACGTCTATCACCAAACCTGTGGTTGACGGTCATTTTAACACGCATTTCAATGGAGATGTCTATTACAAATAGATTATATTCTTACAAATTACCTGACACATTTATCTTAAGAAATAAGATAATTTAATACAAGTAAGTGAATTAGTGGGAATTGAACTGAGGACCCCAGATAGCACAATCAAGCACTCTATCCGCTGCTCCACATGGTCAGAGATACCAGTAAGATCGGAAGTAATATTTGACATTATATTCATACATTTAAAAAAAAGCTAACCCCCTTAGGTTTTTTTTCATGACGACCGATAAAAACGAGAGTGTGACCCCTTGTTTTTTTCATGAAGACCGAAAAAAAAAAAAAACCCTTAGGTTTTTTTTCATGACAGCCGATAAAAAACTACAGTGTTACCCCTTACGTTTTATTTGCCTACAACCGATAAAAAAACGGTCTTACCCCTTACGTTTAATCAGATGACGATTTATGAAAATCGACGACTAACAATAACGACAGCACAAGTCAGACAAAATACTGTTTATTGGTCGGTAAGTCTCGGAAAAACAAATGAAATCCTGACAAGGAAATTGTATACGTCTAACATTATATGTATAAGAACAACCGATCAAAAGTAAAAATGCTTCCAAAAGAGATTTGCAACATTAACGCTGCCACAAATGAAACCTTAACTAGATGAATATGTGATATAAGTAATCAGTCAGTTGTATTTATGTTAATTTCTAAGAAAATGTATATGCAGTGCTTTTTCGGCATTATCTGGTAAAATACTGTTCATGATAGTAACCCAATTATACCTTGGTTATCAGTAGTCAAATAAATAAATTATATACGAGAATACTGACAAATCCTTGTCCAAAGGGGGCGGTTCTTTCTCTAATAACACTCAAATTCTAAACAAATCCATTTTTTCTGGGCATAACATCTGTTTTAATCAATTCAGTTGGCTTCAAAATGAAGCCTCTAGACAGAATATGGATGTAGGAAGCGGTATTTTCTTATCGTTATAAAAGTAAACACAATATACTTTTTTTAATACCTAACATGTAATGTGCCACAATTATTAACACAGAAACACAAAACTAAACGTACAAAAAATATTTCCCACTGCCCTAATGCGGGACGGGTCTCAATTCCCAAGAAAATCCTACATTCCTTGCTGCACCTGAAAGTAAAGTTATCGTTCCACGTTGTTGCAACGCAATGACCGCACAGTCGCTTTGACGCAGTCGTGAACCTATTTTGGTTCTGCGTCGGGTTTTAGAGAGCGAACAAATCACAGGCCTTGCTGCTGTGTCACCTCAACACAAGTTAAATATTTTTTGGAGGCCCACGGTAGGCCCTTGCGGTGGACGCAAGTCGCATCCACAAGGACATAATGGGTCCGTAAACCCCCTTGCGTTGCGTCAACGTCTAACCATAGCTCTACCTTTAATTCCGCACCATCCTTGCGTTAACAAAAACACCAAATCGAACGCAGTCGACGGTGGATTTCTTTCCGTTTGTTCGGAACCAGGGGTTTAGTGGGTGGGGGGGACACAGTCCCCCCTAGAGCTGAACGACTTAGGGAAATAATTGTGATTATTTCGGCCAATTGTGATAGCGATTTAGTATGCAGTTTTCCTTATTAAAGGGGACATATTATACGTGTCCACCTAGATGTGTACTGGATAGATCAGTCTACCAGCCTACCCAGTGGACTGTAGCAAACATTGCTCATCTATCACATCGAGGTGGACACACCCACCTGTGATGTCAGAAGCTGCACATTTTCAAAACGGCTTGTAATGGCTAAACACACTCACACCTGGTGGTATAATATGTCCCCTTTAAAGTTCCTTATGTTCTGTATTATTCACTAAAAAGGCAATAAATCGTTCTATAGAATGACCAACATAACACTGGAAGCAGTCTTTCATTTAGGCCAGGCCTATGTGTTGAGATTAATTGATATTATAACGTCTTTATTCAACTATTTAATTGTGAAAGAAAAATAAGAATCTAATTGATCTCTAGTCAGGAACGGTAACAAATCACCCCAAAGAATCGCAGCCTTTTGCAAATCGCGTTTTATGACATTGCGATGTCGGTTTTAATTTGATTAGTCGTTCAGCCCTTGTCCCCCCCACTTATCCGGGGACAGCCCCACCTACATTGGATACAACAAATACCCCAAAAAGAAGAGTGAGTGAGTGAGTGTCTGTTGTTTATAGTAGGTCAGTGAGTGTCTGTTGTTTGAGTGAGTCAGTTCGTGAGTGAGTGAGTGAGTTTGTGTGTGTGGAACTGTTACGAGTGTGTGCGTGATCTGTTGTGAGAGTGAGTGAGTGAGTAAGTGTCTATTGTGTGAGTGAATGAGTGAGTGAGTGAGTGACTGTTGTGTGTGTGAGTGAGTCAGTGAGTGAGTGTCTGTTGTGTGTGTGAGTGAATGTCTGTGTGTGAGCGAGTGAGTGAGTGTGTGTGTGTATGTGTGTGTGAGTGAGTGGGTATCTCTGTCGTGTTGAGTGAGTGAGTGAGTCTGTGAGTAAATGAATGTGTGTGAAACTGTTAGGAGTGTCTCTTGTGTGTGTGAGTGAGTGACTGTTGTGTCTGTTGTGCGAGTGAGTGTCTTCTGTGTTTGAGTGAGTGAGTGAGTGAGTGAGTGAGTGAGTGTGTGTCTCTGTCGTGGTAAGTGAGTGATTGAGTCTGTTGTGAGTGAGTAGTGAGAGGCCCCCTACTGCATGGGATACAACAAATACCCTGTAAAGCTTGAATGAACATACTGCCCAGCGTAGAGACCTGCAGCCTGATCGGACGGCAGCTGAAGGTGCACTGTATCGCCCTGCTTCAACGGGACCACCGCGCTCCCAGACGACTGGTCCACCAACCCCTTCTTGTACTCGTCATACGTATACATCAGGGGATCGCCATTTTTCATCAGAGCCACCCAAACGTTCCCGCCTTTGCAGTGTACGTGGTACGCGAAATAGTACACCCCAGGAACGCTACAGGTGAAGACCCCGGTCTGGGGATTGTAGTCCTGGTTCCCGTTGTGCAGGAGCTTGTCGAAGATGATGGGCGTCGCCACGGGCGGGAACGGGTTGGTGAGCTTGGCTGCGAAGGCGGGGATTTCGTAAGCTCCGCCCCCTTGGGCGTCGACGCCGCCATTTTTGGAGGACTGGTAGCCGTGATCCGGGTTGTAGGGGCCCGTTGCGGGGAGGACATGCCCGAGGTCTGGGTATGGGGAGGAGGGGCCAGGGGGCCCGGGGGGCCCCTGGGGGCCCGGTTGCCCTGGCCGACCGGACAAACCGCTCGGACCAGTGGGCCCCTGGGGGCCGAGGGCGCCCGGGACCCCTGGTTGGCCCTCGCCCGGGGCCCCGGGTTTTCCGGTCGGACCGATCTCCCCTTTAGACCCCGGTATTCCCGGGGGCCCGAGCGACCCCCCAGGCCCCGTGAGTCCCGGGATCCCCTTTGGCCCCTGGACCCCCCGCTCCCCGGAGGGGCCTCCCTCCCCCTTCGGACCGGGGAACCCCCTGTTGCCGGGAACGCCGGGGGCCCCGTTGTGACCATGCTCCCCCTTTGGGCCCCTAGGACCTGGCAGACCCCGGGGCCCGGACTGGCCCCCTGGGCCCGGTGGACCCCCCTGTCCCGGGAGCCCGGCGGGGCCCAGCTCCCCTCTCCCTCCAGGGGCCCCTCTCGTCCCCATGGAGCCCTCGTCCCCTTTCGGCCCCGTGAACCCCAGCCCCCCCGAGGGCCCCATCGGACCGGGTTGCCCCGGGTTACCGGTGATTCCCGGGGGCCCGTTATCCCCGGCAACGCCCCCATCACCTTTGTCACCTTTTGGCCCCTGAGAACCGGAAAACCCGCCGTGGCCTTTGGGCCCCTGAGGGCCGGGATACCCGGGCTTCCCGTACCCTGTTAGCCCGGGCCCCCCTGGCAATCCGGGCGGTCCTGGCATCCCTTTCCCGCCAGGGGCCCCTTGCGGCCCTGGCAGGCCGTCCAATCCTGGTTGTCCCGTTCCCGGTATTCCTTGGGGCCCGGGTTCGCCCGGTAATCCCTGAGGGCCGACGTATCCCGCCGCTCCGAGGGGCCCCGGTTTCCCTGGCAACCCTGGCTGGCCCGGAAGCCCGTTCAATCCTGGTTTTCCGATCCCCGGGAGTCCGACGTCCCCTTTGGTTCCCGGCGGTCCGCTGGGGCCCTTCAGTCCCGGGAGTCCTGGAGCGCCGAGGCCCTTGTCGCCTTTGGGGCCCAAGGGGCCCGGAAGCCCGGCGACACCCTTGAACCCGGGCTCTCCCCGGGGGCCCGACGTTCCGGATAGACCCTGCACGCCAGCCTTCCCGATCCCCTGTAATCCCGGTGGTCCCGGGGCCCCTGGGGGCCCCCCTAGTCCGATGGGCCCCTCCCCACCTCGGGGGCCCATGTCCCCCTTCTGCCCCGCTAATCCCGGAATGCCGGGTTTCCCCGGCATTCCTGGTAGACCCGGTTTGGCAACTCCGGGGTAGCCCTGAGGGCCCTGGGGCCCCGGTTTTCCGAGGGGCCCGGGCTGCCCATGGCCAGGCATTCCGGGTGGCCCTTGCGGTCCTGGTGGCCCCTGGACTCCCTGGGGTCCCTCTCTGAGGTCAAGGCCAATGGGGCCCGCGATCTGGGGGCCCTTAGCGCCTCGAGGGAAGGTCTCTCCTGAATGGGAGGAAGGCCACAGGCCAAATTCAATTACATTCAATGAAACTTTATTTGTACAGTCCTTGTTATTTCTGATTTAGTTATTTCGTTTTTTGTTCCTGCCTAAATTGTAAAGCGTCCTTGAGTTTGGAAGGTGCAATATAAATCAAATGTATTATTATTATTATAATTATTAATCACAGTAACAGTGTCAGGTCCCAGGGCCATATATTCACAGTGTCTGTGTGAGTGAGTGAGTGTCTGTTGTGTGATTGTCTGTTTTGTGAGTGAGTGAGTGAGTGAGTGTGCGTGGAACTGTTATGAGTGTGTATGTGTGTGGGTTGTGTGTGTAAGTGTGCGCGTGTGTATGTGAGTGAGCCTGCTCAAACCCTGTTGCATTCTCGGTACAACTTCGAACCCCATCTTCAGTCCAAAAACAATCCCTCCACCACCATCACCACCAACCAGACCCCCAGACCCTTCTCACCTTTCCCCTTCCCCAGGGGCAGCAGAGGTAGCTGGGGAGCCAGCTCCTTGCCGTACTGGGGCAGGCCCACGCTCTCCACCCCATAGGGCATCGCAAGCATCTCATTGCCGAGGTGCTGCTGCTGGGGCTGTATGTAGCCATCGCTAGGCTGATGCTGGAGAGGCGGTGGGGGCTGGTTGGAGCCGTAGTAGGCCTTCCCTTGGGCCAGCCAGGGCAGGTGCAGGAGGGTCGCCAACAGGACGAGGTGGAGAGGGTGGAGAAGTGCGGCGGCCATTTTGTTTGCTGGAGGGGAAGGCGAGAAACGTGGAATGAAACGACATAGCGCAGCTTTAACTTGTTTTTCCGGAGGTGTATGATTGTTAAATATTTTATTAAATCCATAATAAAATAGTCATTCAATCCAAGTCTTTCTGATGTTTTTTTGCTGTTTCTTTGCTGTTTTTATTTTTTTTAGCATCTTTTTATTTGGATTGGTATACAACAATCAACAAACTGTACATAGAACTGTACATGTCCGTATATCCCTTGCCTCCACCAACATAAACAAATGCATACATACATGTATATCTGCATACATGGGCCTACATGCATACACATACAACACATACTCAGTATATACACAAAAAACAACACCAAAAATCCTAACAATATAACAATACTATAATATAATAATCAACAATAATCATAATAAGACAACCAAAAATTAAAAAAAATAAAACATGAAAAGGACATTTTGATGCGCTTTGCCACCATCACCACTAGAGGTCACTCTCATAGCACTTAGCATCGTGTAGCGTCGTATCCTAGCTGTCTTTATTGTATAGGGGGAATGGGTTAACCTAGCGATTGTGAGTGCTTGGCTCTTGGTTCTATAAACATCCTTACTGTACCGACATAGAGATATTGTTGTTTCTCTTTCTTCTGACGAATGGAATTATTGTAAGTCTCTTTAGATAAAAGCGTCTGCTAAACGCTCTGTATGTAAATGTACAACTTTGCGAATTCTTCGCTAAATTGTGGAATGTATGCAATGTCGCATAATTACCACCAAGCTCGACATAAAATGCTCCACACTCCGCCATTACTGACAATAATGCTTTTTCTATTTCTACTCAAAGATGCAACCCCGTTTTTTCTCCTGAGATAGATAGATAGATAGATTTTTTAAATTCAGGTACCAGCAGCTCACGATGTCAGTCAACAGACAGTAGGCCTACAACTGACAAACTACAAAATGGACAAACAGTAAAAGTCAATCAAAAACATAAAAAAGTGAGCAATAATAATAAAAAATTATCAATATTAAAAAGTTATTAATATTGCACATAATTGAAATTGCATGTATATATAAATATAACAAAAAGAGTCAGAGGTAGATAAAAATGTGACATCAGATGAAATCACATGACATCACAGGTACATCAGATACCATCCACCTAAAACAGGGTATCTCTAAAGCAGAACTTGACTCCTATTGGTCAAACCTCCTCCTTCCCAGAATGCACCTCACCTGTGTTCTAGTGTTCGGTTCGCTGTCCTTTTGTGTTTGAGACCAAGCCCCCTCCTGCCTCTCTACGTCCCCTCGCGACAGCCCGGTCCTGTTGGCGTGGCCTTGGGCATGGGCGGGGCCAGGTTTGGGGGGTCCTGGACTTGAGGAACTTGAGTGTCTCGATGGGTGCCTGCGAATGAAAAAAAAAGTTCATTCATTCATTCTCTTTCTGAATGTATGTTAACCTTTTTCAAATTATCGTATTTACCCCCTGATTTGATTCGACCTCAACATGAGGTCCAATCCAATCAACAGCAGAAAAGATAAGCTCTCAGTGATACATGAACTTACTTATTAACTCTCTTATTCAACCAGAAAATAAATGTTTTTGATACCGTTCCAGACCACATACAACTAAAGGTAAACGTGTGTTGAACCAAGTTCAAGACACATTTATCACATTTATCAGACGCTTTAATCAAAAGCGACTTACAACGGTTCACACACACATTCACACACCAACTGCGGAGTCGACCACGCAGGCCGACAGCCAGCTGATCAGGAGCAGTCAGGGTGAGGCGTCTCGCTCAGGGACATCTCCACACTCAGCTAGGAGGAGCTGGGGATCCAACTAGCAAACTTCGGGTTTGCTAGTTGGATCCACCTCCTGAGCTACGCCGTCCCAGTTTTGCCCTGTTCTGTTCTGTGCAGCGAAACAACCATCCCATGAACCCAACTCCCTCCCAGAGCTCGTCTTCAAAGCTCATAACGAGAGACTAATCACCCAAACACTCCTTCAAACACAACCTCCCTTGCCTCATACATGCCAGCTATCCTGAATCGATGCAACACAGCACAGAAACCCAAAGCACATGACTGGCTCCAACGCCAAAATCGAATCATTTCCCAAGGGCCGCTGCTTCCAAACACATGTGGGTGCAAACGGCAGGATATTGAAGGATATGTCTAGTCCACGTTCGGACTGAGAGGAAACAGAGAAGTGAACATGCATCCGGTTTGATTCACCGGACCGAAGCTACACAATGCTGTTTTTAAGTGCCGGGATGTAAGACATACAATAAGTGCGTGCATTAAGTGTCAGGACGTACAACTTCCAATAAGTGCTTACATTAAGTACGAGGACATACAAACATACAATAAGTGTTTACATTAAGTGTAGGACGTACAACCATACAATAAGTGCGTACATTAAGGGTCAGAACGTTCAAACATTCAATAAGTGTGTAAATTAAGTGCCACCACATGTTCCATAACTAGCGGTATTTACGGCGCTTTAATCCAAAGCGACTCACAATAAGTACATTTTTCAGAAGAAAGAGAAACAACAATATATCTCTGTTGGTGCATTAAGGATGTTCATAGAACCAAGTGCCAAGCACTAACAATTGCTAGGTTTACCCATTAACCCAAATTCTCTACCAACTAGCAACCTTCCGTCAGTGAGCAGTTCGGGTGAGGCGTCTCGCTCAGGGACACCTTGACACTCGAGGAGTAGGAGCCGGGGATCGAACTAGCAACCTTCCGGTTACAAATCAACTTCCTCCACCTCCCGAGTAAAGACGACCACAAATCAATATGTGATTAGGGATCAACTCAATTATGCCATATTTACACAGTGTTTTGATTAAAAACTTGGAAACTATGATCAAACACACACGACCCTCATCACTTTCAGATGTGGAAGATAAACACACACATTTGTGTGTTTTCAGATCTAATAAATGAACATGTGAAACACATTGTGGATATGTTGGCTCAGGGCTGAACAAACGCGGTTCACTATGATGTATCGTGAGGTAGAGGGTCTGAAATAATGTCTTTATAATAGTATGCGATGCACACATGCATTGGTACGATCACTGCACGCACACACACACACACACACAAACACACACACACACACACACTCTCTTACACACAGAGACAGACATGCTCTCAAACTCACACACACACACACACACACTCACACACACACACACACACATACACACAAACCCAGGTGCGGTCCTGATTATGGCTAACCTGCCTCCATAGAGTGTGTGTTTGTGTGTGTGAGAGAGCATGTGTGTGTGTGTGTATGTGTGTGCATGTCTGTCTAAGAGAGAGCATTTGTGAGTGTGACCACTTGAACCTCCTACCTAATTTGCTAGATGAACAGTCTGCTTTCCTTGGCCACACAACGCTGAACATTTTCCATGGAATTCTGATCTCCTCTAATCAGATTTCTGACTCGTTTTTATCCAACATGGTTTGAGATCCAAACTTCTGATTGATGTCTGGCCATGTGAACACTCTCCCCCTCTCCTTCTCTCTCTCCATGTGAACACTTTACAGGCAACAACTAGCACATCCGATCCGAGATCGGCCCATTTTTTTACAGAATGGTTCAGGCCAATTCAGGTCAATTCAGTCCATGTCTCTTACAGCAATGGTGGATCATGGAGGCAGGCTGAAACCTAAACTCAGCAGTGATTTTTAGATTAACTTTTTAGGGGATTTTGCCGACGCTTTTATCCAAAGCGACTTACAACCATTCATTCACACATTGACACACCGACGGCGCAGTCGACCACGCAGGGCGACAGCCAGCTTGTCAGGGTGAGGCGGGGGGCTGCTAGTTTGAATGTGGAGGTTTCCCTGAGCAAGGCGCCTCACCCTGACTGCTCCTGATGAGCTGGCTGTCGCCCTGCGTGGGCGACTCCGCCGTCGGTGTGTCAATGTGTGTGGGAACCGTTGTGAGTCGCTTTGGATAAAAGCGTCTGCTAAACGCCCTAAATGTAAATTAAATGTAATGACGCATGTAGATGAGGAACCGAGGTCTGGGCAGTTCTTATGGGAGCGGAGAGGGAAGACTTTTGCTCTTGGGTCAAATCCCTGTTCAGAGGAATGCATGATTCAGCCCCGGCAATTACATTCCATTAAGGCCAATAGAAAAACACACACATACCTGCATGCACACAGGCGCATGTAAAAGATTACACACTCGCACACACACACACACACACACACACACAAACACACAAAACCGTCATAAACCGACACATTTAAAAGATTACACACTCGCACACAGGACAGACACACCCAGACACACACATTATATTCACACACACACACACACACACACACACACAAACACACAAAAGTGTCATAAACTGACAACACAACCGACACATTTAAAAGAGGACACACTCGCAAACACGCCAGACAAACCCAGACACACACACATTAGAGACACAACTCTGTAAAGCCAAACGCACATTGCGATCATACAACCACCATATAGAATATATCACAAACTCGCACTCACTCACAAGGACAAAGCCAGCATAAACCGACACACAAACCACCAACTTTAGAATACATCACACACAGGACAGACGAACACACGCACACGCAATCAGACCAAGACACACGCACACAAACTAACACACAGACTCAGACACACACTCATTAAACCTCCTTTATAGAGGAAACCACAAAAGATTTTTCTTTTCTCTTTCTCTCTCTCTCTCTCTCTCTCTCTCTCTTTCTCTCTCTCTCTCTCCCTCAAAAACTAGCTTCATGGTCAAGGAAAGTCAAACATTCCCGTTTGCGAATTCCAGGAAAATTAAAACGTAAAGTAAGAGTTTGGAGCGTCTTTGAGGGCGTTTATTGCCGCTCCAAGGTTGTCGGAGAAAAGGCGGAAAACACAGACATAACATTCCTGAATGTTCCTTTCACTGTGCGTTTGTCGGAGCGTGTTTCGGCTTTTCCCTGGATGGAAGCCGATACTTGTTTTTCGACCACATGAAGTTAAACGTTATGAGGCTGGTGTCTGTCTGTCTGTCTGTCTTTCTGTCTGTCTGTCTCTCTATCTCTCTCTAAATTTCTGTCTCTCTGTCTGTCTGTCTGTCTGTCTCTCTCTCTCTCTGTCTCTAAGTGTCTGTCTCTCTGTCTGTCTGTCTCTCTTTCTCTGTCTGTATGTCTGTCTCTCTGTCTCTCTCTCTCCTCTCTCTCTCTCTCTCTCTCTCTCTCTCAGTCTCTCTCTCTCTCAGTCTCTGTCTCTCTCTCTCTGTCTGTCTGTCTGTCTGTCTGTCTGTCTGTCTGTCTGTCTGTCTGTCTGTCTGTCTGTCTGTCTCTCTATCCCTGTCTCTCTCAGTCTGTCTGTCCATCTGTCTGACCGACCGAGGTGGGAGAGCGGTTTTGTGATGTTTCGCTGTTTTCCGTGTTTTGTCGGTTTTTAATCGGACGGCTCGGAGCCAATCGGCGACCACCGAGGAACGTAGCGGTTGCCGTGGCGACATGCTTGACAGCTCTTAGTTACGTAACGTCGTGTTCAGAGCCGACCGCACTTGTAAAAACGGGAGGACACCGTACAAACCGACGCACTTCACAGCACACACGGACACACAAACCACGACATGTAGAACACAACAAAACCAAACACACTTGAAAGCATACACACACAGACTGGAGATAGAGAGAGAGAGAGTGAGAGACAGAGAGAGAGAGAGAGGGTGGGAGAGAGAGGGTGGGAGATAGAGAGAGAGAGAGAGAGAGTGAGAAGGAGAGACAGAGACATAGACACAGAGGGAGAGAGAGACAGAGAGAGAGAGAGAGAGAGAGAGAGAGAGAGAGAGAGAGAGAGAGAGAGAGAGAGAGAAAGAGAGAGAGAGAGAGAGAAGGATACAGAGAGAGACAGAGAGAGAGAGAGAGTTAGCGACAGAGAGAAAGAAAGAGAGAGAGAGCGAGAGAGATAGAGACAGAGAGAGAGGGAGAGAGAAGAGAGAGACAGAGAGATAAAGAGAAAGAGAGACGGCGAGAGAGAGAGAGAGAAGGATACAGAGAGAGAGACAGAGAGAGGACAGAGAGGGAGACAGAGAGAGAGTTAGAGACAGAGAGAGAAAGAAAGAGAGAGAGCAAGAGAGACAGAGAGAGAGGGAGAGAGAAGAGAGAGACAGAGAGAGACAGAAAGAGATGCAGAGAGAGAGACAGAGAGAGAAAGACAGAGAGAGTGTGAGACTGGAGACACACCCACCCACACAGAGATTATTCCTCCATTAGTTCTCCGCTCTGTCAAAACACCGTCTCCGGTGTCGGTTAATAGCAACCCACCAGGGAGAGACTCCCTCGCCCTTGCTCCTTGTTCCCCAGCCAGCGGTTGATTCGGGAACGTCGAGGTCGGAAAAATTGATTGGGAAAAACAGCGGGAAAGCCGGGCGACGCACCGTTTCCGAATCAAAGGGTTTTTCCGGTGGTTGTTTGTTTTCGTACCGTGAGCTAGCGGCAGTGGCGATATGTCAAATATCAGGTATCTTGCGACAGCAAAACAAACACGACACGTGCAAACTGGGGCTTCAAACTGGGAGATGAAGGGGTTCACAGAGTTTAGCTTAGCCCGTTAGCGTGCAGGCGGCCATTTTAAACTGTTGTTCTCCCGTTTCGTGCTGATGAGAGAGAGGGAGAGAGAGACAGAGAGAGACAGAGAGAGAGGGGCAGAGAGACAGAGAGACAGAGACAGAGACAGAGACAGAGAGAGAGAGAGAGAGAGAGAGAGAGAGAGAGAGACAAACAACTTAAGTTTTGAACCCCCAAGTTCAAACCAACCTTCAGTCAGCTGCGTTCCAAAGCCTGATTGGCGGATCGGTCCCAGCTCAATCAACGCAGGAACGCCACTTCCTTCCTCTCCACGTCCATCTGGAGCTGAGAGGAAGTTTAATTTTGGCTTCAGGGCAAAAGGTACACACATGGAGATTTAAGTAAGGTGGAATCTGAAACTCTGAAACCCGAAGGTTGCTAGTTTGATTCCCCGGCTCCTCCTAGTTGAGTGTCGAGGTGTCCCTGAGCAAGGCTTCTCACCCAGACTGTTCCCTGATGGAAGGTTGTTAGTTGGATCCTTGGTTCCTCCTAGCGGAGTGTCGAGGTGTCCCTGAGCGAGACGCCTCACCCTGACTGTTCCTGACGAGCTGGCTGTCGCCCTGAGGGGTCGACTTCACCGTCGTTGCGTGAATGTGTGCATGAATGGCTGTAAGTCATTTTGGATAAAAGCATCTGCTAAATGTAAATGTATGTATAGTTCTTACTCTAAGCTCAGAATGCTAGCCTTTCACCAAATCGTTTGAGAGTCACGTTCTGTGAGAAATATTCACACTTTCTTTCAGCAGACATGGAGACAGGAGGATCGAGTCAAACGAAACACGACAAGAGGCCGACGCCAGCGCAGAGCGAGTTTAGCTGAAAACGCAACCACAGCTCTTTCTCTCTCTCTCTCTCTCTCTCTCTCTCTCTCTCTCTCTCAAAAACTAGCTTCATGGTCAGGGAAAGTCAAACATTCCCTTTTGCCAAATCCAGGAAAAAAAACTTAAAGTAAGAGTTTGGAGCGTCTCTGAGGGAGTTCTTAACGGCTTGTGATTATGGTTCATTACCGCTGGAAACTTTTGGGGAGAAATCCGATCGAGACCGTGTGGAAGAACCACAAACCACGACATGTAGAAGATTACAAACATACAAACGCACATACACACACACACACACACACACACACACACACACACACACACCTCCGGAAGAACTTAGACCAGGGGCCAGACTGCAGCAATGTACACAAACACAAACTAATACGCACAAATTAAACGACAGACAAAGTAACCACAATGTTGAAATTTCACGGTGGATGCATCTGAGTGTGTATGTGTATGTTTATGTGTGTTTGAGAAAGAGAGAGTTTGTGAGTATGTGTGCATGTGTTTGTGTATGTTTGTGTCTGTTTGAGAGAGAGAGAGTTTGTGAGTGTGTGTGTGTGTGTGTGTGTATGTTTGTGTGTGTTTGAGCGAGAGTTTGTGAGTGTGTGTGTGTGTGTGTTTGTGTGTGTTTGAGAGAGAGAGAGTTTGTGAGTGTGTGCGTGTGTGTGTATGTTGTTTGCGAGAGAGAGTTTGTGAGTGTGTGTGTGTGTGTGTATTTGAGTCTAAGTATGTGTCGGAAAGACGGAGTGAGAATGGGGGGTCAGACAGTGAGGGGTTCATTTCCTGTTTTAGTCGTGTGGTTTTGGGTTTTTGGTCATTTTTACAGAGCTGGGTCTCTAAGGTTTAGGATTTGGTTGTGTGTTGGTTAGGAGCTAGTTATAAGCTGGTTAGGAGTTGGTTATGAACTGGTTATAAGCTGGGTAGGAGTTGGTTATCAACTGGTTAGGAACTGGTTATAACATGGTTAGGAGTTGGCCATGAACTGGTTATAAGCTTGTTA
The DNA here is from genome assembly GCF_949987615.1 of Pollachius pollachius. Lineage (NCBI taxonomy): Eukaryota > Metazoa > Chordata > Actinopteri > Gadiformes > Gadidae > Pollachius > Pollachius pollachius. Next base: position 24,510,832 of record NC_136939.1, read on the forward strand.
GGAGTTGGGTATGAACTGGTAATACACTAGTTAAGAGTTGGTTAGGAACTGGTTATAAGCTGGTTAGGAGTTGGTTACATAGGTTGGTCAGGAACTGGTTACAAGCTGGTTTGGAGTTGGATACAGTAGGTTGGTTATGAACTAGTTATGACTTGTTATGAGTTGATTATATCTTGGTTACGATTAGTTATTATGATTAAGTTACGAGGTAGTTATACCAGGTTATTTATTGATAATACCTTGACTATGATTAGTTATTATGATTAAGTTATGAGTTAGTTATAACTGGTTATGAGTTGATTATACGTTGGCAACGATCAGTTGTTATAATTAAGGTAGTTATGAACTGTTCATAAGCTGATTATGTTCTGGTGATGCCATACTTGATCATTTGTTGAATATTGTGTTGTGATGTGATAACAGTCATGTGATAACGTTCAGGTGATAATAGTCATGACATAACAGTCATGTGATAACGGTCATATGTTAATAGTCATGTTACAATAGTATTGTGATAGTCATGTGATAGTCATGTGATAATAGTCATGTGATAACAGTCATGTGATTACAGTCATGTGATAATGATCATGTGATGATAGTCAAGTGATGATAGTCGTGTGATGACAGACATGTAATAATAGTGATGTGATAGTCATGAAATAATATTCATGTCATTCTAGTCATGTGGTAAAAGTAATGTGATGATAGTCATGTGAGGCTAGTCATGTGATAGTCATGTGGTAATAGTCATGTGATAAGTCATATGATTATGGTCATTTGATAACAGTCATGACATAAGTCACATGACGATAGTCATGTGGTAATAGTCATATGATAATAGTCATGTGATAATAGTCATATGATAGTCATGTTATAATAGTCATATGATAGTGGTCTTGTGATAACAGTAATGTGATAGTTATGTGAAGATAGTCATGCGTTAATAGGCATGTGTTACGTCATATGATGATAGTCAAGTGATAATATTCATGTGATAACAGTAATGTGATAATAGTCATGTGATAACAGTAATACGATAGTCATGTGATAAGTCATGGGATGACAGTCATGTGATTGCTTCTCTAGTCAGAGCAAGCTGCTACGGTCTGTAGAGTTTAATATCTGAGCTGAGTCGCTCCATGAGAGAGCTGACCTCAGACTTCCTGCCCGCGGTGTGAGGGAAATCTAGAGGCCCGCAGGTCATGTGATAACAGTAATGTGATAATAGTCATGTGATAACAGTAATGTGATAGTCATGTGATAAGTCATGTGATAACAGTAATGTTATGAGTCATGTGATGAAGGTCATGTGATAATAGTCATGTGATAGTCATGTGATAATAGTCATGACATAACAGTCATGTGATGATCGTCATGTGACACTGGTCATATGATAACAGTAATATGATAATAGTTATATGATAATAGTCATGTTATCATAGTCATGACATAACAGTCATGTGATGACAGTCATGTTATCATAGTCATGACATAACAGTCATGTGATGATAGTCATGTGATGACAGTCATGTGGTCATAGTCATGTGATGACAGTCATGTGATCACTCCTCTAGTCAGAGCGAGCTGCTACGGTCTGTAGAGTTTAATATCTGAGCTGAGTCGCTCCATGAGAAAGCTGACCTCAGACTTCCTGCCCGCGGTGTGAGGGAAATCTAGAGGCCCGCAGGGGCCTGAGGAGGTAACCACGGCAAACACAACACTCACACACACACACAGATGAATGCACGCACACACACACACTCACACACACACAAGCGCAAGCACACATACGCATGCAGACACACACACACACACACACACAACCAAACGGAGACACACACACATAGATGTGTGAGCAAAGATGTTAAACACACACACACAAGAGTTTGAGGCTATAACAAATACACACAGACAGGAAACATACAAACACACTTACAAACACACACACACACATACACACACACACACACACACACACACACACACACATACACACGCACAAGCAGACAGAGACACAGACAGAGAGACAGAAAGACACAAACACATACACATTTGCACACGGACAGAAAACAAACACACACATGTAAAATTCACACACACACGCACACAAACACACACAGAAAACAAACACACACCCGTTAAGACACACACATACACAAACACACACTACCATAACGCAATGTAACGTGAAAGTCAGTAAACGCCATGTACTGTACTGTATGTCCTCTCCTATTACGACCTACCCCGAGACGTAGAGCAGGTCCGAGTTAAACAGCTGGCCTCCTGCCAGCCTCCTCCTCATCATCTGGAGAAGCCTCATACACATCTGGCCTGATTTATCCCCCCTGAATGAGTTCAAGTTGGCTGAAGTCCTCCTGAATCAACACAGTCTGGTTCCCCTGCCCATAGTGTCTGGACCAATGCATTTAAAGGAGACATATTACACCACCAGGTGTGAGTGTGATTAGCCATTACAAGCCGTTTCAAACTCTGCCTCTTCTTGTGTTTTAGTGACAACACAATTGGGCGTGTCCACCTAGATGTTGATGGATAGATGAGCAACGTTTGCTACGGTCCAGTGGCTAGGCTGGTAGACTGATCTATCCAGCGTACATCTAGGTGGACATGCCCACTTGTGATGTCAGAAGAGGCAGATTTTCAAAACGGCTTGTAATGGCTAATCACACTCACACCTGGTGGTATAATATGTCACCTTTAAAGGAACCTGAATCACTGCGTTGACATGCACATTGGAAAGCAGATCGAAATTGTGTGGTTCAAATACAGAAGCCCCAGCGATGTAAATAGGTCTCTCATAAAGTTATGTTTATGAAAGTAAAGCGCAAAGTTACTTTTACGAAAGTGAAGTGTAACAGTATAAACAGGTTTAAAGAGAGTGGTATAACCACCCAGATAAAATTCACAATTGGTTTTATATTCTCTTTGTGAGGCCAGACCGGGCAACATTGACATAAATCCAGCAAGGTGTTTAGTTGAGATCTTCTTCTTACAATTGTCTATGTTATTCTTACAAACGGTAATGATAAGGGGTGGAGGTATAAGTATGCAGGCTAGAACTGTCATTGCTCTGAAAGACCCATCACTGGTTCAAGACAGAAACAAAGAGAATGTGAGAGAGAGCGAGAGAGAGAGAGAGAGAGAGAGAGAGAGAGAGAGAGAGAGAGAGAGAGAATGAGAGAGAGACAGAGTATATATGAGAGAGAGAGAGACAGAGTATATGAGAGAGAGAAAGAGAATATAAGAAAGAGACAGAGAGAGAGCAAGAGAGGGGGACAGTATGAGAGAGAGACAGATAGAGAGAGAGGGAGAGAGAGTCACTGAAGTGATTGAAGTGAAACATGGACAAATCCATGTGTTTGACATTACGACGTCCAGTGCCTAAATGCTGCACTACGTTCTTAAGCGACCGGGGGGAAGAGAGAGAGAGAGAGAGAGAGAGAGAGAGAGAGAGAGCGAGCTTGTCCATCATTCATACGCATTCTGTCTGTGTTTCTCTCTCTCTCTCCCTCTGTCTGTCTGTCTGTCTGTCTGTCTGTCTCTATCTCCTTTGAATGAAAAACTAGCTTTATGGTCGTGCAAAGTCAAGATTTGTATTGCCAAGAATGATGAAAAAATGACATACAAAAGAGAAATATTTTCTGATTCCAAGCACACGGAAAGTTCAGCACAGAGTACAAAACGTACGAACATCGACAAACTCAAGGACATACAAATGTGCTGTTCAGCTATTAAAACACTCAGTAAAACTCTCTCTCTCTCTCTCTCTCTCTCTCTCTGTCAGACAAAGAGAAAGAGACAGAAACAGAGAGAGACCTGAGAGACGTACCTTGATCAGAGAAAGAGATCCATGCAGAGAGAGCAGCAAGTCCGAGCCCAAACAGAAGCACATGGGCCAGCAGGGGCTTTTATCCAGAGGGGGGTGGGGGCGCGGAAACAGCCCCTAGGAGGGGGGAAACGTTATTGCATGTGTGTGTGTGTGTGTGTGTGTGAGGGAGACTAGAGAGACAGAGGATGGAGAGAGTAAGAGAATAGGAAAAATAGTGTGTGTGTGTGTGTGTGTGTGTGTTTGGGGGTGTGTGTTTTTGTGTGTGCGTGTGTGTGTGTGTGTCTGTGGTGGGGGGGAGAGTTGAAGTTTGAAAGAGAGATACAGTGTGTGTGTGTGTGTGTGTGAGTTATGTAAAAGAGAGTGAGAGTGAAAGTGTGTTTGCATTATATGTGTGTGTTTGTGGGTCTTGGCCTGTGTGTGTGTGTGTGTGTCTCTGTCTGGGTTTGAGTCTGAGTATGTGAGAGAGAGAGAGAGAGAGAGAGAGAGAGAGAGAGAGACAGACAGAGAGACAGACAGAGAGACAGACAGACAGACAGACAGTGTCTCTGTCTCTGGGTTTGATTCTGAGTATGGGTGGGACAGAGAGAGAGATAGACAGAAAAATGTGTCTGTTTGTCTGTGTCTCTCTGCCTGTGGTCAAGTCTTAGTATGAGAGAAAGTGAGACAGAGGGAGAGACAGACAGACAGACATAAAGGGAGAGTGTGCGTGTGTGTCTGTGTTTGAATCTTAATATGTGCAGGACAGACAGACAGAGCGAGCGAGAGAGCGATAGAAGCCCAGACAGACAGACAGACATAGAGTTTGTGTCTCTGTTTTTGTTTGAGTCTAAGTATGGGTGAGACCAGAGAGAGGGAGGGGAGAGAGAGACAAACAGACAGAGAGACAGACAGAAAAATAGAGAGTGTTTGTCTGGTGTGTGTTATGTGTGAGGGACAGACAGACATGCAGAGAGAGTGTGTGTGTGTCTCTGTCTGTGGTCAAGTCTTAGTATGAGAGACAGATATAGTGAGACAACCCTTCAGAAGAGAAACCAGACCCAGGAGAAGGGGTCTGCTCATAGGCACGCGGGCAGGATGGGAGCGTTGTTTTCCCTGGACGGCTGACAACATTCTTGACATACAGAAGGGCTTTACGAAAAGGGGCGGGGCTTTACGAGGAGGGGCGGGGCTTCCCGAGGAGGGGCGGGGCTTTACGAGGAGGGGCGTGGCTTTACGAGGAGGAGCGGAGTTTAACGAGGAGGGGGCGTTGCTCCTACTGGAGGAAGTGGGATTAAATCAACAATCAATCACACTGGGTTTAGGAACCCGACCCGTGAAATCCGCCTGGTAACAGAACCCACAACACGAAGAAGAAGAAGATGATCTATTTGAATAATGTGGCACTAAAAGCAATACAATTATTACGTGACGTTTGATGCACAACATCCAGGGATTAAATGACAGCAAAGTATCCACCAGAACAAACCTCTCTCTCTCTCTCTCTCTCCATCACCATCTCTCCATCCCCATCTCTCTCAAACTCACTCACCCCGTCTCTCTCTCTCTCTCTCTCTCTCTCTCTCTCTCTCTCTCCATCACCATCTCTCCATCCCCATCTCTCTCTCTCAAACTCACTCACCCCGTCTCTCTCTCTCTCTCTCTCTCTCTCTCTCTCTCTCTCTCTCTCTCTCCATCACCATCTCTCCATCCCCATCTCTCTCTCTCAAACTCACTCACCCCGTCTCTCTCTCTCTCTCTCTCTCTCTCTCTCTCTCTCTCTCTCTCTCTCTCTCTCTCTCACAGACACACTGACACGTTGACACACACCCACACCCACCCACGCACACACACAAACACACACACACACACACACCTCCTTAGTGATATTACAGGTGTTGTCTTTGGCCTGGTTCCGATTCGTCTGTCAATGAAATCGTTCTCATTTCTCTCCCCTCCAAACCTCAGTTAGCGTAGCCTAGCGTAGGCTAGCATAGCTGGCGCTTAAATGCACTGTTTTCTTTGCTACCTCTCCGTCTTAGTACCACAGGGGGGCCAATTATTATTTATTGCTTTGTTTTAGACCTTATGAAAGTCCATAGCTGTTTAAATCTGACGATAAGACTGTGGTTCGACTGGAAATGTTTTTGCTAGTAACGTTGCTCTCTCTCTCTCTCTCTGGCAACAGGCCCAAGGGCAGGGAGTGGAATCAAACTCTAAACAGAGGCCCTCATTTCTGGGAAAAACACAGTGAATAAAGACGGTTGGATTTGAGCGGTGTTTAGCTGCTATACACTGCAGCGACTGACTTTAAAGGTCCCATGTCATGTCTACCTCCTCCTCATCCTCCCGCTCCTCTTCCTCCTCCTCCTCTTCCTCCTCCACATTCTTCTCCTCCTCCTCCTCCTCCTCTTCCTCCTCTCCCTCCTCTTCCTCCTCATCCTCTCCCTTCTCCTCCTGCTCCTCCTTCTGCTCCTCCTTTGAGACAGAAGGGAGTCTGATCTTTGTCTGTCATGGCCGCCAGCCGGTTGGAAGCGGTTCCGACCAGCCCGGAGCTTGGAGGCCAAACCGGCTGAGAGCGGTTCCCAGATCCTGTCTGCGGGGATTGTTGAGCCCCGACAGACACACACACACAAATACATAAGTAGAGACATACACACACACACACACACACACACACACACACACACACACACACACACACACAAGACGTGTCGACACACACACACACACACACACACCCACACAAGTAGAGACACACACACAGACGTACACACACACACGCAAACACACAGAAGACGTGTCGACACACACACACACACACACACCTAGAGACACAGACAGATGTACACACACACACAAACACAGAAGACGTGTAGACACACACACACACACACACACACACACACACACACACACACACACACACACACACAAGCCAACACTGTCTCACTCCAAGAAAGTCAAATACCGAGTGTTGGCAAGGTCACTTTAACGTCTGACAGGAAAAGTACCCTTCGGCGTAGTCTGCAGACGGAGAGGGATTCAAATCACTACAATGTAATGCCATCCCCGGCGATGTATGGCGTTTAGAGCGGGTGCTTCACTCCTGTATTAACCCGACTACGGCTCTAATAGACGCTGAGAGCATCTTTCCTATTGGATTGTTTTAGCATATTGTTCTGTGAAAATGGAGGGCATTCTTTTTTATTCTGGGTGGAAAATATGATATATCACTTCCTTTAGGGCTTCGGCTTCCTAATTGACCATTGTAGTATATTTGAATGCCCTCTTTCATATATATGACACCACCTCCACTGGGACCTGGCAACAATTCTCCATATCCATATGGGGAGGGGGGGTGCTTGTGGACAGTGGGGGTGTACACTAGTGATAAATAGGAAGCACACTCAGGAGGAGGAATGGAAAATATTTAATTAATTGTTTCAAATAACCCTGGCTCGCTAAATCAATGAGCTTGGTGTTTTGCTTTCAAGAATAAGTTATAGGCTGTGTCTCTATAAAATCTGTCAATGCGCGTCTCTCAGAGTGACGTGACAAGCCACCAAACAGCGATTTAAAAATAAAACGAGTCAAGTTCATTAAAAAACTGCAGAAAATAGGAACATATTACAAGGTGCCTTTTGAAAGAAACCTTGGAATATCAGTCTATTTCCTAACCAGCGGACCCTAGTTTACGACAAAAACAACACAATTGATGGCAGCTCCGTTGCCGCCCTTTACCTCGTTAAGGTGGTTTGGATTGATGTTATGAGCAGAGGGGGCGGTCGATGGCAACCACCATAGCAACCGTGAAAGTCATGTGACGTTGACTCAGGCCCATTGAAAAGAAAAGGCCCAAAAAACGTTGGCATGTCACATGTTTAATGCCGTTATTGTATTTAATTAATTAAACTTGAGTTTTCGCACAAGCGTTGTGTGCGCTCAACCTCTAGTTGTAATTAAACCCACAGCAATAATGTGGAAACCCCAGTCGATAATGTAACAAATTTTTGAGGGCATAATATAATAACATTTTGCCTATAATGTTACAGTGTATAACATTCGTTCACCACAAATGACTCTTGAAAGCAGTGCCAACATTTAAAGATTCTTTAACCATTCAGCGAACAAAAGGCAACAGGCTGATTATCATTTAGGGGCCAACTCAATGACATGCAGAAGCGTCATCAACACAACCACTGAAGTGTTGTGAGAAATACAGACTTTCTACTCCCCATTCAAACATAAGGTACATTTCCTATGGAGAAAATACTACCACAGGGGTAGTATTATTCAGGAGATTTTCAGGGTACAAATGTCAGGATATGTTGTTCGCACAAACGGCTCATCAGCAGAACATCAGGACTTACACGTGTGTCTGAAAGCAGATAGTGTGTGAGCATTTGATTACATTATAAAATTAGTCAATTTATGGTAACAGGGGTAATTGTTCAATGGAAAGTGTAGTCAATTATTAAATAGCTTTTACTGTTATTCAGGGCTGAAAAGTGCATTGACATTTTAAAATGCAAGGCAACTACTATTGGTTAGTTGAAAATAATAATCATCATTGAGATTAAACATCTCTTCCAGTGTCCTGGCCAAGACAGGCAGCAGTAGCCTACAGTCACACATAGCATACACACAAAACATAAGAAAAATAAAACAACTAAAACAGTCCACAGGGGGGAAGGGGGTTATCAATATCGCAAGACATTTCGGAAGTCTCAAGGGGGAGAGTAATATTAAGTTTGAGCAACAAAGTGTAGTCTTGTGGTGGACTCTATAGAAATAATTCACCATACTGTGTTATTGACATGTTTTCGTTGCGTTATAGGGACACTGTCTCTTTAAGATCACGTGTCCACTTCGCGCCTGTGTGTACGCTTCCGTGTATGTGTCGCTTCCTTTGCCTTGACGTGCGGTGTGTGCGCGTGCGTGCGTAGGTGCGTGTGTGTCTGTGTGCACGCGTGTGTGTGCATTTCCGTGTATGTTCGTGCGCATGTGCGTGTGTGTGCGGTGTGTATGCGGTGTGTAAGTGCGTGCTTGCGGTGTATGTATACGTTTGCGCGTTCCGTGTGTGTGTGAGCTACAGGTTGCTTGGCACATGCGCACATGAGTAACTTTGAGTAACTGGTGCGACAGGCCTGCTATTATAGTAGTAAGATATTAAAATATATATTATATATACAATTATTTAGTTATATTATAAGTAGACCATAGCTTTTATTCAATTATCGTTATAACAAGATCTGTATCTGACCATTGACCCTCGTCTCGGAAATTCTATGAAGGAAATTCATATCGACGGTATGGCACTATATCCCTATTCTTGTACAATCTCACCAATCTTGAATTGAATATACCATTTTCGTTGCTTCGAGGAGGTTTGGTGGTCTCCTTATATAATAAATAAATAAATATATATATATATTTATATATTTTTTCATGAGGTGTCATGCAAAGCAAGACAACTCCCCTTAGCGTCAACGTCCATAGCAACTATCATAGCAACTATGTTATTATATTTCTGTCGAGACCTGAAATATTCTTCGTCATAACTATAAAACCAAACATCCTTCACAATCACCGAGCTAAGATTATGAAAGTAAAATGCACATTTCTCGCATTTTTTTTAATGGTGCAACTATACCAAAAAAATCATATTTTCCACCCAGAATAAAAATATGTCGGCCATTTTCACAGAAAAATATCCTAAAAACGATCTAATAGGAAAGATGCTCACAGCGTCTTGTCAGTGACAGACGCTAAAGTGCCCTTGCTAACAGTCGGTATTTGACGTTCTCGGAGTGAGACTGTGTTGCACAAGCAGACACGTAAACACACAGACAGACTGTCATGGCCTAGGGTAACCAGACTGAGGGAGGACGGAGGCGTGATTCTATTAAACAATAATCAAGGTTTATTAGATAACCCATAATGAAAAGAGATCAAACAACAACAGTTGCAGCATGGCAAGCAGGTGGAGGTAGGGCTGGACTGCTGGAACAGGGCGCACCATATAGGCCACAAACAAGGCGACTCCGGACCTCTTCATCAGTCCTAATTGATCCAATGCTTCACTGTAAAGTGAAGTGTGTGTGCGAGTGTATGTGTGTGTGTGTGAGTGTGTGTGCAGGAGTGTGTGTGTGTGTGCAAGTATGTCTGATATGATTGGTTTTTTCAACATACTTCACCATACAGTGTGATATTAAACATGCTCAACTTTACAGCCAGTGATGTAACCACACATCCCGTCTTTATTGATTGTCAAGAGACTATATGTATGTGTGTGGGCTGTGTGTGTGTGAGTGTGTGTCTGCGATTACGTGTGCCATACATGGTGCATGTGTACGACAAGCATGGTGCATGTGCCATGCATTGTGTGTGTGTGTGTGTGTGTGTGTGTGTGTGTGTGTGTGTGTGTGTGTGTGTGTGTGTGTGTGTGTGTGTGTGTGTGTGTGTGTGTGTGTGTGTGTGTGCCATACATGGTGTGTGTGTGTATGTGTGTGCGTGCGTGTGTGTGTGTGCCATGCATGGTGTGTGTGTGTGTGTGCGCGCACATGGCAGATGGTGCAAATAATTCCCAGCATTCCTTGGGAGAAGCAAAGTCAACTGACCTGGTCTTGGCCCCGGGCTCAGGTAAAGCCTCTTGATTGGCTCGGTCTGAGCTTGCTCAGTTCAATGGAACTCCTGCTTTGCAGAACGCGGCCAATAGGAGCTCTCGGTTTCCATCCCCGTGTTTTTTTGAGAGAGAGAGAGAGAGAGAGAGAGAGAGAGAGAGAGAGAGAGAGAGAGAGAGAGAGAGAGAGAGAGAGAGAGAGCAAGACTATTGACAAAGGGTGAAAAAAAGGTTGGGTGTGATTTCAACATAAAAAATCCAAACCGAATGAAAACACTAAAACAGCAGGACATGATGTTCAGCGGTCAACACCCCATAAGTAAGTGCCCCCCCAGCCCCCGACCCCCTTGACCCATGTCTAGACACATCACTCACAGCTGCCATGGAAACCGCACAGGTCAGCCATGTTGGATCGTGTGTGTTGAGCCAACATGTGGACGACTCTAGGGTCCGAGAGAGAGAGAGAGAGAGAGAGAGAGAGAGAGAGAGAGAGAGAGAGAGAGAGAGAGAGAGAGAGAGACCAGACCTCCCAGGGACAGGGGGACGTGTTCACCAAGAAGGTAGAGAGACAGAGACAGACAGACAGACAAACTGGAGGATAAAGGACAATACGAAACTATGGAACAGAGAAAGTGAAGAAAAAAAGAGGGGAAATCTAACCCAAAGGGGGACGAGAGGAGAAAGGAGGAGAAAGGTTAGAATGGGAGAGGAACAAGGTTAGAAGAGGAGAGGAGGAGGGGATAGGAGAAGAGGAGAGGAGAGGATCGGAGGAGAGCGGAGTGGAGGGGAGAGGGAAGGAGAGGTTAGAAGAGGTGGAGGAGAGGTGTGTGTGTTTGTGTGTGTTTGTGTTTGTGTGTGCGTACGCCCGCTTTACCAAGGACTCCCAGTTTGAACAAACTCAAACACACGGCCAACTTAACGTAGAAAATACAGAATATAAACTGTAACGTTGGATGAAAGAATAGACCAAAAACATCTGCCATTCTTATGATTAAAAAACTTGTTCGCACCACTTGGTTCAATGTCTCTCTCGCGATATTTATTGTTGTTTCTCTTACTTCAAAAGAATTTACTTATTGTGAGTCTCTTCGGGTAAAATCACCAGCTAAATCCCTGAATGTAAAATGTAAAGGATGTCTGGTCTCAGCAGCCTCACCTGGCTTGAGACTGATTGGACGCTGGGGCTAGGGGAGGCGGCACATATGTTGCTCTTTGACCAATCAGTGGTCAGCAGTCTCTTTCTTCTCTTACATTCAGGGTAAACACTAAAATACACTCCTGATTATTCAGTTATATAGCTGAATAATCATTTTTTTCTATAATTAATTATATATTATCGTATCTTTTTTCGGTAATAATTACAGAATATGGGGATTCTGGGGTCTAGAGGATACTGGTAGATCTCATCACAGATAAAAACAAAACCAGCCAGAGATAGAGGAAAATACTTTTATTAAAATACTGTATTTTGTTTGTTTGTGTGTGTAATGTTATTGTATTCAACTCCGGATTATTCAGTTATACAGCGACAATTTGTTTGTATACATAAAAAATATATATATTTTTATATATAATTATATTTTATTTAGGAAATAATTACAGAATATGAAGATTCTGGGGCCTAGAGTCTGTTTGTGTGTGTGTAATGTGAAAATATTCAACTATGGCGCCGATTTGTTTAAATATATACATAATTGTTTTTGTTTTTAATATAGGCCTATAAATATTACATTTTATTTATGAAATAATGACAATATAGCGATTCGGGGAGTCTATAGTATACTGTAGGTCTCAGACAATAACAAAAAATCAGCCAGTCGAACTCTAAGACCCTTCCGAAGTCTCTCCGAACTCTGACATCCCTCCAAGACTCTCTTCACGTTCCCAGACAGTGGATCAACGGACAAACGTTGTTCTGTCTCGTTCCATTAATCCCCATGAAGGAAATCCAAAGATATTCTGGGATGGGGAGGGTTTTCCTTCGGTCCAAGTTCAACATCTGGGGTCAAGCGTGCGTTTTGCGGCGGTGTTTGGGGTTGCGTTGTTTGAAACATGTTTTTACAGATCCAGCGCCACATTGGGCCGCATAAAAAAAACAAAAAATAAAAAAACTGTCAGACACACAGACACACACTCACCAAGACAGACGCATAAAGACTCACACAGACACACAATTTTCTTTTTTTTTTAACCACAAATATGTGCGGGTCTAAGTTCCCCCGAGACTCCGGAGGCTCAGGTCCAGTATCAAACCGGTCCTGTTGGGCTTTGCCAACCCCCACCCCCCCCCACGCCCTTAATGGACCCTTCTGACCCCAAAGCAATTTAATTGGGAGAGTCAGAGAGAGATGCTTTGGAATCCGGCTGTTAACACTAATTGACGGGTTTCTTGGAACGGTCCTGCCAACAGCAGCCGTCTGCTCCAGCATTGGCAAACGGAAACACAGGGGCCGAAAAACATGAAATGGAAAAATAACGTGCGATTGATTGAAGTTCACAGAGTAGCGCGTGTGTTTGTTCAGCATTTCACACGCACACACACAATTTAAATCTTATTTTTATTAGGACAATTTGTATTATATGTAAAGTTAAGCATTACATTTAATTTTTTACAAGTTCATCAACAACATTTGTCATCACATATCAAAAACATCACATAGAGGACAAGTGTCACATGACTGACATTTGACAAAACCCAAAGACAGTTACTTTTTACTCGCTAATCGTTTCGATCTCCGAAGACTGTCCGGTAGTTCGGACACGACGGCTGTCGTCGCCGGCAACGACGCAACGGCCGCGGAGCCTGGCGTTTTCCTCCTGGTTCCTCTGCCCGCAGGGTTTTTCGGAATCTTGGTGACGGAAGCGGAAGTTTTGAGAACAAGGTTTGCCGCCGCCGACCTCGTAATCGAGGATTTCAGAAGCGGCCGGCTGGTGACAGCTTCCTGTTTGACAGCGGCCTCCATTTTGACTGGCGGGGGGCCAACAGCCTCCATTTTGATTTTCACTGACCGGGTGGCGCCGGTCTTCATTTTGATTTGGACGGGCGGGGGGGCGGCCTTTGCCTCGATGATCGCAAACTTCTCCTGTCAAAATGGATCACGGTAGTAATTGGGCAATTATTGTGAACGAGCTGGCTTTTATTGTGAAGGATTGTACTGCATTTTGTTGTACTGGTTGTCAATGACAATGACATTGAATCTGATCTGGGCCCAGTTTCCCGATAACGATGGATCCACACTCGTATGATCATTCTCGAAGGACCTTTTGAGACTGTGTCAAATCTCTTAACATGAACGTGCGTGCACTGCTCTAACGACGTTTGTAGGCTTGTAACTGTCTACTGACAGCGTGCTGAAATGGTTTCTGTAGGAGGGGGAGACGCAGGAATGTTGTTGGATGAAACTATATTTTGTGGCAACAAAAAAATATCTCCCCATCAAGGCCAACAGCAGAATAGCCTAGACTAATGTGAATATCCCAATATTAAAAACACAATTGATTAGGCCTAGGCTGACATAAGCTATATCAGTCCTAATCCTGAACGTACCATTTATTTTTCACAGCATTTTCCCCCCTTAAATAATTCCATATTACAAAAATAAAAAAATAGCTTGTGTCTGTGTGACAACTATAGCATTTATCTAAATGTGCTGATATCTGAAACATGCTTTGCGCAGCAAAGAGAGCAGACTCTCTGATTCTGCATCAGGTTTCATTGATTGGCGCGCAGTCTCTAGTCTAGAATCTTTGGTGTAAACATTAAAAATGCAACGTTCCATTCATTCAAACGCAGAGGCATTGATACGGCTATTGCTGTTGTGGGTCTAGATAGTGCCCATATTGTTGGGCAGGGGTATGATGGTGCAGGAAATGTAAGCGGGAACGGCATGCATCGCAGCACAGTTTCCCACAGCAGAATCAACGCGTCAACTTGGCAATTGTGCACTCCACTGAGGTCAGGGATGTTTGTAACTGTCAAGACATGGTCCAATAAATAGTAAACTTCATCACATTCTCACCGAAGCACCTACAGTGCTTTATGGCAAACAATCACAACAAATAACGCCTGCAGAAATTCTTGACATCCGCTGGTCTCAGCACGATTCATGTACAGTATGTCTTCTGCCATTGATCGATATGAGGATATTTTAACCACGATCGTTGAATTAAAATCAGAGGGAGAAGGCAGGTGCAGCTCGAAAGCGACCTCCCACACAAGAGCAATGGAATGTCCAGCTGGTATCTTCAATAAGTCTATAGTAACGATGCTGTTAGCATCCTACGAGTACCCCTGGAGCCTTCGTTATCTACGAAATGTTTTTCACGACGTTTGTTTCGCAACGATGCTTTCGGGAAACGGTGTGAAAATTGCACGATGCTTGTACAACGAACTTCATGAACCACTTAGGATAACGATGCTTTCGGGAAACAGGGCCCTGATCTGATCTAAAGGAACTGGGTTTTATTGTGAAGGAACTGGGTTAAGAATTAGATTTAGGGCATTTAGCAGACCCTGTTATCCAAAGGGACTTACAATAAGTGCATTTGCCATAAATAAGTACATTTGTCAATTGAACTATGTTTTATTGTGTATGAGCTGGCTTTTATTGTGAAGGAGGTGTGTTGAATGTGAAGGAACTGTTTTATTGTGAATGAATTGTTTTAGTGTAAAGGAACTGGCTTTTATTGTGAAGGACTCGCTTAACGTACAGGAACTATGCTTTTCTGTGAAGGAACTGGGCATTTCTTGTGAAGGAGCTGGCTTTTATTGTGACAGAACAGTGCTTGGTAATGAACAGATGGGATTCTTACCTTCTCCTGGGTGAGTTCAGACTGAAGGCCGGCCATCTGAATCATCAACTCCTTGATTTCATGCTGCAATGGTAGAACATTAACATAATTAACATTATTATTCACCTTAGCGTTCACACACACACTACTTGTCCGTTTTATCTAGTGACTGTCATGTTTACCATCACTGCCCCATACTGCTTTAATTTTTGATTGGTTAATTTTGTTTTCCATTTGTTTGTTATACTTTTAATATATGTTTAATGTGTTTCATGTCCAGTTGTTTGTTATACCTCAAGTATATGTTTTATGTGTAAAGGGTCATTTTATCTTTTGAATTGTACAAAGATGAGTGTGTATTTCCTTTAGTTCTGGTGTGTATAGTTATTTTTGGTGCATCTTCCCATGGGCAACAACTGCAAAATAGCCATTTTGGCTCTGGCACATTGACATTTTTCATGTTTATTAATGTGCACTGTCCAGGTCTAAGCAAACTTGAATATATAATCAAACGGTAGCGATAATCTCCTTTTGCACCTTTTTTTCCAGAATCCGTTTCTCCTGATCTTCCTTCGCCTTCTCTTCCTTCTTCCTACTATTGGACACAGTTGGAAAAAACAAACAAGAATATAGAATTTACATTGAGGGTGTTAAGCAGACGCTTTTATCCCAAGCAACTTACAACGGCTCACACACTCAATCAAACACCGACAGCGGAGTCGACCCCTCAGGGCGACAGCCAGCTCGTCAGGAGCAGTCAGGGTGAGGCGTCTTGCTCAGGGACACCTCAACACTCAGCTAGGAGGAGCTGGGGATCGAACCAGCAACCTTCTTACAAGTTACAAGGTTACAAGTTAACCTGATATCTCTTGTCTCACTGATCTCAAGATAAACTTGGTTATTTTGTGAAGGAACTCTGGTTTTATCGGGGAGGAACTGGGTTTTATTTGTGAAAAAAAGGAGGGATTTATCGTAAAAAAGTACGGGACTTATAGTGAAGGAACTTTTATTGTGAAGGAACGTCTTTACATACATGCTGTCCTCCAGAACCGAGAGGGCGCTGCACTGCTTGGAGATGGCGGTCCGGACGGCTGGTTCCTTCACCAGAGCCAGCAGGGTCCTGCTGTTCATAAGGTCCACCTCGCTGTCCGGCAGCTCCTGGCCCAGGAAGAGCCTGGCCAGAGCGACCATCTTCCCACACGGGGGGAACTGGAAAGAGGCGGCCATTTTGAAATGACAGGGCGGAGCGACGCTAGCTATTAGAGAGAAAGAGGCGGAGCTACCTTCGAAGTTGTAAAAAGTAGCTAAATAAGCTGAATTTAACGATACAAATAGTAAAATAAAATAAACAAATGCTAAATTTAATACAAAATATATGGATGGTCAAACGATAGAAAAATTAAGATTAAATAAACAAATACATTTCAATATAATACTAAATTTAAGGAAGGTCGCATGACAAATAGTACATTTTAATCAACAAATACTAAATTTAAATGTAATGCTTAGTTGAAGGACGGTCAAATACTAAATTTAATACAAAATTTGAGGATGGTCAAATGATAGAAATAGTAAAATTAAATAAAGAAATACATTTCAATTTTATACTAAATTTAAGGAAGGTCACATGACAAATAGTAAAATGAAATCAACAATACTATATTAAAATGTAATGCTAAATTGAAGGACGGTCAAACGATACAAATAATAAAATAAGAAAGAAATGCTACATTTAAGACCTGACCTTTTTAAGTTCTTCGAGGGCCTTCTCTTGGCGGGCGAGGGCCAGATCGAGGGCCATGACCTCCCTTCTCAGGGCCTCGTCCAATTCTGCCTGTTCCCCCTGCAGGACGGGGAGGGATCAACTTTCAAATCCCATTTACAGCACTTCATGGTGAAATATTATACAACCGGATATGAGTGTGATTAGCCGTTTTGAAAATGGGCCTCTTCTGACATCACAAGTGGGCGTGTCCACCTAGATGTGTGCTGCATAGATCAGTGTACCAGCCTACCCAGTTGACTGTAGCAAACGTTGCTCATCTATCAACCATACATCTAGGTGTACACGCCCACTTGTGATTTTCAGATTTTCAAAACAGCTCATAGCGGCTAATCACACTCACACCTGGTGGTATAATATGTCTCATGTTTTTTTAAGGGTTAATAATTGCACTTGGCAATCTAGCATTATTGGCTAGAATAGGGTTACATGCCTGTACGTTAGAAACACCTCTTATTATACTCACTGTTCATTTCTGCAAAAGCTATTTCAGAGAAAATCGTTCTATAAAGACTTTAAAGCCTGGAACCAAGCCTAGTATCCCATAAATTATACATGACGATAAAACATTTTGAAAAGGAGCAGTACAATTAAAAATGAAAAAAAAAATACATTAAGGGCCGCCTCCAGAGTATCCCAGTCTGCTCTGATTGGTCAGCACCCCCACTCTGTTGCGATTGGTCGAATGCTTTGCGCGTGAGTTGGCAAATTCACACCCCCGAGAAGTTGTAAACAATGCGGGTAGCCAGGAGGCGGGACTTTTGAAGTGCAGAAGTCTCTCTCTCTCACTCACCTCCAGGGGTTTTAGGAGTCTCTCCTCATTCTTCCGTTCAATGAAGTCCTTGTCTGCTTGGGTCAGCTGGTATCCGCCCATGCCACGGATCATTGCGATTGGATCCCTGGACGACACTGTCGCCGGGCAGACTACAGAGATGACGGTGACAGTGTGTCAACTTTCTCCTTATAATAAAATATGACTGCAACTGTCTTGTCAGTCTCTTTAAAAAAAAAACACTAACTCAAAAAAAAATCTGACTCTCACACTCTCTGCACACACACGCTAACCCACACACAAACCCGTTGAGTTGATGCGCGACCTTCTCCAGGGAGATTCATCCAGTTTTCCCCCACCTGTCAAAGCATAGATTGACGCTGATTATGAGGCTACCTGCAGACATATGCCATACATTTACATTTATCAGACACTTTGATCCAAAGCGACTTACAATAAGTCCATTTGTCAGAAGAAGGAGAAACAACTGTCGGTCCAGTAAGGATGTTCATAGAACTAAGTGTCAAGCACTAACAATCACTAGGTTAACCCATTCCCCGTACACAGCAGGGATATGTTGTGTTCCAGATGCCTCGTACACCACCCTCACGAGTTGCTCTTGTGACATAAATTCCTGGCTCGTAGCACTTACAACGTTCCCGTCACTCATTGGCTAATCATTGTTATTATTTGCTACATTAGCCTCTTTAGCAAACCAGCCCGAATACAAACAACACACTTCACATTGTATTGCACACACAGCAAGACCGTGCAATGCAAACATCGGTGAACAGATTAAAGCAGCAATGTCATCAAGTGTGTGTAAGAGCATTTAAAAAAAAAAAAAAATTCGCCATTAAAATGACCAACGTGGTACAAATACAGAGAAAATAAATCTCTTTACGTGCGCAGCCATGTTTGTTTGTTGAGTCGTATGCTGATCTCGGTGTGAGCTCAGAATCCCGAGTGGGACCGACCAAAAGGGGAGGGGGCGTGCCTCTGTGAAATGCAGCAAGATGCTGGGAGATTTCCCCAGTTGCAACTCGTAATGCTGGTGTACAAGGCATCTCGAACACACCATTAGTATACAATAGTAAGAAAAATAAAATAAAAAGAAGATAGTATAAAGTAACCTCACACTTCTATCATGTCAAGCACTCAAACTCACAAAGGTATTCTCGCTGGACCGTCGTCGTCGTGGTCCCGGTCAGGGGGGGCTCGTCACTGGTGAAGACGAGCTCCTTCTTCACCTTCCCCATGGGGGGTGTCCGGGGCAGCTCCTTCCCAGAGGGGATGGCGAACACCTGGGACATCCTGCAGAAAGGCACACGTTACTGACAGCATTGGGCAAGTAACTATAAAAACTATTTAGTTAGTTACTTCTCACAAAAAGTAACAAAATGTGTTACTCAGTTCCACTTTATAAAAGTAACTTAGTTATTATGGAAAGCAACTATTGCGTTACTTTCGAGTACATTAAAAAATATATATTAACAAGCCTAAAGGCCGTACCTTTAGGCTTGGTTCCTTAACAGCCACATAGCAGCAACAATAAGCGATAAAGTAAATTAAGATGAGTCAAAATAAAAATAAGTTACAAATATTAGCAATATATAAATATTTAGCATTTAGCACTCACCTTATTACGAGGAGACACGATTTGCAGCAGTTCAATCTGTGTGTGTGTGTGTGTGTTGGCTGTCTGTTTTTAATAATCATTTAATTATCAACACCTGTTGGGTCGACGCTCCACCCGGGGACGCTGCACCAGTTGACCGCCAGGTGGCAGCAAACACTCACGGTTAGGACGTCAGGAGCCGGCAATGCAGAATGACTAAATAAATACACGGCTTGTTGAGTGAAATACAATTTTGCGGAAGAATAAGGAATTATTGATTTATTATTATTATTATTATTATTATTATTATTATTATTATTATTATTATTATTATTATTGTTATTATTATTATCATTATTATTTATTGTTAAACGGATTGAGCTGTTTGTGTATGTGTCAATTTGAAAAATCAATTATTGTTTTATCATTATTATTTATGATTTAATATTATTATTAAACTGAATTTAGGTATGTGTGTGTGTGTGTGTGTGTGTGTTTTTGTGTGTGCGTGTGTGTGCCTATGAGTGTATTTTAGTGCTTCATTATTTTTATCCAGGTGTATGCTCAGTTGCTGTAACATTGTTTGTATGTGTGTGTGTGTGTGTGTGTGTGTGTGTGTGTGTTGATTGTTGATCAGCATGCGGTGGTCGTTCATTCGATTCGCTTTATTCGCAGTGGTGCGAGAGAGAGAGAGAGAGAGAGAGAGAGAGAGAGAGAGAGAGAGAGACAACCACAGGTTGGACTTTAACCTTTGACCTTGACCTAAAGATAGGACCTTGTCTCTGTTAATGTGTTTATCCAACTGTGACTAGGTTTGTGTGCGTTTGTGGGTGTTTTATGAGTGCATGTGTGACTGTGTACATTTTTAGGCAGCTGTGTATGTGTGTGTATGTGTTTTTACCTGTGGGTTATATGTTGTGTATGTGCTTCCATGAGGATTAGTCTGTCTGTTTGTGTTTTTATGTATTTGTTGGTGTTGTATATGTGTGTGTGTGTTTGTGTGTTGGTTTGTGTGTGCGTGTGCCTTTGCATGTGTGTTTATGTATTTGGGTGTGTGGGTTTGTGTGTGCATGTGCCTTTTGTGTGTGTGTGTGTGTGGTGTGTGGGGGGGTATGTTTGTGTGTTTGTTTGTGTGTGTGTGTGTGTGTGTGTGTGTGTGTGTGTGTGTGTGTGTCGGAGGCACAGAAGGGGCCGTGGCTCAAGGTGTCAGAAAGGAGGGGCGGTTAAATATAGCTGCAGTCAGGCTGATATAGGCATGCTCTCTCGCCCTCTCTTCCCCTCTCTCTCCCTCTCTCTCTCTCTCTCTCACTCTATCTCTCCCCCCCTCTCTCTCTCTCTCTCTCTCTCTCTCTCTCTCTCTCTCTCTCCCCCTCTCTCACTCTCTCTCTCCCCCCCTCTCTCGCTCTCTCTCTCTCTCTCTCTCTCTCTCTCATGCAATACCCTCTCTACTCGCCCCCTCCCCTGGCATCGCAGTGCCACACACTCCTCCTCCCTCCTACGTGACACGCCAGACACACAAGGATACACACACAACCACACACACACAGAGACACACACACACACACACACAGACGCATACACTCACACTGAGAGTGACTCACTTCAGTCCAGTGCAACCGTCGGAGACACACTTCGTCGTATCAGTCCGGTCTCCTCTTCCTCACCTCCAGCATCATCTTCATCATCATCATCATCATCATCATTATCATCGTCTTCATCTTCATCACCCCTGGATTGTACACACACTGGGAGATTGCGTGGAGAACCAGGATCTGTGGAAGGTGCCCACCCCGCTACAGCCAGCCACCCCACACAGAGTGCACCCGACTTGGCATCGACTCTGCCCAATACACCCTGGAGGTAGGACCACCATGGAGCTCTAGAACTGTGTGTGTGTGTGTGTGTGTGTGTGTGTGTGCGTGTGTGTGTGTGCGCGCGCGCGCGCGTGTGTGTGTGTGTGTGTGTGTGTGTGTGTGTGTGTGTGTGTGTGTGCGCGTGTGTGTTTGAGGGAGTGAGTGTGTGTGTGTGTGTGTGTGTGTGTGTAGGAGTGTGTGTTTGTGTGTGTGTGTGTGTGTGCGCGTGCGTACATATGCGTGTGAGCGCCTGTGTGTGTGTGTTTGAGTCCCTGCACAGCATTCAAACATGTGTTTGCACACGTGTGTGTGTGTGTGCGCACTCAGGGATCTCTCGCTGTGACACACATGTTGATCCTGTTTGAAGGAGTGATGTAAAAGTGATGTAAGACATGAACATGGAATCTACACAAAAATCGCTCAAAAATGTACGTTCTTCGGTATTTTCGGTCTGTGTTAGCGTCTTAAAAAAAGGTGGGTAGAGAGAGCTCTATTTTTCCCTCGGAGGTTGAAAGCCGGTCCGTCTCTATTGTTGGGGTCGGGTCGTTCCTTTCGGCGAGACTTAAACACAATAAGGGCTTGAACCAATCAGACATAGAGGCAGCTTAACCAAAAGGTCGGTGGCTTCTCCCTGCTAAGCTAAATTGAATCCAATTTCGTTAAATCGCGTTTCGTCTGGTTCCACCGACCACCCTTACCCCCCCCTCATTCAAGCACATTGTTGAACTTCTATACAGGCAACATTATACTATATGATAAAGTGTATTCAAATCAAGTCAATCAACTAGTCCGGTCTATCTGGTATCAATTCATCTGTTCCATCTAGTATCAACTAGTCTGGTCTGTCTGGGATCAACTAGTGTGGTCTGTCTATTATTAACTTGTCTAGTATGTCTGGTATCAACTAGTCTGGTCTGTTTAGTATCAACTAGTCTGGTCTATCTAGTATCAACTAGTCTGGTCTGTCTAGTATGAACTCGACTGGTCCATCTAGCATCAACTAGCCTGTTCTGTCTAGTATCAACTAGTCTGGTCAACTCGTCTGGTCTGTCTAGCATCAATCTGGTCTGGTCTAGTCTACCGTGTGAGAGCTAGGGACCTTCCTCTCCAGAGGTCAGTCAACCAAAATACCTCGGCCATGTTTTTTTCGGATCAAATCTGCTGAGTCGTGCAGAATCTGAGAACCCCCCAAATACGCCGGTGGCCATGTTCTTTACTGGTCGCCATGCCGACCCGGATCAAAGCACCTGTCAATCAGAAAGGACTGCTTGTCAGATGTTTGTTTTTGTATGTGTGTGTGTGATTGTGTGTGTGTTTGAGTCTGTGTGATTGAGTGAGTGAATGTGTGTGTGTGTGGGGGTTTACAATGGGTTAGAGTTTGTGTGTGTGAGTGTGTGTGTGTGTGTGTGTGTGTGTGTGTGTGTGTGTGTGTGTGTGTTAGTGAGTGAGTGAGTGAGTGAGTGTGTGTGTGTGTGTGTGTTTGCAATGGGTTCAAGTTTGTGTTTGTGTGTGAGCGAGTGATTGAGAGAGAGAGAGAGAGAGAGAGAGAGAGAGAGAGAGAGAGAGAGAGAGTGTGTGTGTGTTTGCAATGGGTTCGAGACCAACTTTTGAATTTGACGTTTGGCGCGTTGCCCCCGACTCCCACTCGTGGCTGCCAGGGAATTTCCCGCGGACGGTGTCACTGTTTGGGACCCCCGCCCCCAACCCGACCGCAAGAGTGCTGTCCATCTAGGAGAGGGGAGAGGGGAGAGGGAGAGAGGGGGGAGAGGGAGGGAGGTAGGGAGGGAGGGACTCATGTTACCGTGGTTTTTACACACCTCAGTTTCGAAACCCAGCGCAGTGCAGGTGGTGGTGGTGGTGTGTGTGTGTGTGTGTGTGTGTGTGTGTGTGTGTGTGTGTGTGTGTGTGTGTGTGTGTGTGTGTGTGTGTATCCACTACTGGTGATCACTGTCATTCTGGTAACAATGGTTGTTAGAATTGATTCAAACATAGTGTGTGTGTGTGTGTGTGGGGGGGGGGGGACTAAGAAAGAGAGAGAGAGAGAGAGAGAGAGAGAGAGAGAGAGAGAGAGAGAGAGAGACTCATACAGACAGAGAGAGATAGAGAGAGAGAGAGAGAGAGAGAGAGAGAGATACTCATACAGACAGAGTGAGCGAGCAAGAGAGAGAGAGAGAGTGTGTATGTTCATTTATGTTTGAACTATACTGTATTAGCTTGGAACTTAGAGATAATACAAGGTAACTTCAATGTACTGTAAGGACCTGTTGTAACTTTACTTTGCTGTAAGGACCTGGAGGTAACTTTACTGTCCTGTGAGGACCTGGCGGTAACTTTACTTTCCTTTGAGGACCTGAAGGCAACTTTGCTGTATTGTAAGGACCTGTTGTAACTTTACTCTCCTGTGAGGACCTGGCGGTAACTTTACTGTCCTTTGAGGACCTGGAGGTAACTTTTCCGTATTGCAAGGAACTGTTGTAACTTTACTGTCCTCTAAGGACCTGGAGATTATTTTATTGTACTGTAAGGACCTGAATGGTAACTTTACTGTCCTCTAAAGACCTGAAGGTAACTTTACTGTACTGTGAGGACATGGAGGGTAACTTTAGTGTACTTTACTGTACTGTAAGGGCCTGAATGGTAACTTTAGTTGGGACTTTCTTTGGAGTCAATGTTCAAGACTCTGCTGTCAACACGTCTCTTCGGGGACCTTCCTGGAAAGAAGAGGAGCTAATCCTCCGACCCAGGGGTCTATGTTTGTATGTGTGTGTGTGTGTGTGTGTGTGTGTATGTGTGTGTGTGTGTGTGTTTGTGTGGAAGCCCCTTTAACCAGATTAAAAACACCACAGCTAACAATCAGATTACAGGAACAACGGAGAGAGAGAGAGATAGAGAGAGGGCTAGAGGGGAGAGAGAGAGAAAGGGAGGGAGGGAGAGAGAGAGAGGGAGAGAGAGAGGGCGAGAGGGGAGAGACAGAGAGAGAGGGAGAGAGAGAGAGAGAGAGAGAGAGAGAGAGAGAGATAGAGAGAGGGCTAGAGGGGAGAGAGAGAGAAAGGGAGGGAGGGAGAGAGAGAGAGGGAGAGAGAGAGGGCGGGAGAGAGAGAGAGAGAGAGAGAGAGAGAGAGAGAGAGCGAGAGAGAGAGATAAGGTGTTTACCAGTGCTGATTACTGCCTTCACTAATGTCGATTCACAATCAGCCGTTCACACACACATTCACCTACCGACGGCGGAGTCGACCCTTCAGGGCAACAGCCTACTGTCAGGAGCAGTCAGGGTGAGGTGTCTCGCTCGGGGACACCTTGACACTCAGCTAGGAGGAGCCGGGGACCCAACTAGCAACCTTCAGGTTACCAGTCAACCCGCTCAAACTCCTGAGCCACATGCCGCCCCCATTAATTGATCAATGGTTAATATTGTAACCTTAATTTAATGTTTTACATATGGATTGAGAATGGAGAGAGAGAGTGAGAGACAATGAGAGAGAGGGAGAGAGAGGGAGAATGAAGGAGTAATACTCAGTCTGATAATCACTTCTAAGAGGCAGTGATTGTGTTTCAGAAGGTTTCCTGTGTGTGTGTATATGCGTGTGTGCGCGTGAGTGTTGGAGGGTGTTTGAGCACTTGTACCCTGAGTGACAGTACTAGGGCAGGGGGGGGCCGTGATTGGTGGATAAGCCCCCCCACCCCGCATTAGGACCACCAGCTTGCTGCTCTGGGCCAGACCAGCTGGTCTCCCAGCTTATGGGGACCTTCCCTGGGGACGATTGAATTATTAATGGTCTCTCTCTCGCTCTCTCTTTCCATCTCTCTCATTCTCCCTCTCTCTCTCTCTCCCCCATTCTCTCTTTCTCGGTCCATCTATCTCATTCCCCCTCTCTCTCTCTCTTCATTCACACATGCACCCACATACACACAGGAAACCTTATAAAACACAATCACTGCCTCTTAGACGTGATTATCAGACTGATTATTACTCCTTCATTCTCCCTCTCTCTCTCTCCCTCTCTCTCATTGTCTCTCACCCTCTCTCTCTCCCTCTCTCTCATTGTCTCTCACTCTCTCTCTCTTTCTATATTCTGAATCCATACGTAAAACATTAAAATAACGGTACAAAATTAACCATTAATCAATTATGTGGTCTGGAGGTAGAGCGTGTTGGCCGGTATCCTGAAGGTTGCTTGTTGATCCCCGGCTCCTCCTAGCGTCGAGGTGTCCCTGAGCGAGACGCCTCACCCTGACTGCTCTGGACGAGCTGGCAGTCGCCTTGAGCGGTCGACTCCGCCGTCAGTGCTTGTGAACTGTTGTAAGTCGCTTTGGATGAAAGTGTCTGCTAACTGCCCTAAATGCAAAAGTTAGTAGTTCACACCTTTTTAAGCAGTGTGAACAATCTAATTGGGATAAATTGTATACTTAGGCCCCGTCTACACGGAGCCGATTTTTTGGTAAAACCGCATAAGTCTTGTGCGTTTTGGCCGACCGTCCAGACGAAAGGTTGAATCTCAACCTTTTAAACTTGAGATTCTGCTCAATTTAAAAGGTTGAATCTCCTCGTGACTGAATGTTTGTATACATCGCGCGGGCTGTATGCGCGCAGGCTTGATGCGCTCCACTTTTTTTTGTGGAGAACCAGCGCCTTTTAATATTTACTACAGCGTTTCTACAGCTCGATGCGGTTTCGCAATGAATCCGTCTTTACGGATTCATTCTATTTATAATAAGCCTATAGACCAATGTAGCTATTCTGCAGAGACACACTGGATTTCTGACCGAAGAGAAGACTACATTACCCATGGGCCTCCACTGTTCTACAATGTAGAACAGTGGAGGCTCATGGGTAACATAATCTTTTACCTGCTGGTTACGCATGTTGGTCTAATTAACCGATTGATGGTTCAATGTTGACCAAACGTGAGCCACCACCGTCGTCACGGTAACATATTCAAACATCAATCAATGAAAAACACAGCAGATCCCCCCCCCCCCCCCCTTTCTCTCTTTCTCTCTCTCTCTCTCTCTCTCTCTCTCTCTCTCTCTCTCTCTCTCTCTCTCTCTCTCGGAGAAAGTTAAACAATGGTCGGAAGATGGTCGGAGGGCAGGGATGTCCTATTATGGTCTGTCTGGACCCAGGTCATTGGGTCCGGATGGGGGGGGGGGGGGTGGGGGGGATTTAGTGACATGTGGGTTTGGACCTCTTCGGTCAGAGATCCAGTGTCTCTCCGCAGAATAGCCGTGCACTCTGGGAAATAGATGCCTATATATATATATACTCCCCCAGCGAGAAATGTTAGTGTTGCCTAACATCTCCCTCTCTATCTCACTCCTTACCTCTCTCTCTCTCTCTCTTTCTCTCGCTCTATCTTTATCGCTCTCTCTCTCTTTCCCTCTCTATATCTCTCTCTATCTTTAGCGCTCTCTCTCTCTTGCTCTCTATCTATAACACTCTCTCCTTCTCTATCTATAACTCTATCTATAACTCTCTCTCCCTCTCGCTCTCTATCTATAACTCTCTCTCTCTCTTTCTCTGTCTGTCTTACCCTGTGCCTCCAGCTCTCCCTCTCTCCCCCAACTCTCTCTCATCGCACCTTCTGCCTCCCTATCGTTCTCTTTTGAACATTCCCTCTTTTCCTCCCTCTATCTTTCCCTC
Organism: Pollachius pollachius; assembly: GCF_949987615.1. NCBI lineage: Eukaryota > Metazoa > Chordata > Actinopteri > Gadiformes > Gadidae > Pollachius > Pollachius pollachius. The sequence goes on from NC_136939.1 coordinate 24,537,738, forward strand.
ACCCTCTGATCCTCTTTCCTTTCCCCTCTCCCTCGCTCCACCTCTCGCTCTCCCTCTCGCTCTGTCTCTCTCGCTCTCCCTCTCACAATATATCTCTGTGGGTACAGTGAGGATGTTCATAGAACCAAGTGCGAAGCAATAACCATCAGTAGGTTAACCCATTACCGTCTACAACAGAGATAGCTAGGATAAGATGCTACACCATGCTACATACTATTTTTAAGTGCCAGTAGAAGCAGAAACCTCAATGCTCAATTCCACGTTATGGAAAGTATGGAAAGTCAATACTTTCCATGTTAAGGAAAATATTGAGTCTATTTGAAAATACAACATGCATCGTGATACCTGTAGTGTCAAAATGCTTAGAGGACCACTAATCGTTAGCGTAGTCCGTTTTATATTCAAGACGTCTAATCTTCAGAAGCCATGATTCTATCCATTCTTTGTGTGTGTGTGTGTGTGTGTGTGTGTGTGTGTGTGTGTGTGTGTGTTTGTGTGTGTGCGTGTGCGCAATGCCTAACTGTATTTGGTGAGGTGGAACCAAACACTAAAACAACATTAATAATATTCCGGCTTTGATTCGGACCTGCGGTATTTGGCTCCGTAAACGCGCGCATCAGAAGAATCTCTGAGCTCGGGTTTTATTCACTCTGCCGTATGCGTCTAGCCCCCCCCCCCCCGAGTAAGAAATAACCCGCTGGCAGTCTGGGGATCCCCCTCCCCTACCTAGAGCTCCAGTATTACTGAAGTGGTGAGAGAGAGAGAGAGAGAGAAAGAGAGAGAGAGAGACGGACAGAGAAAGAGAGAGAGATAGAGAAACACAGAGAGACAGAGAGAGAGAGAGAATGTGTCAGTGTAGTGTTTTTTCTCTTGTCAATCGTGGTTGCTGTTCAGTAGTTTTCCGTTCGGTTTCGCTCATTTAGTAATTCAATCCACCTGTGTTGACTGGCTGGTTTGTTTCACCTGTGGATTTAAAGTCTCAGTTTGGTATTGGTCTCCTCGTTTGCTCCCAGTTCGATTCAGGCTTCTCTGTCTGTGCTTGTGCGTGTGTGCGTGCGTGCGTGTGTGGCTCTGTAGTCTTTTCATATTTATTGAATAAATGTTCTTTAATTCGCATTTTACACATAAGACAGTTTGGGGATTTCATAGAGGATGAAACAGACACACAATAATAATAATAATAATAATAATAATAATAATAAAAAAGTGTATGGAACCACTTTGCTCATGATTGTCAATAAGCCACCTTAAATGTCCCATGGCATGCTACTTTATGGATGCTTTAATGTAGATATTAGTGGGCCACTACGAGCCAGTTGCACATTGCGCTTTCCCCAAACGCGCCGTTTCGGTGTCTGTAGTTTTAATGCAAATGAGGAGGAGAGAGGCGGGTCAAGGAGGAGGGTGGGGGTGTGGCCCTGAGCAGCTTGCGGCCACGGTAACATGCGCTCTGTTTAGAGTGGATGTATCGCAATGGCGAGGCTCACACAGCCTTTGGCCGTGTTCTGTTAATATTCCAGAACACTCCGGGTGCTCCGGCGGGAGTCCTGGAGCTCTATATCATATAATATAAATGGGGGTCCCACCACACAAAAGCCTGATTTATAATAATCATATTTCAAATTGATTATCCATTTTATTCGAGTGGACGTCCGCAACATCCGAAATGGTTAGCATTTAGGATCACCAAGCTTGTGGCTATCACAACAGCTGTGATCCGCTCTAGCCGAGGTAGGTGCGTGTGACGTGACGGCACGTGACTGCGCCTCTCCTCAGCAACAGCCGAGGAGAGCCGTTCAACAGCCAGGCTCAGGCTTGTTACACTTTTTTCTTCTTTAAGGTTGAAATACAGCCACACTGCTAACATGGTAAAAACATGTTACTGCAGCTCATGATAGGCCCCCTGATCGTCGTAGGCCCTGGGGCTTCAGCCCAGGTAAGCCCGTGCATTAAGGCGGCCTTGCCCATGCGGTAGCTCTCATGAAAATGCGCCCAATTGACGACTGCTATCACGTGACACACTGCGCGGATCGGATCATATTTCTTTCTCCCCTCCGATATCCGATCCAGCGTAATGGGCCAACATCGGACCGATACGGATGCCGTGGATTCGATCGGGTCATCCCTTACTATTATATATATATTATTATTATTATGTTATTTAATTTTTGGAGGGAGTTCGAATTAGAGGGGTAGAATATTTAAAATCTTTCCATCCCTGCTCAGTACGAGCATGCGTAACAGACAACCGCAGATCAGTTAAATGTAACAATGCTGGCTTTAAATCAAACTCAAGCGTTAACACGTTTAACCGTAAAAAGTAAAAACGAGTCAGTTGATTAAAAAACCCTGCAGCCAGCTAGTGCCACTGTTTATTGAATCCGGTGTACACTTTCAGTTGGGGGCATGCGTTTCCAGACACAGCCTTCAACCGATTTAAATCAACCTTGAGCGGTAACATAAATAACCATAAAAAACAGACAGTAGTCAGTCAGTCAGTAAAAATAAAAATAAACGCAGCCTGTGCCACAGTTTATTGAATCCTGTGTACACTTTCAGAAGGTGACATGCGTTTCATGAGGCAGCGTTCAACAGAATGCGCAACACGCGCGCAACGCAGCGTTCAACAGAATGCGCAACATGCACGCAACGCAGCGTTCAACAGAATGCGCAACACGCACACAACGCAGCGCTCAGCGCAGTGTACTAAGCATTGTTGGGATGCTCCCGTCAGGTGGAATGCTGTGTTGAAGTTAAATCCGTCTTCCCCTAAAGGAGGGTTAATCTCTCGGCTTGGAAAGGTTATGAGTAGCTAATCTGACAACATCATTTCTGGGGGTTCACATGCAAAAGAAGGGGATTGAATAGACTGAAAAGATTTGTGATTTTTGTATATAATAATAATGTAATAGCAATTTGCTGAATAATAATTTACCAAACATAATATGAGCCCAAATTAGCCCATGCTAGCCCAGGTTAGCCCAAGCTAAGCGAAGTTAGCCCGAATTAGCCCATAAGTCCCATTTATTTGTGCATCCTTTCAACACAATGACTTGTCACCCCCTACAACGTCCTTATAAGGGCAAACCCAACCTCCCCCTGAGACACAAGGAACCGCATCACTAAGCTGAAAGGCATCCCATAATAACACCCATCAAAATACCAACCGACGACCAAGCCGCTGAAATAGCTTTGTGGTTAACATGGGGAAGGTAGCCGCAGCTAGCACAAGTTAGCCCAAGCTAGCCACGGTGGCCCAAGCTAGCACAAGTTAGCACAACTTAACCCCAGCTAGCCCAAGTTAGCACAGGTTTGCGAAAGCTAGCCACATTAGCACAGCATTAGCGCAATTAATGGTGAACCGTGGGAATGCGTGTCATCCCTTCCCCTCTGCGTGACCAGGCGTTCCGTGGCGGCTATTTTCCTCGTGGTTTTCCCGGGGGGGAAGTGTGCTCGGTTGTAAAATTCCTGGGATATGTAGCGTGGATTTGATAGCGCCCCACAGGTGTTGGGACACGGCTAGCCGCGGACGCTAACCCAACGCTAAATTTGCATTGGGACTATATATAAAAGGTCATGCTCTCTCTCCCTCTGGAGGTCTCTCTTTCTCTCTCTCTCTCTGGAGGTCTCTCTGTCTCTCTCTCCCCTTCCCCCCCCCCCCCCCCCTCTCTCGCTTTTATAAAAGCTCACAGGTTTTATCTGACCGCCCATCGCAGTCTCTCTCCATGCTGATGCTGTGATGTTGCTATGGTAACAGCCGCCCTGGTCCTGAAACGGGGGGGGGGGGGGGGGGGGGGGGGGGGGGGGGGGGGGGGGGGGGGGGGTTTGACGGGGTCTGCGTCCCCTCTGTGGGACAATTTTGTAGGTGAGATCAGGTTATTTAAAGAGACAGCAGGACACTCGTTAAATTGGAGGGGGGCTTTGAAGAATGACCAGTTTATGATCACACAGAATACCTCCAAGCTAGGAGAGAGAAAGGGAGAGAGGGATCAAGAAAGAGACAGAGAGAGAGAGAGAGAGAGAGAAAGAGAGAGCGAGAGAGAGAGATACAGCGAGAGAGACAGAGAGGGAGTAAGAGAGAGAGTGAAAGACAGAGGGAGCGAGAGAGAGAGAGAGAGAGAGAGAGAGAGAGAGAGAGAAAGGAAGCGGGAGAGAGAGAGAGATTAAGAGACAGAGAGAGAGAGACAGAGCGAGAGACAGAGAGAGTGAGACTGAGAGAGAGAGACACACACATACAGAGAGCGAGAGAGAGAGCGAAAGACAGAGAGCGGTAGAGAGAGACAGGCACAAGGCAAGGAAGAGGACACCTTTTGCGGTGGCATGGAGGACACAGCATTACAAAGTGCCTTAGAACGTCTTTCAGATGTTGTTTGACGACAAGAGTTTACATAAGTCCTCCATGGGTTGGGGGTGGGGGGGTGCTGGTGACATCAATGTCAAGCCCCTCCTGTTCTCTTGCTGGGGTGATTTGCACCGGCATGCCACTGCTAGGCCAGGCAGGCTTGGTCCTGTCATGCAAAGTGGATTCATAAGACCGCCCCTGTCTGGGTTACAGATGGCAAGCTACAGCCTTCCCCACGGAGATGACTCACACACAGTGGTGGGACAGTCTCTCTCTCTCTCTCTCTCTCTCTCTCTCTCTCTCTCTCTCTCTCTTTCTTTCTCTCTCTCTCTCTCTCTCTCTCTCTCTCTCTCTCAAGCTCCTCAAAAACCAATGCGGAGTTCTGTGATTGTTTCACCAGGTCTGAGTGGGGGGGGCATAGTATTCAATCCCATAATAACATTGTTTGAAGCCTTTGACAGTAAGCAACTATAAGACAGTCTGACACTACCCCCATTCCACCCCTTAAAGATGAACTGAACTTAAATAATCAACATCGATAACGTGTTGGTTATGACCATTCTATTCAAAAAAAAATGACACTAAAAAATGTATTTAATAAATCAATATATAGTTTAGCAACTAAAGAAAATGCGTCTGTTAGTATTAGAGCGCCGACACTTTTGATGACGTCACTGGCATGGTAGGACTAGGTCGTTAATACAGACAAGCGAACGTCTACTACACTCCACGGCGGAAAACGGTGATTTTGATATGGCTGGTCACGCGTTTGAGCCTGTGAGGGACATGCCTGTAGTGTCTGACTACCACCCGGTGGAGAGGGATCAATTTCATGCTCCAGCTCCACCTTCGGATCGTGTGGGTGTGACTGGTGTGCGTGTGGGTGCTGCCGGAGCGTAGACACTGCCGTTGAATCGGTCTGCTGCCGAGAGGTCCTGGTCAACCTTGACCATCTAATGGTGGGATTAGGTTGCATAACCATGCATAGGCCATTTCGGAAGCTGTGCGGCGAGAGGGAGGTTTTGGAAATGGCCATGCTCTCTCTAAGGGACGTCCGAGCGGAGACGCTGGAGCGCCCCATAAATAGCAACCACAAGTCGAAAACGGTCTTTCCCCCACCGTTTTCCTTTGATAAGTTTCAGGAATATCTCCATAAAGAATGACTCATTGCGGAAACGCATCGAGCTGTACAAACGCTGTAGAACCTACATATTCAAGGCGCTGGTTCTCCACAAAAAAAGTGGAGCGCATCAAGCCTGCGCGCATCCAGCCTGCGCGCCGCCGTATAAAAACATTCAAGTCGAGGAGGAGATAGCAGTTGTTTAACCTTTTAGATTGAGTAGAAATACTTTTTAACGTACGGTTAGTATTTAATTGACCAAGTGGCTGTATTTAAAGCTACAACAATAATAATAATAATAATAATAATAATAATAATAATAATAATAATAATAAAAACTAACTTTCAATGCAACGCTAATGTCGCTTCAGGCGTCCACACGAATCCTAACATGAAACCGCATTGGTCCGGTTTTATTTGAAACCACCCTGGGACCATGGACCTATTAAAGAACATGGTTTATTATCTGCCTAATAACATGGTTATTAAAGACGTGGTTTCACCAAAAAATTGGTTCCGGGTGGACGGGACCAGAAAGACATGTTATGGTACGTTTTAGTATTGGTGCGTTTTATTATCCATCCGTCTCGGAGGTCCGAGGACGTTGCCTGGCGACACGCACGAACACGCACCTTTTCCTCGGACGGCGAACTTGCTTGTTCGGCTGAACTCAGAGGAGGCCGAGCAAAATTCCGAGACAGAATTCTTGAAGTATGAACTATTTGCATTGTGCTTGGACCGCTTTGGTGGTTTAAATGGCAATTTAAATTACTCGTATTACTGCAATACCTTACTGCGTCCGTATCTCTGCCTATGGCCTGTAGCCTACTTATTTTGGAGCGCCTGGTACTCTGCCAATGCTACCGTGACAACAGCTTTCCGGGTGGCGTCCATGTTTTTCTCCAACGACCGAGCAAAACATAATAAAACGCGTTATGTTTTGCTCGGTCGTTGGAGAAAAACTTGGACGCCACCCGAAAACCTGTTGTCGCGGTAGCATTGGCAGAGTACCAGGCGCTCCAAAATAAGTAGGCTATAGGCCATAGGCAGAGGTACGGACGCAGTAAGGAATTGCAGTAATACGAGTGATTGAAATTGCCATTTAAACCACCAAAGCGGTCCAAACACAATGAAAACAGTTCATACTTCAAGTCACACCGGGCGCAGCCATCTTGAATTCTGCCTCGGAATCCTTGCTCGGCCTCCTCTGTTCATCCGAGCAAGCAAGTTCGCCGTCCGAGGAAAAGGTGCGTGTTCATGCGTGTCGCTAGGCAACGTCCTCGGACCTCCGAGACGGATGGATAATAAAACGCACAGATGCACTTTGGGAGATACCCTCGCGGATGAGCATAGATGCGAGGTGGATTCACGAGTGTCACGTTTACTTTCTGGTGGATGTTGATGGATATTGCACAGATGGATATTGCACAGATACATCTTACTATGAAACTACTTCTTCGAGTTTAACTCCCTCTGCATCAGCAATCGGCTAGTCGGTGAACATCAGGGTGAGTAGAAAGAGACATTTGTGGAACTTCTGTTTACAGACCCGCCGTGGTTTAATTAGCAGCTTGGAAACAGATCTGTGATATAGTCGGAGAGTAATAGTTTACACTTTATGGTCCGAGTGCTAGCTTGTGGAGATTGACATGACAGGGGCTATCGGAGGGTTAGCCAGTTTTAAGGCTGCCAGCCATGTATTAAGGGCTGGTTTCCTATTCAAAGGTAGCCTGTGGAAATGTATGATTACCCCAGCTGCCTTGGCCCTATATAATTCAATACTGCAGCCTCCTGTATACCTGGTTGTTTGCTTTTCCGTAGCCATTTCAGCGAGCCTCAGAGTCTGACTCATTGCCTGCTATGGCTGCTAGAGCCACAGAGTAGGAGTAGGTTACCATGCCAGTGACGTAGCTGATTGTTGAAATCCAACATGGCGGCGCCCGGTAACATAAATAACACTTTCACCGTACAAATTAATCCCTTTTAGCAAGTTTAGCCATTTTTAGTTATTGTACCAATGAGAAGGCAGACAATACATCTGTTATATCAACTAAACTTCAAATTTCAGTTCAGTTAATCTTTAAGCTGAAGAAACGTCCAGTTTATCTCTCTCTCTCTCTCTCTCTCTCTCTCTCTCTCTCTCTCTCTCTCTCTCTCTCTCTCCTAAAGCTGAAAAAACGTCCACTTTCTCGCTGCATTTGTGTCTTAATACGAAGAGGCTTTTTGCTGAGTTCTCACCCTCATTCTCCATCAGTCGTCCCGATGAGTGACGATGTCATCACTGCGGTCCAGACGGCCGTGCCTGGCCTGTAAAGAGACTGGGGGTGACTCAGCAGAAATCAGCAGCAGCAGCAGCATCAGCAGTGGTGGTTGCCGGGCAACAGGGCAAGGAGGGGAGAGAGAGGGGGAGAGATGGGGAAAGGGAGGATGTGGTGGGGAGAGTTTGATTGACTCAGATGTGCTATTAACGCATTTAAAACTGTTTTTTTCATCTCTGTTACTCTGTGTGTGTGTGTGTGTGTGTGTCTCTCTCTCTATATCTCTCTCCACTGTCTCTCTCTCTCTCTATATATATATATATATATATATATATATATATATATATATATATATATATATATATCTCCACTGTCTCTCTTATCTCTCTCTCTCTATCTCTCTCTCTCTCTCTCAAGTTTTCATACTTATGCTGGCCATACTCATCTCTCTTGCTCTCAGATTGTCAGACCTAGCAGACAATCGATGAAAAAGAAAGTACTTAGCATCATGTAGCATCTTATCCTCGCTATCTTTGTGTACGGGGAATGGGTTAACCTAATGATTGTTAGTGCTTGGCACTTGGTTCTATGAACATCCTTACTTTACCATCATCACATTTAAATTCAGGGCGTTTATCAGATGCTTTTATCCAAGGTGACTTACAATAACTGATGTCTCTGTCGGTACAGTAAGAATGTCTCACGGTTCTCATGAGACTCAATCGAAGGGCAACTGAAAACCTACCTGGGGTCTGGTCTCAGCAGCCTCACCTGGGGCCTGTACTACGAACCTCGATTAGAGGGTTAGCGAGGTATGTTGAGCTCAAAGCCTGGGTTAGCTGGACCACGAAAGTCGATCTCTTTTAGCGTCGCTGTATCACCATGGTGACATATGCTCGCAACTAAACCTGGTCGGGAGCAGGTTTCCAGCTTAGTCTACCCGGAGATCAGCTTTGGTGTGCGCAGCTTCCTAGCCCCCCTACGACAATGGCGTCCCCATTTGTGGGTGTTCCCGTGGACCTCTGCGCACTTATCGTACAGGCGTCTCTCCGGAGACAAGAGTTTTTCGGGACAGAACCGATCCCTTGGCATTGTCTGACGATATTCTTTATGAGAGATACAGATTCTCATCAGAGGGTATTCGTTATTTGATCGTCCTTGTTGGACCGTATGTAGGCAACGCTACACAAAGAAGCCGTGCACATACTGTTGCGCAGTGTGTCTGTGTTTCACTGCGATTTTTTTGCCACGGGCACATATTTACATGCAGTTGGTGATGCAGAACATATTGGCAAAAATACGGTGTGCCGTGCGATTCGCAAGGTTGTAGCTGCGCTCAATACTTTGCTTGATATGTTCGTGGCGTTTCCCAGCTTCTTGCCCAGTCAAATTGTCAAGGAAGGATTTTACACACTTTCAGGTAAAATAAAACCCCCTGAGTGGAGGTAGCCCGTCAGTCTTGAATTTCTGCGTGCAGGATTCGTCTCCGAAGTGATGTGCATTCATGTGTAGCTTAAAATGTCCCAATTCTTATGTCATATGGAATAGGACTTATTCACTAAAGGTTATGGAATAATGCAGTGTGTACACGTTTGCATTTGTAACATTCTACAGAATCCCTTTATAGGATTCCCCAAACTGATTGGAGCAATTGACTGCACTCATGCACTTATCGCTGGACCTTTAGGGGAACATGAGGCTGACTTTGTCAACAGAAAGTCAACCCATAGCATCAATGTGCAGGTATAGGCCTATTATCTGGGCTATATCATGTGGGAAGGGAAATTGCATGCAGGTAGCCTACAAAAACTTTGTTATATGCCTCATAATGGCCCAACTATTGTAACAGAACTGCCGTTTTCAGATGACTTGTGACCATCAACTTATGGTTACCAGTGTGGATGCCAAATGGCCTGGCTCGGTCCATGACTCCCGTATTTTTCGGGAGTCAAGTCTTTGCCGACTGTTTCAGCAAGGTGTGGCTCAATACACAAGATCACTAACTGTAAATGTTGATTAAGGCACTGATCACATTATGTTCTTTCTAATAGGCCGTTATGATGGAATTCTTGTTGGGGACAGAGGGTATGCCTGCATGCCGTTCCTAATGACGCCGTACGGCGACCCACAGAGTCAACCGGAGGCCCGGTTCAAGAGGGGCTTAAGCACATGCCGGGTGAGGATAGAGATGACCTTTGGGGTAATCTAGGCCTGCTGGAACTGCCTCCGTGGTTTGAGGGTCAAGCCGGAGAGGGCAAGCTAAATCATCACGGCATGTGTGGTGCTCCACAATATTGCAACAATTCGTAAAGAGAGAGCCCCACATGTGCCATTGGTGGCAGATCAGGTCGTGGACCCCATCACGGTGGATCATCCCACAGGAACGGCGGTCAGACGGGCCATCTCATTCATTGAGATTTTGCAAGGTCTTGCCCACAGAATGTCAACATTCATATCAGAAATGATTTGTTTAGTTCAACTTACTTTACATTCAATAACACTCGCAGGGTCCTAAGTGACAGCCTGTTTACAATTCCCTAATCTGTGGTGTTCCGTATATTTCATATTCAACCCACACAATGAGTGAGTCAATAAAACTCTTTAGATCACTTGGTCTAGTTTTTGCTTATTAAGTAGGCTACATTTGGTACGAATGACAATGTGTCATTCCATTTGATAATCTCATTTAACTTCATTGTGACTTTTGTTCAATAAATACAATGGACGGAAAAACATTTGCTCGTGTTCAATTATTTTATTTATTAGCCGTCGCATCGCCATGCAGTTGCTGTGAAAGTAGAAAAAATAACATTATTTCAGTCGACTTTTACCAAAGAAAATCTAGGTAATAAAAATAATAGCCTACCCTCTCGAGGAGCTGGATCTCGATCTTCAATTTTTTTTTCACCGAGACTTTAATATCGTTGTCCAGCTCCAAGTTGCGCTTGTACAGCACCCTTATAGTGTCCTTATAGTTCCAATCTAAAGAAATTATGGGTTAAAATCATAATTCAGTTACCATGGTCAAAGCCTTGTGGCGTACCTTACAAAAGGAATTACCTAAATAAAAACCTTGTCTGTCCCTCGAGAAGGCCTTGAGGAGGTGGAGGTGGAGGTCCTATCCAATGCCATTTCCCTCTATAGAATAAATGATCAAAAGGAAGAGTCATGTGAAACAGTTACAGCACTGCTCGGTTGAGTTTCCCATTGTGATGGCTCTTTAGAAAGTTCAAAGGTGGCCCCACGTTCAACGTACATTAACCTTGGCTAGTCAAGTGCCGTGTTGTCCATTATCCGTTACATAACCGCTACGTCAGTGACACAATTAGGCCTAGGCATTTTTTATTCTACAAATTCATATTATAGCTGTGAGAATTGTTAAGAAAAATCACCTCCATAGTCGCCCTGGAGTCAAAGGCTGACAGAGTCTCCTGAAAGAATCAGGGAAACCTATTATAGGACATTCTCTCCAAAAATTTAACATTTAGAAGAATACGTGACACTTTGCTTTGATAGTTATATACCTCTGATTGGAGATTGATTGTCGGCGGCTCCTCCAAAATAATGTTTGTACCTTCAACTAAAAATGACAATTAATTTACACTCAATCATTTCACATTTGATTAGCAAGACAATTATTTATGTCCATTGCCAATGCATGAATACATACTCATTACAAACACCTTGGATGTCGAGGCAGTGGGGTCAGAGGACATCCCCCCTTCCACTCGGCCGACCTTCGTTAGTGGCGAGAGCCAGCTCCTCCGAAGTGGTGAAGGGCGGTGGAGCGGTCCCCCTCCCAGTCGTATTAATTTGGGTTTTCTTCTTATTTGCTACAGGTAATCAACATGAGATTAAAGGTTGGAGCCTAGGCCACTGCAAATCATAGGCTAGATTCACCTGAAATTATTCAAATGGATGCTTACAACTTACCACATTGAATAATATTTCTATATTTATTTTTGACTTAGCCCCATGTTCGTAGGAGTGTGCTGGCACCACATCTATGGGGGTAAAAGGCATGATGATACATGATAGATATTTTTTAGACGATATGCAGAATCTTCTCACTTACGCATTAACACGGTCGGCTATTTTTGGCCAGCACGCCACCCTAGCCTTATTATGGGCAACCGTGTTCCCCTTGGCTGTGATTTCGACTTTGAATTCCTCGTAGGAATTCATAATAATACACTGCTCGTCTTGGGTGAAATACACCGCTCTCGCTTGATTCATTTCGCATAAGGGTGAGTCAAATGACGCGATAAACGCCCCTTTTATGTGAACGCGCATTGAACCTAAAGCGGAAAACCTGGTTCGACTAATTGAATCTAAAGTGAGCGTCGTGGTACCATTAAACTCTGATTGCGGGCTGCGTCTCTGTCGAGCCAGGTTTTCCCAAGAAAGCCTGGGTATGTTCAACGAGGTTCGTGGTATACCCCCCTGGTCTGAGTCTGATTGGACTCTGGGGCTTGGGGAGGCTGCACACCTGTTGCTCGTTGACCAATCAGTGGTCAGCCAATCAATGTAAACTCACTCTGATCCACATTGGGGTTCAATCGCATTGCATGGGATTGGGAATATTGCGTTGGGTATCGAACGCTGAACATCTGAGACACCACAGACACTACTCTCTCTGTCTCTGTCTCTAATTCTCTCTCTCTCTCTCTCTCTCTCTCTCTCTCTCTCTCTCTCTCTCTCTCTCTCTCTCTGTCCTTTTAGAGGAAATCAAGTCCCACATCACCGGCTAGTACACAACCTTTCAACTACCCCCCCTCCCCCCATCCCCTCCCCCCTAAGTTACCCTGGCCCGGGATTGGATGACCCCCTAATTTTAGCCCAAGCAGGGCACATAAACACACAAACAGAGGGGGTAGGCGGGGCGTGGTCAATGGGGGGTGTGGTCTAAGGAGTGAGGGGCAGATTTTGAGTCTTTCGACCCCTACGGTTTGATTCAGGCTTAATAAGGGCAAAAAAAACAACAAAACACTGTCTCTCTCTCTCTCTCTGTCTCTCTGTCTCACAGAAGACAGACATGAGTCATGACTTATTACACCCATTTTCTGAAAAAGGCGATCGGAAGCGTGAGGGTTTGCTGTCCTCTTGAGGCGTAACTTAAACATAGCAGCAGAAAATCAGTCAAGACAGGTCAGTGGCCTGTACTACGAACCTCGATTAGTGGGTTAAGCGAGGTATGTTGCGCTCAAAGCCTGGCTTAGCTGGGACACGAAAGTCGATCACTTTTAGTGTCGCTGTATCACCGTGGTGACTTATGCTCTCAACCAAACCTGGTCGGGAGCAGGTTTTCAGCTAAGTATCGGGTTGGATCGGCGTGCGCAGCTTCCTAGCCCCTCATTTGACAATGGCGTCACCATTACTGGGTGTTCCCGTGGACCTCGGAGCCCCTATCGTACAGGGGTCTCTCTGACAGAGGCTCTTTCGGGACCGATCCCTTGGCATTGCCTGAGAATATTCTTCATGAGATACAGGTTCTAATCGGAGTGTATTCGCTATTTGATCTTCCTTATTGGACCTTATGTAGACAATGGTTGCTGTTGCGCAATGTGTCTCCGTGAGAGAGTGGTAGAGTGGAAGTAGCGTGTCAGTCTTGAATTTCTGCGTGCGGGGTTCGTCTCCGAAGTGACGCGCATTCATGTGAAGCTTAAAAAGCTCCAATTCTCGTGCATATTGAATACTTATTCACCAAAGGGTATGAAATTATATTTTTGTGCTTATTTCAAACTTATACCCATATTCTCAAGGCCGTGCTGGCACCACATATATGGGGGTAAAAGGCATGATGATAGCGAGATTTGAACCCCGGTGGCTGGCGTTCGGGTCTTATACTAATCCACTATGCCAACGCCGCTACCTCTCAGCGGTTGAAAACATATGCGATACATTTCTTACATAGGGTGTTTTTAGGTAAATTCCCCAAATTGTAGAATAAGGCAGGTTGGACGTTGCTTATGCGTTTTGAAATCATCATCCCTCTATTGGGATTAATGGCGAACAATTCTGCATTTGGCATAGTTATTTTATAGACAATATGCAGACTCTTTTCACTTATACGCATTTATATAGACTGCCTGATGATAATTCTGATTAATTCTGATTGTTGCGTCTCTGTTGATCCAGGCTTTCCCAAGAAAGCCTGGGTATGTTCAGTGGGGTTCGTAGTAAAGGGCAGGGGTGTGGAGGTGATGGCAGTGGCAGGCAGAAGTGTCTGGTTGGTGATTTGTTGCTTGGAGAGGAGGGGAGGGGGAGAAAAGGGGAGGGGGGAAGAGAGAGCGGGAGGGAGGGAAGGAGAGAGGAATGCAGGGAGGGAGGGAGGGAGGGAGGGAGGGAGGGAGGGCGAGAGATAGGGAGGGAGGGAGGAGGGGAGAGAGAGAGAGAGGGTGAGAGTGAGGAATAGAGAGAGGGAGGGAGAGAGAGAGGGGGGGAGGAAGCGAGGGAGAGTGAGGGATGGAGGAAGAGAGAGAGAGAGTGCGAGAGGGTGAGAGTGAGGAATAGAGAGAGGGAGGGGGAGAGAGAGAGGGGGGGAGGAAGCGAGGGAGAGTGAGGGATGGAGGAAGAGAGAGAGAGTCTAGGCTATCCCTGCTATTCACACCTCTATACCCCAGGAATGATCACCTTTTGTGGGGGAGGACCCCTCATAGTGGGGGCCCATGTCTCCAAAAGCGTATTCACAAAGTTAAGTCACTTAAAGATGCGGTAGGTGTGATTTAAGATTTGTACACAGAGCAGAAAAGTGTAAGGTTTTAGAAAATAAAGAACACGAAAGTTCCCCTTCTGTCTCTCTGCTATCTTTGAAGGGGGACTGGAGAGAAAGGGGGGGAGAGAGAGAGGGAGAGTGATGAAAATGAAGAGAAATGGGGAGAGAGAAGGGGAGACAAAATGAAAATGGAAAGAAAGGGGGAGAGAGAGGGCGTGGTCTCAGCAGCCTCACCTGGTCTGATTGGACTCTTGGGCTGGGGGAGGCTGCACACCAGCTGTTGCTCGTTGACCAAACAGAGTGCAACAGTGTCTTTCTTTTAAGTTTTACATACAGGGTGTTTAGCAGACGCTTTTATTCATCTCTCTCTCTCTCTCTCTCTCTCTCTCTCTCTCTCACCATACCTGAGGGGCAGGCAGTTGGGGGTCGCGGGGTCAAACCTAGGGTTGTCGCTTGTGCATAGAGTTCATGTTTACGTCGCTGCTTTGGAGTAGCCATGGTAACGCCATCGCTAGCTCCAGGTCGTTGCGTCGTTGACCTGGACGGACGTTGGAGCTGTTGATGAAACACGATAAACAACACAAGGAGGGCGAGAGAGAGAAGAGAGAGAGAATCGTGACCCGCACGCAGACACACACGTCCACATGCTTGCAGAAACACACACAAATACACACAGACACACAAACACACAGAAACACACACACACAGAGTCAGACAGTCACACACGCCGACACGCACACACACAGACCCACACGCACATGCACAGACACACGCACACGCACACGCACACACACACACACACAGGCACGCACGCATACGCAGACACGCACACACACACATGTATACACAGACACACACAATGACACAAATTCATAGAAATGCAAACACGCACATAAACGCACGTACGCAAGCACACACCCGTAGACACACACACGTGATGATACACATCGTTTGAACATTGTTGCCCTTCTCGGCAAACGATGATGTCATGAGATTAATATTCCGTGGCAACGGTGTTTCTAAACATCCTACAAACAACCACAGAGTGTGTGTTTGTGTGTGTGCGTGTGTGTGTGTGTGTGTGTACGTGTGTCTACTTCCATGTGTGGGTGAGTGAGTGCCTGTGTCTGTGTGTGTACAACCTCCCACCTTGAGGTGCAAAACTGTCATTTATCATGCTGCCTTTGGACTGAGTAGTCGTGTAAACGAACACAAACTAAACCTTCTGGACCTCCTCTCACTCTCTCTCTCTCTCCCCCTCCCTCCCCCCCCTCTCCCTCTCTCCATATCGAGACACACAGACAACAACTACATAACATCATTGATAGATAAATAAATGTATGTCTGTCTATTTATCCATCTATCTATGGATCTATATATCTATATCTATATCTGTCTGTCTGTCTGTCTGTCTGTCTGCCTGCCCGTCTATCTGCTTGCGTGTCCGTCTTCATGGTCTCCCGGTGAATTACAGCAGTCTGGCGCCGCTTAGTGGCACAGAGCAACACGACTCCTTCTCGGTTGTATTTAAAGCCGAACCGGTTGAATTATTAGGCGTCTGTTCTCGTTATTTAAAACACTGTCGGTCCTGGATGTTTGCATCAATGTTTCATCAATGTCATCATTGTATTGAGTTAGGCTCGGCCAAAACTAGACTGAAGAATGTTAATAAACGTCTCAATTTCTCAGTTATTCACCATTCTTAATCGACAATTAAAGTAACCGAGTGAAATTGGAATCGCTTTGTCGTGTTTTTTAATTTAATTATTTTTGTTTATTATTTATTTGATTATTTTTTATAATATTTATTTTTATTTTTAAAAGAGGCAAGCTGGTTGCCACGGCAACCAAAAGGTGCTTCTTCCAGGGCAGTCTTCCTTTATTAAATTACGTTTTATATTGTTAAGGGAGCACTGTAGGCTAGACGTTGCCTACACAAGCATATATGTGACGAACATATAATACTATTAATTTAATAATTAGGTGAGTGCTGCATGCAGCGCTCAACTATTGCTAGAGACTCCATTTTAAAATGATCAGAATAGCTTGGAATCGTGCGCTTCTTTTCAGATCTTTTAAATATTTTATACTTTTTAAGATATTCTACTTTAAAAAATACAATATTTTTTTTAACATGGGAGTCAATGGGAGGACAGCAGAGCCGTCCTCTGGTACTTCAAACTAGAGATGTGCACGGGTACACGTGTACACGTGTAACCGGTTAGCAAATCAGAACCGTTTAGAAAAAATGAGTAAATGAAAACTGTAAAGAAAAAAAAATCACTTGCCATTGTTTCAATGGGAATCGCGACGGTCCATACTTTCAACATAAAGTTTACATATTTAAAATTTAAAATTCGTCCCAGCCTTTATACCACAGATATTCTAGGGTATATAGCATATAACCGCTTTGTCTGATTACAGTTTAATTCATATTTCACAATTTGCCAACTCTCGTTTTGAAGTATAATCACCGCGCCATTCGTTTCAATGGGAATAGCGATGGTCTATAATTCCAACATAAAGTGTACATATTTATAATTCGAAATTCGTCCCAGCCTTTATACCACAGATACTATAGGGTCTATAGCATATAACCGCGTTTTCTGATTACAGTTTAATGTAACAGTAAGCTGACAACATCCTAATTAACACCGCAACTGCAAATTAACCACACAGAGATAACCATGGCAACCGGTCAAACAAATTTTCTTTTTGCGATCATTCTGCTCGTGCATCCGCCGTGTTGATAACCAAATAATCCCCCTATAGCGCGACTGCGGTCCACTTTAAAAAAGAAAAAAAAATCATTAATTAATAAAAAAACGGTTAACCGTGTACACATTTTCAACCGTTTATCTTCGTTCAAACCATTTAACAAATCTACACACTTGTATCTTCAATAATATCCAAACGGAATTTCGATATCATTTAAACTTTCTTCAGAATCAGTTTTAGTTTCAAACCTTCATATTGGTCCCATTGAAGCCGTCTGCCCATTCTGACACTTAAATGACTTAAGACATCGTAACTCGGTCAAATTTCAACTGTTTACCTTCGCTCAAACCATTTAACAAATCTACACACTTGGACCTTCAATAATATCCAAACGGAATTTCGATATCATCTAAACTTTTCTGAGAATCACAGTTTTAGTTTCATACCAGGCTGGAGCGTGATGACGTTCAGCAGTGTTGCCTGATTGGGCAGTTTTTCCCACTCTATTGAGCTACTTTTAATCACGCACCGGGTCGCTATTCTCTTGAAGACACACACACACACACACACACACACACACACACACACACACACACACACACACACACACACACACACACACACACACACACACACACACACACACACACAGTCTAGGGCAATACATTTGACGTTTCAGATTCTTTAGTTAAATTCATTTTACATTTCTGCATTTTTAGCAATGCTTTGCGCTTTCATTCAGCGGTAGCTTTATTTGCTTCCAACCATTTACTTTTTCTTAAATGGTGTGCATGTTTACATTGTTTACTCCATTTAGACTTTTGATTTAAGCAATTTAACGTTTCTTTATGTCTTAATCTATGTGGCTTTATTAAAAATTATTTTCAACCTTACTTGTACTACAGCACTCACCGCATATTCTGCAGGAAATGCATTTTCTGCAGGAAATGCATTTTCTAGTTTATATATATTTTTCGATTTATTATTTGTTACTTCTTCTTCTTATTTATATTATTTTTAATATTTGAAGTATTATTGATATTATTATTGTGATTGTAATATTTATATTCTTAACAATTCGGAAATACTCTGTTCCGAAATGTGTCGTCTGCACTCCTAACTCTGGCGTTGTCAGGAGGTGTGTGTTTGTGGCCACTTAACGGTTATATGAGTGAACGCACAACCGTGTTCGGTTATTGTGAGGATACTGCTAGAGATTAGGCAATAAAGAGCCTGTATACATCTGTGTGTGTGTTTGTGTGCGTGTCTGTGTGTGTGTGTTTGTGTGTTTGTGTGTGTGGGTGTGTTTTTGTGTTTGTTTGTTGTGTGTGTGTGTTTGTGTGTGTGTTTTTGTTCTGTGTTTTTGTGTGTTTGGTATGTGGGTGTGTTTGTGTGTTTGTTTGGTGTGTGTGGGATTGTGTATGTGTGTGTGTGTTTGTGTGTTCGGTATGTGGGTGTGTGTGTTTGTTTTGTGTGTGTCTTTGTGTGTGTGTTTGGTGTGTTTGTGTTCTGTATGTGGGTGTGTGTGTGTTCGATGTATGTGTGTGTGTGTTTGTTTGATGAGTGTGGATGCGTTTGTGTTCTGTGTGTGTGTGTGCGGTGTTTGTGCATGTGCGTGTATATGAGCGGTGTGTGTGCTTGTGCGTATACATGTGTGCGTTCTGTGCATGTGCGTGTGTATGTGTGTACATATGTTTGAGTGTGTGTATGTGTGTCTTGTAAACAAAACAAACAGAGGCTTCTTGTATACTCACACTGTGTTTGGAAAACTCTTGCTGGGGAGACGGTTGCGGTGGCAACGGCACAACAGTCCATTGCGCTGAGGGCCAGTAACACTTGGATAACAAACTGTTGATCTTTACATCCGGCAGGGGTCAGGACCTCTGAAAAATACCGTAGCCAAACAATAGATTTTTGAGTATAACTACAGCTACAGCTCCAGCAGGAATGTCTCTCTCTCTCTCTCTCTCTCTCTCTCTCTCTCTCTCTCTCTCTCTCTCTCTCTCTCTCTCTCTCTCAGACCACCGCGGGTCAGGGGAGGACCGGAGACGTTCACTATTGACCCCCCTCTCTGCTGGGGTCCTGTTCTGCAGAACATGGGCTCCTGTACTTACTGCTACTCCTCTCTCTCTCCACCCCCCCCCCCCTCTCTCTCTCTCTCTCTCTCTTCTGTTTGATCCCGTCCTCCCCCTCAATCACGTTGACAGAGGGATGATGATGTCACCCCCGGAGAATGCACACTGTAATTTAGCGGTTAACGCACACACACACACACACACA
>NC_136939.1:24559670-24573817 GCF_949987615.1 Pollachius pollachius
AGCCCAAAACAGACAGATATACAGACAGCCACTCAGGCACACACACACAACCCCCTTTCTGTCTGTAATTTACCGATCAGAGGCGTGGAATCTGGTTTTCCTGTGTGGCAGGAAGTGACATCACACTGTGAGTCATGTGGCTCCGTGGCGGTCGGTGTCCTCAGGGGACGCTGCTACACTGCTGCTCATAAAGCATGAGGTCACACACACACACACACACACACACCAGACACACACACACATTCACAGACACACACGGACACATTCATACACACAGAGTAACACACAGAGTCACATACAGACACATAGGAACACACACCTTAAACGCAAGGAGTAACAGACACACAAACACACACACACAGTCACAGACACACACACATCCATACACGCACGCACTCAAGAACACACAGTCACAGACACATTCATATGCACACGCATACACACACACACACAAGAACAGACAGTCACAGAAACACAAACACATTCATAGAAGCACGCACACACACACACGCACACAAGAACACACACACACAAGGAGTCACACAGTACGTTTACAACCTCGTTGATGACCAACATTTAGAAATACATTTATTTTTAATTCAGCCTTGGGTGAAATCGAAGTGTTACATCTTTCCTGCTGTGGGCTCCCAGACCGTAGTCGAGGAGCACAGGGGAGACGTTCCCAACAGGGCCGATGTTCCCCCGGGGGTAACACCCTTCACTTTACCGGCAGTGGGTCTGCATATAGGTCGGAACGAAGCGGCCACCGATTATTGACAGGCTGGGTACTTTATTCGTAGTTCCACTAACTTAACAGAACATGTCATTTGCACAGACACAACCGCACTCGTTCATTCACTAAACTGACACCCGCAACCGCTCGCTCTCCTCGCTCGTCCACTCGCTGAAGTCAGTCACACACACACATTGCCATTCTCGCTCACACACATCCGCTACTCTCGTAACAGAAGCGTAGTGTGTAGTATACTGAATGCTTGTTGATGATGATACACTTCTTATAGGGGGAAACTACATTGGCAGGACACCGGCTTCCTCAATCTTCTTCGCCACCTTTTTAAATAAATCGCAGTTTCTCGCTTCCCGACGGCGACAACAACACAACTTTTGGTTACGTTTAAGTGAAATGTCACTATGGTTACTTTAATTTCTGGTCTAGCAAATAATGAGTTGGAAGAATTGGAATTTATTTTATATTAATGCAAAATGTGATTTGAAAGTGAGAAAATTAGTAAAACATCTGACTTCTTAAGTAAAATATTTTTTTGTGAATCTAACTTTGCAACTTGATTTTAAAAAACTTGATTTGTGTGTTACCGACTCAAGTTAATAAATTAAGTTGGTCCTACAATTTTTTTACAGTATACACAAAGACACACACATATTGATAAACTCACAGTAACACACTAACACACACAAGAACACAAAGAGTCTCACACACACACACACACACACACACACACACACAAAAGCCCAAATCAAACAAGTTTACCAAAGAAAAACAGATAACTTATATCCACAGGTGTAACAAACTAATAAGTTACTCAACGAGCGAAACCCAACGGAAAACTACTGAAGAGCAACCACTAATGACAGGAGAAAAAGCAAAAGCTGTGACACCCACCCACACACACACACACACACACACACACACACACACACACACACACACACACACACACACACACACACACACCATAACATGATACTGCATCATCAGGACCAAATTAACACCATTGTGTGTGTGTGTCTGTGTGTGTGTGTGTGTGGCAGGTGGGGAGACATGCGATCCCGTAGCAACAGCCTGGAGGACGCCACCAAGGCCCCGCCCCCCAGGACGCGACGCAGCGCCGAGAGGGAGGAGCCGCCGGGACGGGCCGGGGGAGGGCGGAGCCGTTACCGCGAGCAACCGGGTGGCGGGGGTGGGGAAACCGGCACCGTCCAGCGGAACCACAAGACGGGCCGCGGGGCCCCGCCCCCAAACGCCGGAGTTGGGGGCGGGGCCGGCGGCGACAGGAAGGAGAAGGGGCGGGAGCTATCCCGGGACGACCTGCTCTTCCTGCTCAGTATGTTGGAGGGGGAGTTACAGGTGAGAGAGGGGAGTGGGCGTCGTCCATTGAGGGGTGGGCTCTGATTGGTCCGATACATCGGACGATGTAGCGGCATATAGGGAGAATTGCGTTATGACAAAAAAGAATTATATACATTCTATTTTTTCGGAGCCATTTTCGTAATCTGAATCTCGTGAGTGAGCGCATGTGCGATATTCGTATCGCTGGACCTGCGAAATAATATATATATTCTTATATATATATATATACATGATTATGTAACATCATTTAGTGATTTACAGATTTAAGGATGCTTGGATACGCAGAGTTTGTTACTAGGGAGCGACATGCAGGTTATTATGATTATTATACATTATATATTTTGTGTGGGGATCACATTAAGGGGGTTCATCCACACACAATCACACCTAGGGCCAGCTTGTCAGGAGCAGTCAACCTTCCGGTTACCAGTCAACCCCGCTCCGCTCAGCTGACCCCCTTTTGGGGTTAGGGTTGCAACAGAAACTGCCCAATACAAACACACAATTCCATCTCAAATACCTCAGGGCTTTAACAACATCCAACGCCCCCCCCCTTCCATACCCCGCCTCCCCCCTCCTCCCCTCTCCATACCCCGCCTCCCCTTCCAGGCCCGTGATGAGGTGATCACCGTGCTGAAGGCGGAGAAGATCGATCTGGCTCTGCTGGAGGCCAAGTACGGCTTTGTGGTGCCCCAGCAGGTCCTGCAGGCCCTACAGCGGGACGGGGTCCAGGGGAGGGACCGCGTCTTCCAGGAGGACATCTACGAGAAGCCCATGGCCGAGGTGAGGCCCCAGAGCTCACAGGTCGTCGTGCTAACATGGGAAGGTCCTCATGTTGACATGCTAAAGTCTTCAAGCTTGCCATACTACGGTTGTCGTGCTTACGTGCTATGGTATTCATGCTAAAGTCATGCAAACGTGCTACTATCATCATGCTAACATGCTAAGATCGTCGTGCTGACATGCTTCGGTCGTCTCGGTAACACTGAGGGTTGCAGTGTGACCCCGCGCAGCTGGACAAGCTGGTGGAGAAGGAGCGTGAGACGTGCTAGCATGCTAAGGTCATCATGCTAACATGCTACGGTCAATGTGCTAAGATGCTACGGTCGTGCTAACATGCTTACACGTCTCGTCCTACAGCTAGACCAGCTGGTGAAGATGCAACGGGTGGCGTGCTAAAATGCTAATGTTGTTGTGCTAACATGCTTAGGTCCGGCCCCTACAGCTGGACAAGATGGTGGAGAAGCAGCGGGAGACGTGCTTACACGCTAACATCATAACACGCTAACATGCTAAAGTTGCGGTGGTAACGGTCTGGCCCCCTCCTCAGCTGGACAAGCTGGTGGAGAAGCAGCGGGAGACGTGCTTACACGCTAACATCATAACACGCTAACATGCTAAAGTTGTGGTGGTAACGGTCTGGCCCCCCCCTCAGCTGGACAAGCTGGTGGAGAAGCAGCGGGAGACGTGCCGCCGCATGCTGGACCAGCTCCTCCGCGCGGAGCAGTCGTACAAGCAGGCCCTGGGACAGATGGAGAGGGACAAGCAGAACCACCAGGAGTTCATCAGGAAGAGCGACGAGTTCACCAACCTGCTGGAGCAGGAGAGAGAGAGGTGAGGGGGGGAGGCAGCGGGCGAGAGAGAGAGAGAGAGAGAGAGACCAGTGGGACGACCCCACCAAACACTTAATCCAGTTGGAGGAGGATTGGCTGAAGAGGATGTGACTGGGAGCCAAAAAGGGCCCAAAAGGTTTGGGTGAGTGTGTGCGGTGATGCAATGAGTGTCATCAGTGAGGTCCGTGGTCACGGCGATGCAGGAAAGGAAGCACACGCCTCCATGAATAATATCCTGTGTGAAATGGAGAGAGAGAGAGAGAGAGAGAGCGAGAGAGAGAGAGAGAGAGAGAGAGAGAAACACAGTGTTAATCAAAGTTGTAACATCACGAGGTCACCATGGAAACGTTCGCTGTTTGTGTGATATCATACGAAGAGTTGACTTTTGGTTTGCTTGCCGCTGGACTGAGTGTGTGTGTGTTTGTGTGTGTGTGTGTGTGTCTTCAGTAAAGCGTAGTTCTGTCAGCTTGAGAATTTAAACATCTGTCGACAGCAGCTGGAAACTAACTAACCGAGCAGCCAGAGTGTGTCTGTGTGTTTGTGTGTGTCCGGTGCGTGTATGAGTGTGTCCGGTGTGTGTGTGTGTGTTTGTGTATGTTCACGGGCATGCCTGTGTGTGTGTTTCTGTATGTGTATGTCTATCTGTGTGTGTGAGATTTATCTCACTCACTATCCACACACAAGAGACAAAATATTACTCCCCTTACATACCATAATAACATCAACGCCATGAAAACCTACACCGTGTTTACAATAGGCTAGGCAATTGGGATTCAATCATTAATTAATACTACTCTAATTATCGTCAGATAAACCAGCAGACAGGCCAAGAGACTCTCTGGTATTTGCAACCAACACACACACACACACACACACACACACACATACACACACACACACACACACACACACAAAACCAACCAATATCCATTACTACTAAACACTGTGTGTGTGTGTCTGTAATAAAAATCCATACTCCAAAAATAAAGAAAGACAAACAAAGATTATACAAGCTGGAAAAATTTCAGGGGGGACACTTGATCGGCAGGTGTGACGCAAGTCCCGCCCCCTCTCTGATTTATTGGCAATGGGACAGCTGTCCTGGAGTGATGACCTCATCGTTTGCCTGAGGTACGCCGGGATCAGCAGGGGTCTGAGAACCGGAGCGCTAGGCTAACCGCTAACAGATGTCACACATACGTGCCCATACCCACACACACATACACTCTCTGTGGCCCTCCTTGTCAGTCGCGTGTTACGCAGTGACCTACATCACACCCAAGCCCTGTTAGGTTGCTATCATGCTAAAATGCTACCCACTAGCATGACAATCCTTACGTACACGCACTTAAAAACAGTACTTAGCATTGTGTAGTGACTTCTCCTTCTGTGTTTCTTACTGTACCCAGAGCGATATATTGTTGTTTCTCTTTTTAAAGACAAATAGAATTATTGTAAGTTGCTTTGGATAAAATTGGCCCAATCCCATAGTGAGCCCTGAGGAGTAAGGACTAAGGACTCACAGACTTAATTGATCTCAGGTGCTAAGTGAGCGAGTGTGCAAGGTGTAGCAACCCAGGCCCAGGAATGTCTCGGTTGTACGGGAATCACCACACAGGCTTTTAAATGCCCTTCCGGGCTGGTTCAAAGCCCGGAAGGGCATTTATTCGGGGTAACTCAAAGAAACACGTGGATCAGGGTCCGACGTGGGGAAAACGAAAATAATACTCTGACTCCGTGAGCCAGGGAAAAAGTTCGGTTGTCTCGGTTGTCTCGGGGAGAGGGAGGTCGATCCCATCGGCGTTCCGATCCCCGGCGGTCGGTCCTTGGCCGGGGTGCGTCCTCCTTGGGGCCTGTCGGGAACGGCTCGGTTCACCTTCTGTCGGCTCGTTCGTTCGTTCGTTCGTTCGTTCGTTCGTTCGTTCGTTCGTTCGTTCGTTCGTTCGTCCGGGGTTCTGGGGTACTCCGGTTTCTCCCGGCTCCAACTCTGTTTCGGGACAGGTGACAGCGCTTTTTAAAGGGTACCTCTCTCTCCTCGTTCCCCGCCGCAGGTGTTCCCTATCTCGCCAATTAGTGACGAAAAGGACGTCCTGTGGCTCCGTCCGCTGGGTATGGGCGGTACACGGCCTCCATAACCTCTCCCCTGGGCCGTCCAGCCCGACGGGTTGGGGATGGGCTGCCACAGAGGCCACATGGGCTCAGATAGGTGTATATGGGATTGGGACAGCACTTCACGAGAGCGTATGTTACCTTGACAACGTTTACTGACAAAGATGTTGCTGACATGCCGGTGTGGGAATTCTCCTTTTTTTGTTTTTTTTGTAAATGCAATGAAAACAATCGGCTACAGCAATTTATTGATATTAGAAAATATAATTGCTACTTTTATATACTTCAGTATAAAGGATGTATTGAATAATTAAGGTGATGATTGGCCTACACATACTAATCATAAGTCAGAACGGGCTACATTTGGGTGAATTATAAGAAGTAATATGAAGAGCCATTTGGGAGCCAAAAGAGCAGGCTCTTGTTGGTGAGCTGATCCAAATGATCCGGCTCACTAAAAATAGGCAGAAATTCCTATCTGGTCGCGCATAGAGTGGCGAAGTCACACCCCTTCCGGTGGAGCCCATGGGACCTATGTGATCGAAAAATATGAATGGGTTTCAATGGAGAGAAAGTAATTATCTTCTGGTCCCAGTCTTTATGTGCCCCGGATTACACATATGTTGTTTGTGGATTTAAATGATAATTTTTCATGTCAAGAGTTTGACAGTTTATTGTGCAATTGTTCAGTTAAAGGCTGTAGAGAAAACACAATGAGAAAGACTACATGTCTCGTATGTGCCTTCACGCTCCCTGCGACTGGCTTGGACAAGACCGACAATCTCCCCATTGGCATAACTGAAACTCTCCACATGGCCCCAACTTATAATGGTTTTCACCTCTTTTGATGCTTTTATCCTCCCCTTGGAAAAAACTTAACATTATCAAACTTCTTCACGAAAATGTTTAGTTTTCTTTGCATGAACAATTATCATTTAAATCCACAAACAACATATGTGTAATCCGGGGCATATAAAGACTAAATTATAAAATAATTACTTTCTCTCCATTGAAACCCATTCCTATTTTTCGATCTCATAGGTCCCATGGGCTCTACCGGAAGGGGCGTGACTTCGCCACAGACAGTAGCATCCTCTTGTTGTTTACCTTCCTAATTTCCGGATTTCCCTATGGTCTCTGCGGTAAACATCACAACGCTTTGAGCTGTGGGTAATTCCCTTAGGGGAAGTCTGCACTGATGTGGACTCACGGAAAGGGCTCGGTAAGTGTGGACTCAAACCCTCACGCCCTTTGGAATTCGACATTGGGACAGCCCTAAAGCCTTAATAATTTCGCGAGAATGCGCAATAAAGTCTGTGAGTCCGGACATTGGGATTGGGCCATTGTCTGCTAAATGCCCTGAATGTAAAGGATGTCTGGTCTCAGCAGCCTCACCTGGTCTGAGTCTGATTGGACACTGGGGCTGGGGGAGGCTGCACGACTGTTGCTCATTGACCAATAAGAATGCAGCAATATCTTTCTTCTATAACATTTTACATTAAGGGCGTCTATCAGACACCTTTATCGAAAGTGACTGGCAATAAGTCCATTTGTCAGTAGAAAGAGAAACAACAATATATCTTTGTCGGTACAGTAAGGATGTTCATAGAAACAAGTGCCTGGCACTACCTATTGTAAGTCGCTTTGGATAAAAAGTGTCTGCTAAACGCCCTGAATGTAAAGGTGAACGTAACAAACACAACAGCAACATAGCCCCCCGAAAAACCCAGAAAAAGCAGCACAGTGTATTTACACTTAGACGCTTTTACCTGAAGTGACTTTCAACGGTTCATACACACATTCACACACCGACGGCGGGGTCGTCCCCTCAGGGCGTCAGCCACAGTCAGGGTGAGGCGTCTCCCTCAGGGACACCTCGACGCTAGGCGGAGCCGGGGATCCAACCAGCAACCTTCCGTTTACCAGGCAACCCGCTCTACCTCCACAGTAGCCGTTCATTCGTCACGCCTTTAACGTACCCTCTCCCCACCTCGGGGGCGCTTATTTTTACGAGCGGCACCGCGGAGACACACATCTCCGTGCCATCTGGTTGGAGAGAGGGGAGCAAGATGACATCACCGCACTGCGTGGAATAACAAAAGCTGCGGGACATTCCTGTACCATGTGATCACTCCGCCGGCGAAAACCGTTTATTATCGTGTCCTGTCTCCTGCCCCTCCTAGAACCACGCGCAGTGTTTTTGATCCTTCTTTCTTCTTCTTCTGTGGAGGGGCGACAGTAGCTCAGGAGTTAGTGTGGCTCAGTGTGGAGGTGTCCCTGAGCGAGGCACCTCAACCTGACTGCTTCCCGACGAGCTTGCTGTCTCCCTGCACACACACACACACACGTAAACACATGCGCGCACACATATACATACGCACACCTGCACGCAAACACACGTGCATGCAGGCAAACACACACACACGCAGGCACTCGCGTTCCGACAGAAACATACTCAGACATAGGCAGACAAGCACACTCTCACTCACTAGTGTTGGGGAGTAACAGAATACATGTACCGGCGTTACGTATACAGAATACAAATTATTACTAACTATTCCATTACAGTTACAATTTAAATTGTTGGTATTTAGAATACAGTTACATTGTTGAAATCAATGGATACATGACGATACTTCTGTTTCACAATTTTATTCTTGCTTTCACACCACAACAGCAGTTAGCGCGCACTAAAAAAGTTTGGTCCTTTGGTTCGGTAGGTTTGCGTTGGTGTGAATGCAACCACCTCACTTTGATGTGAACCAAATCAGCCGGCCGAGACCTCCCTGAAGAGCTGGTCTCGGTTCGCTTCCAAACAAACCCTGGTATGGTTCGCTTGAGATGTGAAAGCGAACGGTCCTCGGTCCGATCCAGTTCTACAAAGCATACGCCTCTTTGGACGTAACAGGCACCCGCTCTGCCGCGCGCATTATGGGAATTATTGTTTGATTAGCGGTTACTCCAAGACTAGCAGCACATTGTCGGACCGTCGGGTAATAATGAGTCGTGGCCCAACATGGAGTCAAGAGGAGACGGAATGTCTTTTGGATATTTGGACAGACACCCACATAAAACATATGCTTTAAATCACACATAAAAATTTGACATTTTTTTCCAATGATCGAACAATCTTTTTTTTCTCTCTCTCTCTCTCTCTCTCTCTCTCTCTCTCTCTCTTTTTATTTTAAGGTGATTTTATAGGCAACACCTATGCACTTAGCTCAGTGATTTTTTTGGACGTAATAGCAAATATCTTTTGCATAAACATAACCTTATAGTCTTTGTTCCTCGACAGCAAATTATTTAATATAGTGTACTTTCAGGGAGACATTCAGCCAGTTTGAACAGAAGAACACACCAGAATAGGCCTGTTTAGTAAGCAGGATTTGATGCCGCATTCCTACACTTATAAAATGCAATTCAATGTGGAAGTAATCCAAGTATTCAGAATACAATACTCAGATTGAGTCATAACGGAATACATTACATGCTACATTTTTGGGCATGTATTCTGTAACTGGAAACATTTTAAAAGTATCCTTCCCAACACTCCCGTCACTCACACACACACACATTCCTGCTTTTGAACATTTTAAAGTCATGTTCTATCCTTCGGTTACACACACACACTCTCACACACACACACACACACACACACACACACACACACCTCCTGCTCGTTAACCGCAACCCTCATCACCTGACCCTCATTAGCGCCCTTGTCCGTCTCCTCCCAGCAGTTACTGTCGGAGGGGCCACACCTTGTGGTCCGACACAGCTGTACCCCCCCAATCACCCTCCCCTCAACGCCCCTTTCCAGGCGTGCCTCGCATTCCTCCCTCTCCTCCTCCTGCCCCCTCCTTACCCTCCTCTCTCCTCCTCCTGCCCCCTCCTTACCCTCCTCTCTCCTCCTCCTGCCCCCTCCTTACCCTCCTCTCTCCTCCTCCTCCTCCTGCCCCCTCCTTCCCCTCCTGTCTCCTCCTCCACTTCCTTCTCCTCCTTCTCCCCTCCTCTCTGCTCCACCTCCTCCTCCTCCACTTCCTTCTCCTCTTCTCCCCTCCTCTCTCCTCCTCCACCTCCTCCTCCTCCACTTCCTTCTCCTCCTTCTCCCCTCCTCTCTCCTCCTCTTCCTTGTCCTCCTCCTCCCCCTCCTCTCTCCTCCTACTCCTCCTCCATTTCCTTCTCCTCCTTCTCCCCCTACTCTCTCCTCCTCCTCCTCCTCCTCTTACCCCTCCTCTCAACTCCTCCTCTTCCCTCTACTCCTCCTCCCCCTCCTCTCTCCTCCTCCTCCTCCCCTTCCTTCTCCTCCTCCTCCTCCTCCTCTTCGTCACAAACCATTCCTCTCGCTCCTCTCACACACCGAGTGGAGTGTGTGAGAGGTATGTTCGTGAAGTCCACAGGTGTAGGGCGAACAAGGACTCGAGGCAGAGGGCGAGATAATAACACACTCGGCCATGATAACACAAGTGAGCAAGTGGGGAGAAAGTGTGAAAGAAAAACTTGAGGTTAGACGAGAGAGGGAAGTGTGTTTTTTTTCGGTTGTTGCTAAATACATCCCATTGGAACAAGTTACATGAGTTTTGCTTTTTCCGCCAAATTCTCTGCGTTTGTTTGGAGTGAACGTCTAGTAGTGTGTGTGTCTGTGGGTGTGTGCGTGTGTGTCTGTGTGTGTCTATATTTGTGTGTGTGTGTTTGTGTGTGTGTTTGCATGTGTGCACGTGTGTCTGAGAGAAGGATAGAACATGACTTGCATGCACATATACGTTTGTGTGTGTGTGTGTGTGTGTATGTGTGTGTTTGTGTTTGTCTGTGTGTGTGTGTGTGTGAATGAGAAGGAAAGAACATTACTTTAAATGTTCAAAAGCAGGAATACACTTGCATGCACACACGTGTCTGTGTGTGTGTGTGCGTGTGTGTGTGTGTGTCTGCATCACATGGTTCCTTTTATGGCGAAGAGAGAGATTCTTTGAGCTCCTCAGAGATATGAAGCAACTCATGTTTTTCTGCTTCTGCACAGCCAGTAGTTTAACCCTCAACGCGAGGTCACACACATCCTACTCATTTAAACACGCGCCTGCTCAAGTCCTCACAAAACACACACTCAGACACACGCACACACACACACCTCCTTCACAGCATAGACTCCCCATCCCCCTCTAACGCACTTGGTGTATGTGTGTACGTCCTGGCCCTTAAAACAAGTACTTGGCATTGTGGAGCGTCTTACCCTAGCTATCTTTGCTGTATACGGAGAATGGGTTAAACTAGTGATTGGTAGTGCTTGGCCCTTGTTTCTACGAACATCCTTACTGTACCGATAGAGATATTCTATTGTTGTTTCTCTTTTATTTTGGTGGTCCGTTGAGCTTTTATTTTGAAGTTGGAATGGCTCATTGTTGCTGAAACACTCTCACACGTTTGTTGAAGATACTTTATCAGAATCAGTTCTCAGAGTCTCAGAGTCTACGTCTCAAGTACGTTATCGGACCGCAACCAAGCCTCCTTAAGATCGCACAATCTCTCGGTATCGCAACTCAAACACAACACGACAAACGCTACAATGGACTCCATTTGGACACATCGCTAAATCAGCCGAAGGTCGCCCTATTCATTATTTTAATCGGTTTCGAACTGCTTTTATCTCGGCCATTAGCCATTAGCAGGGCTAGCCGCTAACGGCTGCCAAGTTCTGTCGCTAACCCTGTGTAGTTTTTGCGAATGTTTTCGCTTCGGCTCGAAGGCTTCTAAAACACCCACAGAAAACTTGAGATGAGAGGGCCCGAGAGACCGAGAGAGTCAGAAGGTGACAGAGAGAGAGTGAGGTTGAGACAGAGGGAGACACAGAGAGAGACACATAGAGAGACAGAGAGAGAGAGAGAGAGAGAGAGAGAGGTTGAGACAGAGAGAGAGACAGAGAGAGAGAGAGAGAGGGAGACTGAGAGAGACAGAGAGAGAGAGACCAAGAGAGAGAAACGAAGAGGAGTCAGTGAGAGGTAAAGAGTTGAGGACAAAAAGAGAGAGAGAGAGAGAGTGAGAGAGACATTCAGAGAGAAAGAGAGGGAGAGAGAGAGAATTCTGTTGGGTCATGCACCAAAACCTTCCCCCGTGACGCGCCCTCGGCGGAAACGTGGTCTCATGACATGTTTCTGTTCTGAGAAGAAACAAGGAGCATGCACTTTGAGAGAGTGAGCTCATGTTATACTTAGATCAAATTAGAGAGGGGTTCACCCCCCCCCTCCCCTAGACCAGCTCCCTACTCTCCCCGTCAGTCTCCTGTTTCCATGACGACATGTTTGTCCCGGGAACTCTCCCTCTTCGACCTCAAGGAAGCCCTTGAAGCTTATTAGAGCGTTTATGTCTTTCTCCACCGCAGCCGTAAAACAACTCCTCCATCCTACCTCTCTACCTCCCTCTCCCGCTCTCTATCTCTGTCTATCTCTCTCTCTCTCTCTCTCTCTTTCTTGGTCCGTGTCTGTCTCTCTATGCCACTCTGGTGTCTCTCTCAGTCTGTCCCTCTCTCTGTCTGTCTCTGCCACCCTCTCTCTCTTTCTCACTCTCCCTCTCCCTCATCCTCTTTCTTGGATAATCAGGGGAAGTCGGGCTTCCAGACGGTGACATCATCACCGCCGAGGGGGGAGAGGGGAGAGGGAATCTAGAAATTCAGGCCTTTCATCAAAACATGAAAACTAGACTGGGAAGTAAAATACCCTCCTCCTGGTCTTACTGCAGTCTGATCTCAGACCCATATTAGGACTTCTGGAGGGGGGCGGGGGGGGGTTAGGGGCGGAGCCTGGCCAGGAAACTTAAATCCACAAGGGGGCGGAGCTACGCATCACTTCCGGTTTTGTTACGGAGATGTTCATAGCTTTAAAGATTGGCGAAGTCCCGCCCCTTCCGGTAGACCCCATGGGACCTATGAGATCGTAAAATATGAATCGGTGTCAATGCAGCGAAAGTAATTATTTTCTGGTCCCAGTCTTTATATGCCCTGGATTACACATATGGGGTTTGTGGATTTAAATGATAATTTTTCATGCAAAGAAAACTACAATTTATCGCGAAGAAGTTTGATAATGTTAGGTTTTGTGTGAGGCCGCTTTGTGAACAACAGCTCTTCGCTGCTCTCGACACAAATGATACACGCCACCACCCACAAATGGAACTCTGGTACAGACATGGCGATCTCTCTGCTCCACTTCACCACTTTCTTCCGAAAACCATTATAAGTCGGGCATGTGGAAAGTTCCAGTTATGCCGATGGTGAGATGGTCGGTCTTGTCCACGCCAGTCGCAGGGAGCGTGACATCACATACGAGACATGTAGTCTTTCTCATTGTGTTTTCTCTACAGCCTTTAACTGAACAATTGCACAATAAACGGTCAAACTCTTGACATGAAAATGAAAATTATCATTGAAATCCACACAACATATGTGTAATCCGGGGCATATAAAGACTGGGACCAGAAAGTCATTGCTTCTCTGCAATGAAACCCATTCATATTTTACGGTCTCATAGGTCCCATGGGGTCTACCGGAAGGGGCGTGACATTGTCACTCTATTGAAAGCATAGCACTCTTGCGAACAAACCCCTCATCTAACACCGCTCTTAAGTTAATAAGAGACATAGCTCACAATCTGTCATGGCTTGTATGCTAACATTGCTGGCCTGCTAACGTAACCATCTTGCTAACAAACCACTCTTGCTGACACAGCACTTATGCTAAAAGTTATCATGCTACCGTAGCCATCTTGTACCATAGCTCATAAGCTTGCCTGCTATCATAGCCATCTTATGCTAACGTCGCTCTACCACAACAGCACTGTCTGTAGGTCTGTAGTCTTCACTTCACGACTGAATCAATATGGAACGGTCGCTTGCCAAGTCACGAGACTTTCTTAAAAGCCACAGAGAGAGAGACAGACAGAGACACAGAGAGACAGACGGACAGACAGACACATGCCACTCCCCCCACCCCTCGGTCGGATCACTGCTAATCCGACAGGAAACCATGAAAGGGTTTCAGGAAGTAGGGCCAACCGCCCACCTGACAGCTGGGCCCATACGTTTTGGTGTGTGATTTGTTGTTAGTGTGTGTGTGTGTGTGTGTGTGTGTGTTCAGTGTGTGTGCGTGTGAGTTTGGGGTGTGTGTGTTCGCTGCGTGTGTTTTCGGGGTGTGTGTATGTTCTTAAAAAATGACTTATTGAACATCTCTAAAAGACATGCCACAACCTCTTCAAATGTGTCACACCTAATAAATCTTGATTTCCAACCTTAAAAAACAAAACACACACGCGCACACACACACACACACA
>NC_136939.1:24574017-24714017 GCF_949987615.1 Pollachius pollachius
ACAGGTATCCTGTATGTCAATATACATATGTTTAGGTCCATATCAACTGGTATTATTATAGCAGTCTGAGTTAAGATAACTTAACTAGTGTTATTATAGCCTTCTGAGTTAAGAAAAATTAACTAGTATTATTAAAAACCTTCTGGATTTAGATCATCTTAAATAGTGTTATTATAGCCTGCTTGGATACGATAACTTACTAGTATCATTAAAACCTCTGAGTTAAGATAACTTTTCCGGTGTTTTATAAACTCCTGTGCTGAGATCGCCCTAACACTGAGAGACAAACCTCTAACTCAAGAACACTTATTATTATCATTATTATTAGAAAGACTTATCGTTGACTAAGCCAGAGACAGAAGTTTGACAACAGAGGATTTCAGATCGCTCAGTTCAGTGTTGTCTCCGGTGATTTCCTCTGGGTCGTACAGATGTTTAGGGCAGAGTTGGATCCCCCTGGTGTTAGGACGCGATGGACAGATGTTTCAGTGTAAATATGAAACAGCCACTATGGATGAGAGATAAGTGAGGATTTGTTGTGTTGTTGTAACTTTTGGAGACTTTACCGAGTTCGTAATGCGTTGGTTGTCATTTTTTTGTGTTTAAAATGATTCATCTCTTTAAGTCACTTGTTGTGTAACGTCATATGCTAGCTATCTTTGAGGTGTACGGGGAATGGGTTAACCTAGTGATGGTTAGTGCTTGGCACTTGGTTCTATGAACATCCTTACCGTACCGACAGAGATATATTGTTATTTCTCTTTCTTCTGACAAATGTTCTTATATTAAGTCACTTTGGATAAAAGCGTCTGTTAAACGCCCTGAATGTAAAGGTAAACTCAGACTTTGTTTTTCTTTTTTGGTTGAAACTCTGTTGCAACCGTTTATTTCTACCGCAATAACGTTTAATTAAATGTCGGAGGAGTTTAATTGGTTTAACCATAACTTTTGATTTGTGTACCGGTAAATGCCTTTAAGTTGTTTAAATGTTTCATACAGACACTGTTGAGGACAGCTATGGAGTTAGCTTTTTGATATCAGTTTTTGAGTTACAATTGCTATTTTCTTTAATACATACACAGATTTAAATATATTTTTTAAATTAGGTGAAGAGATTCTCTGCTCTGATATTTTGTCCCAGGGAATGATGAATGCTGAATGAATGTTATGTTACATTAAATTCAATAGCAGGCACTTTGGTCCAAAGGCGACTTAGAAAAAGTGAATCCAACAATGAAGATATATCTCAAAAAGTGAGAGAATAATTTAAATAATAGTAATTACAAATCAGTGTTCAGTGTTTGTTAATTATTATTTTTTACAAATCTACTCAGTTATTAATTCCAACCTAGACAATGCACACACTAACACAATATTGATAGTAAAATATTCTAATAGTATAGTAATCTAGCAGTGATGTTGTACATCTTGTGTGCACCAACTGGTACTTTGGTTTTAGATTTTACATTTGTTTAGGAGATAAGCATTTCAGAAGGAGTGGGTGAGTGAGAGTGTGTGTGTGTGTGTGTGTGTGTGTGTGTGTGTGTGTGTGTGTTTGTGTGTGTGTGTGTGTGTGGCCTTACCCAAGTGTGTAGAGGAAATGACATCAGCAGCAGCAGGGAGCTGACGGGTTGAGAGTGGATTGAAGTTACGATTGGATGGGGAGAAGAGTGGGTAGACAGTAGATAAACACAAGGAGAGAGAGAATCTGTGCTATAATGAAGTACGTATTATTTTGTATTCTTGATTTAAACCTTCTAACCCTGGCCTAATTCTAGATACAACCTCTTATCAATGGGGCTGGACCTGTCTGCGTGACGAGGGTTCGAGGAACAGCCTGTTGCGTAACCCCCGGCAACGGAGTGTTTATCATGCCCCCAGTGGTGGGAAAGATCAAATAATATAACATCAAGCGCTATCACTGGATGTTATCAGAGTGGAGTAGGGAGGGGATTAACACTGATATAGGGTGATAGGGGTGTGTCTGTGTGTGTGTGTGTGTGTGTTAGTGTGTGTGTGTGTGTGTGAGAGAGAGTGAGTGAATGGGAGAGAGAGAGAGAGAGAGAGAGAGGGAGAGAGAGAAAATGCGGGACAGAGAAGGGGAGAGAAATGGGGGAGGAAAAGGGAGAGAAAGGGGGAGAGTGAAAGGGAGAACTAGGGTGTGGTCTCAGCAGCCTCACCTGGAGTCTGATTGGACTCTGGGGCTGGGGGAGGCTGCACACCTGTTGCTCATTGAGCAATTAGTGGTCAGCAGTTTAACGTACGCTCACTCTGATCCACAGTGTCGTCCAATCACAGTGAGAGGGTTAGAGAGACAGACAGGCAGACAGACAGTAGCTGTGTTCGAAATCGTTCCCTATCACGGATATAGTGCACTATATAGGGTGCTCGCCATTTTGTAGTGGTGTTCGAATTCTCAGTGGTTAATTTCATGCACTATATAGTGGACTTAAAATACCCAAAATTTGAGTGAACATACGATGTTCCCTACATGTTACTCCCGTGCACCACAATGCAATGCGGTCGTGTTTTTCCGGAGGAAAAGAAGCTGAATAACCGCGAAAACAAACACATTTAATGATGGAGTCTCCGGCTTTCGTTTAGAAATGTCAAGAATTTATTTGGGATTTAACATAGAAAATGTAACGTTCAAAATTAATAAAAGAAACCATGATCAAGGAAATGTAACATTCAACATCAATACAACCTCCAGCTTACCTCGTGGGTGCCCGGTTTGTTTACATGATGAGGGCGCATCTGTCTGCGTCACACAAATACCCGGCGCATTTACTGACGCAAATGACGTTTAGAAATGTTCAGCGTAGTGTCCGAATTCTCGTTTGTTCGTTCCCTATATAGTGCACTATATCATAAACACTATATAGGGAATAGTGAGTGAGTGAATAGGGAACGATTTCGAACACAGCTAGTGTGTTTGTATGAGTGTGAATGAGGGAGAGAGTGAGAGAGAGAGTGTGTGTGTGTGTGTGTGTGTGTGTGTGTGTGTGTGTGTGTGTGTAGTTGTGAGACAGATAGACAGAGCGAGAGAGAGAGAGAGAGTGTGTGTGTGTGTGTGTGTGTGTGTGTGTGTGTGTGTGTGTGTGTGTGTGTGTAGTTGTGAGACAGATAGACAGAGAGAGAGAGAGAGAGAGTGTGTGTGTGTGTGTGTGTGTGTGTGTGTGTGTGTGTGTGGGGGGGGGGGAGATACTTGGTGGGTAGGGATTGGGAGAGGCATGGCCATTAGGCACTAAAAGCCTGGTTCCGGGTCTGTGTTTGTGTGTGTGTGTGTGTGTGTGTGTGAACATATGTGTGTGTCTGCGTGTGTAGGGGCGAGGGTGTGTGTGAACATATGTGTGTGTGTGCGCTGTGTGTATGTTTATTTTTGTGTGTGTGAGTCTCTGTGGGCGTACGTGTCTGTCTGTGTGTAGGGGTTAGTGTGTGAGTTTGTGTGTGTCTGTGTCTGTGTGTGTGTTTTTGTGTGTTTGAGTGTGTGTAGGGGTGAATGTGTGGGTTTTTGTACCTGTGTGTCTGTGGGTGTGTGTGAGTAGGTATGTGCCTGTGTGTGTGTGTGTGTGTGTTTGCACCTTTGTTTATGTGTGTGTGTGTCTGTGTATGTTTGTGGGTCTGTTTCTGTGTGTGTGTGTGTGTGTGTGTGTGTGTGTGTTTGTGCATGAGTGTGTGTAGATCAAAGTGTGTGTGTGTATGTGTGTGTGTCTGTGTGTGCGTCTGTTTCTCTGTTGTCATTCATAAAGCATAGCACAGTCTATTGTTTCATATTGTTTGTGTGTGTGTGTGTGCGTGTGTGCATCTGTGTGTGTTGCTCCAGAGGCCAGTACCATTTGTCAGTGCGGACAGCCCTGATGAGATCATTAGTAAAACACGGACCGCCGAGATAACACACTAAAGTAAACAGAAAGATTGCCACGGAGACACGCCAGCACAGTTAGAGAGAGAGAGAGAGAGAGAGAGAGAGAGAAGGGAGGGGAGAGAGAGAGAGAGAGAGAGAAGGTGTGAGAGAGAGAGAATGGATGGGAGGAAGGGAGGGGAGAGAGGGAACGAGAGAAGGTGAGAGGGAGAGCGTGAGAGTGAGAGAGGAGGGGAGAAAGTAAGAGAGAGAGAGAGAGAGAGAGTGAGAGAGAGAAGACGAGATAGATAGAGAGAGAGGAGGTGAGAAACAGAGGGAGGGGAGGAAGTTGTGAACAAGAGGAGGGAGGATAGCGAGAGCAAGAGGTAATGACAGAGGAGTAAAATCAAAAAAGTAAAGACACGAAGAGGTGGTGAGCGCAAGGTGAGAGAGAGTGAGTCTGAAGAAGGAGTAGGAGTGTTTCAGTATACACACACTCCGGGTTCGAATGAAGGACGCAAGACGTCCACACACACACACACTCGGCAGACCCCTGGTAACACCGGTAACCGGGGGCAACGCCAGTGGATGTGCGCAAACCCATTCTGAATGCCCATTGACTAACAGGTTCCAGAAACATCCGTCGAACTTCGGGAAGCAACATTCAAAATGTCTTGTCAAAATTGGAATTAATCGATCGGAATTAACTGATCTGAGTAGTAAACGTTATCCAGGAACATTCTCGAAGGAAATGAGCGCTCAATATAACATGTTTCATTCACATTTAGGGGATTTAGCAAACGCTTTTACCGAATGCGACTCACAACGGTTCACACACACATTGACACACCGACGGTGGAGTCGACCCTTCAGGGTGACAGCCAGCTCGTCAGGAGCAGTCAGGGTGAGGTGCCTTGCTCAGGGACACCTCGACACCTAGGAGGAGCCAGGCATCGAACTAGCAACCTTCCGGTGAACAGTCAACCCACTCTACCTCCTGAGCTACTGTCGCCCAGTTTGAGACGTGCTTCCTCTCTCTTGTTTGTTCAAAGCCTTCTATTACGTCCCAGACGTCAGTGGAAAAGCTGTACTGGGTGTCCTGGGATCAAGGCCATGACTTGATGTTCACTAGGAATAACCGACAAATGTACTCACCGTTTAACGGGGCCGCTGGCAGAGCTAGAGAGAAAGAAAGGCTATTTTGAGCCAAACCTGAGATGCTTACAAGGGGAAGGTTTTTTTATGACCTGGTGAATTTTCCATGACCTCAGATCTCGGTCAGGTCAGAGTAGCTTTGGGAAAAAATGTTTTCTTTAAAGAGGCTTGGATCTCCTTGAAACAAAGGATAGTAGTTCGGAATTCAAACCCACAAGTTTTCCGACGTACGAGTGAAAAACACAATGTTTCAGATGTGTACGATTTATAACAGATGTGGAATGAAAAGCAATTTAATTTGAGTCAAGCAGAATCAAATTTTACATTCACATTAACTTTTAGGGCGTTTATCAGACGCTTTTATCCAAAGCGACTTACAATAATTACATTTGCCAGATCCTTACTGTTGGAATAGTAAGGATGTTCATAGAAACAAGTGCTAAGCACTTACAGTTTCTGATGTATTCAACTTGTGGCGGTCAGAAACTAAGGAGGTAGAGTGGGTTGACTGGTAACCAGAAGGTTGCTAGTTCGATCCCCGGTGAGTGTCAAGGTGTCCCTGAGCAAGGCACCTCACCCAATGAGCTGGCTGTCGCCGTGCATTGTTGACTCCACCGTCGGTGTGTGAATGAAAGGTTGTTAGTCACTTTGGATGAAAGCGTCTGCCACACGCCTTAAAATGTAAATGTAAAGCTAGCAATGGATCATTAGTGAGGAAACTATTTCTGAGATTAATCCTCATGAATTCATGTAAATACTTCAACTACTG
Source organism: Pollachius pollachius (assembly GCF_949987615.1). Taxonomy (NCBI): domain Eukaryota; kingdom Metazoa; phylum Chordata; class Actinopteri; order Gadiformes; family Gadidae; genus Pollachius; species Pollachius pollachius. Next base: position 24,579,786 of record NC_136939.1, read on the forward strand.
TAAACGTAATTACTCTAAAAGTAATTTATGCAATGTGCTCACAATCTCTCTTCCACATACATATATGTTAATATATATGCTTGTGGTTATTCTGAGATTCATATTTAAATCCCCGAAATGTAAATGTAAAAGAGGTAGAACAAAAAGCACTTTCATTGACTGCAGCACCATCCAAAATCCAGCAGAACTTCTCTAACATCTCCTCCTTTCTCCCTCAGGCTAAAGCTCCTATTGGACCAGGAGAAGGCGTACCAGGAGCGCAAGGAGGAGGAGCACAACAAGAAGGTCTGCGCCCTCAAGGAGGAGCTGACCAAGCTCAAGTCCTTTGCCTTACTGGTCGTCGACGAGCAGCAACGCCTCACCGAGCAACTCGGCCGCCAAACTGCCACAGTCACCGAGCTCTCCTCGGCTGGCGCCAAGACCCAGGAGGAGCTAGTCTCTGCCGCCGCACGCCTGAAGGAGGAGGAGTCTAAGGTGTTCCGCCTTGAGTCCGAACTCCGCGACCTCGCTGTCGGACACCACCAGGAGCAGGAGGCCATGACGGCCAAGCTGGCGGGTGAGGATGCCCAGAACCGCGCGCTGCGGCAGAGGCTGTCTGCGCTGAGTCGACAACTGGACGAACTGGAAGAGACGAACAAGACCCTGCGACGGGCTGAGGAGGAGCTGCAGGAGATCAGGGACAAGATCGGGCGAGGGGAGGGCGGGAACTCAGGGCTTGCGTCGGAGGTGGAGGAGCTGAGGCGGAGGGTGCTGGAGATGGAAGGGAAGGACGAGGAGTTGATCCGCATGGAGGAGCAATGCCGCGACCTGAACCGGAAGCTGGAGAAGGAGGCAGGGCAGAGCCGCGGACTGAAGACAGAGGTGGACAAGCTGAACCAGCGCATCCTGGAGCTGGAGAGGCTGGAGGACGCATTCGGGAAGAGCAAAGTGGAGTGCGGCTCACTAAAGAGCAACCTGGAGAGGGAGCGGACGGTGTCCAAGATGGTGGCCGGGGAGCTGGAGGTGCTCAGGGAGAAGGTAAAGGAGCTGGAGGCGGCAGAGGCCCAGCTGGGCAAGACAGAGGTGGGGCTGAGGGAGGACCTCGCCAAGCTGAAGACACTCACCGTGCTCCTTGTAGACGAGCGTAAGAGTACGGCGGAGAGGATGAGGCAGATGGAGAGCAAGGTGCTAAACAGCTCGGGGAAACTGCAGGCTGAGCAGGAGATGGTGAACTCAGTCACCGAACGATTAATCGAGGAGAGCCGGAAGGCACTAAAGTCGAAGGCCGAACTGGAGGAGAAAGCATGCAGGGCGGCGAGGGAACGGGACGAGCTGAGGGCGAGGCTGAACGTCGAGGAGGGGAAGAGCAAGGACTTGGATGCCAAGGTGGGCATGATGAAGAAGAGGTTGCAGACGCTGGAAGGCGTTGAGAGGGAGTACCTCCGGAGCAACAGCGAGGGGAAAAAGGAGCCGATCAACGCGTCTGTCAATGCCAAGCGCTTCCAGCAGGAAGACAACAAGGTGAAGGAGCTGACCCAGGAGGTGGAGCGTCTCCGGAGTAAACTCAAGGACGTGAAGGCGCAGGAGGTGGTGGAGAGGGTGGAGGGCGAACCGCTGAAGGCCGAGGAGCGCGAGCTGCTTGAGAAGAGGTTCGCCGACGAGCGCGACACGGCCGAGACGCTGCGGGGCGAGCTGGCTGCGTCACGCACAGAGCTGTCAAACTACCAGAAGAGGGAGTGCGGGCAGGAGCAGGTCCTCTACAAGCGTCTGAAGGAGGAGGAGGCCAAGTCGGGCCACCTGACCCGCGAGGTCTCGGCCCTGAAGGAGAAGATCCACGACTTCATGGGGACGGAGGAGAACATCTGCCGCATGAAGAACGACCAGTCGACCCAGCAGAGGAGGCTCACACAGCAGGAGGTGCGGAATAAGGAACTGGCCCGGGAGATGGAGACCCTGACCAGGGAGCTTGAGAGATACCGACGCTTCAGCAAGAGCCTGCGCCCGGGGATGAGTGGTCGACGGTTCTCGGACCTTCACGTCTCCACAAAGGAGGTGCAGACAGATACGGTTGATTTCCTGGGGTCCCGTTGCTCAACGGAGGAGCCGCTGGAGCGGGCGGTGGTCAACGGGAGACTGTACGACGCAGGCGAGTCGGAGGAAGAAGGGAGTGAGAGCGAGAGCGAGAATGAGTGCGGTCCCTCGCGGCGGACCGACGCGAACAACCGCAACAACAGCCTCATCCGAGCGGCGCGCTTCCCGCTGACCCCGCCCCCGACGCTGGTCAATGTGAAGGCGTCGCCAGGGGCCACCAGGCACAACGGGAACCACCACGGTGTTCAGAAGCAGCCACAGCAGCAAAGCGATGTGTTGCTAAGCAACAACCCCGGCCGGCCCCTGCCCATCAAGGTGAACCCTGAACCCCGGTTGAACACGGCCCTGTCGGGGATAGGCTCCGCCCCCCCGGGGGTGGTTGCTGTGGAGACGGCGCCGTCGTACACCAGCACTGCCGTCATCCCCACCAGCGGGGGGGGGGCGGCCAAGCCGAGGATCACCATCATCCAGAACGCTTCCGTCTCCCCTGGCAACAAGTCGGTGTCGCCGTCATCGAGGGCCAAACGCTCGCCGCTGCACGAGGGTCTCTGTTCGCCCAACCGGGCTCTGTCCCCGCTGACCATGGCCACCGCCTACTCCCCCCGGACGCGGACCCCGGACTCCCCCGTGGGGGGGGGGACGCCGCCGTGTGACCGGGGGATGTCGCCCGTCCAGATCGTGTCGGTAACCACGGCGACGCCCGAGCCGGCGGCGCCGGAGGTCGCGGTCGGCGGAATGTTCCGCGTGGCCCCGCCCCCCCACTGGCAGGTCCAAAGGGCCAACAGCTCTGGGGGAGGGGCCAACGTGTTCACCACCGAGGACAACAAGATCCACATCCACCTGGGCGCGCCGTTTATTCAAAGCGTTGTTAGCGGCAACAGCGGGAGCGGAGTCAGCCCCGGCCGAGGCCACGCCCCCCCCGCACCTCAGGATCAGCGGATGCCCCCCAAGGGCGGTGCCAAGGTCATGAGTAGCATCGTCATTAAGCCCACGCCCCCCCCTGTACAAAGGCCGGCCCACATTACCGTAAGTAACAGCAAAGATTGACCACGCCCCCCCCCTCAGAAAGACCCGCCTCCACACCCCATCTCCATCCCATAATACTTTGCAAAAACACCTTAGTTACAGTGCCCCCCCCCCCCCTAAGAAACACACGCCTCCTCACCCCCCTACCACCCCTGACCCCCCCAGCTCCATCTCATAATACCTTCCAAACACCCCTTAGATACAGTGGCCCCCCCCATCTCCATCCCATAATACCTTCCAAACACCCCTTTGATACAGTGGCCCCCCCAATCTCCATCCCATATACTTCCAAACACCAGTTAGTTCCAGTTCACCCAGTACCCCTGTATCAATGCCCCCGGTGCCTTTGGTTGTTCCTCCTCAGTGTTTCCCCGTTGTGTTCCTAGAGGACTCATGATTGTGTTGTTGTTGTTTTTTTAAACACACACACGCACACATGTAGAGAAACATGTAGAGACACACATACACACATGTAGGCACGCTCGCACACACACACACACACACGCACACACACACACAAAGGCACACACACACACGTAGTCTCACACACACACACACACACCTTTTTTTATCGGTTGGGGTGCTCTCCCTGGATTTGGGGTCGAAAACGTGTTTTTGCTGTTGCATGAAAGAGGATTTAAAGGTGTTTAAGGTTTTTAGGGTGTTGGAGTTGGGGTCTTTTTTAATTTGTTGTGCACTGACTTGTGTTAGGCTGGAATATCGAACGTGTAGTCCGAAACTTCCGATTTGTAACTTTTTTTCATTACTTTACATGACTTAACATGAGATTGTGTTTTCTCCTTTTATAAATAAGTGTACAAAGTGGGTTTTAGGGTTGAGTTTGACTTTGACAGCCTGCTGTTTCACACTCACCCCAAATAAGCATGTTTTGATCATGTCCAAAAAAATATTTTGCCCATGAAAATACAAGCACATGTTTGATTTGAATAAAGTGGTTTTGTGTTTTCATTTGCATGATGCATAACTTCATAACATTCCCCTTACATCTCACTCTGGAGCTTAGGAGTAACAGAGCCATTAAAGTCAAGTTTGGGTGTTTAGAGAGAGAGAGAGACAGAGAGAGAGAGAGAGACACAAACGGAGAGACACAAACGGAGAGACAGAAACAGAGAGAGAGAGAGACACAAACAGAGAGAGAGAGAGAGATAGAAACAGAGAGAGAGTGACAAAGTTTGGGAATGTTGGAAGATTAACTGTTGATCCCAACGTTTTCGTGTGCTTTGTATGCGACGTAGAATAGTGTAGTTAAAGTCTCATCACAGAAGCCATGAAGAGCCAACTGACTTAAAAACAGACAGAAATATAATATATATAACAACAGGCTAAGCAGTAGGGGTGCAACGGATCACAAAACTCACGGTTCGGAGTCACCAAACCGTGTGACTGTTCGGATCATTTTCGGATCATTTTCGGATCAACAAAAACGAAAAAGATAACAAGACAAATGTGACTTTAAATAAAATCTTCAAATGTGTAAAAACAAAATAAAGTGAAAAATTAGGTAATATTCCTGCTTCCTTTAAGCATAGTGAATATTTAAGAAAATTGCTTGCGTCCACAAAAAAATAAAAACATCTAAAAAATAATTTAAACAAAAATAATTATTCCTTCTTCTTTTCAACATGGATAGTAAATAATAAAAAAGGTCCAAAAGGAAGCACAGAGAACCGGGCGAAAAGACTACAACCAAACATAAACATCCCATTCCCGCTTCCGGTTCGGTTTCCGTTTCAATGGGATTTACGAAACGCCAAATCAAACACGACAGAAACTGTATTTCGCTACGATACTTGATTAGGAACAATCAACGAACACCACTAACCACTCGGTGAGTTCCACATTTCTGAAAACGAACGTTTAGGGTTGTTTTAAGGACAGGTTTGTGAATGCCCAAAGCTAGCCATTCTGAAGCAGGCAGGGGCGAATCGAAATGAACCAAATACCTGAGACGGGACCAATAGTCAACATTTTGGTCTGTCAACCACTATATTTTTCATCCTAGACAAACCAGAAAGGGGGCTTAATGAGGTCAATACCGGAATTGTCCTTGAAACATGGGCTGATCACGTGAACGCACAATTTTTTTTTTTTTATCACCACTACTAAGCAGTCCTGGCTGGCAATGACATTTTTGTATTCTGAACTCTCCTTAACAATGCAAAAAAATAATAATATAGATAGTATAAAAAAATAAAATAATCCTACATAGTTTGGGAACATTTAATTCAATTTCCCAGCTGCCTGAGTTGATGACTAGCACTGCAGAAGGCAGGTGTGATCTAGCAGGTAATTTGATCGGAATCAAGTCATTGACTCCTCCGATTAGGCGCGGGAAGGATAACTTCCTTTCCGAAAAAACTGTGCAGCTGGTTGCTAAGAGACGGTTAAGTCAATAAACAAGGTCTCTGCATGTCCGATGTATGAATCGCAAGCGGAATGAGAAGAGTGAGGTTCTGAAAATGAAATTGTAGACTAGCACACAGACGTGTAGGCATGCACACACACAGACACACACGCACACACATGCACAGACATGTAAACACACGCACACAAGTAGCCACACACACGTAGGCCCTCCCGTCTAAGGATTTGAATAAATCAAGTATTTGATTGATTGAGACAGAGCAGGAATACGCTCCAGGAAATCCGATACACAACTGGAATAAAAAACACACTATAACACACTATTCATCAGATTTGGTGGGGGGGGACGAACCAGGCGGACGAAGCAGTCAGCAGCTGGGACCCCCGTCTATCACCTTGGTTACCCTCTCCGACTCAGATGTAGACAGACAGGCACACATGTAGACAGATAGACAAAGAAACAGACGCACAGACGAAACAGACGCACACGACAGACAGACAAGACAGGCGCACATGTAGACAGATAGACAAAGAAACAGACGCACACGAACACACAATCTAAAAGTCACAACAAATGGTTTTCTAATGTGTGTGTGAGCCGGTTTATGACACACATTCGCGCAGCAGTCTCTCTCTCTCTCTCTCTCTCCCCCTGCGGAGTCAAGGGCCCCAAAACAAACCGGCTGTTTGGTTGCCGTGGAGACGACGGCGGCGCCGGTCTCGCAGGAAAGAGCAGCGCAGGAGGGGGGCGGGGACGCGGTTTGTGCTCGCTGCCCGCTCCCGCGGATACTCAATCTAGGCCAGTGGTTCCCAACCTGGGGGGCGTGCCCCCCTGGGGTGGCCCCAGAGAGCCGGGGGGGCGTGAAGCCTCTGACGACTAGAGGCAAATTGACGTCCGAACAGTGCCGCAATTTCAGAATGTGGCAAATGCAGCATCAGTGCGCCTGTGCCTGACTTTATAACAGCTCAATCCGAGCTTGAAAGAACTATTTTAGATCTCACGGGCCCCGCGATTAAAATTGGCCTGTCGTTAAGTCACGCCCCCTGGCGTTACCATGACGAACTCGAACAAACAACCCAGACTCGATAACAAAAACATATGGAAACATGTCAGCTGACAGTATATCAAAGCTGGTTTTGGAGAGGTTTTGGGCGAAAAATGATTAAATTTCTTCCAGGATCAATCGAAAGGGACTACATTACGGTATGGAGGGGTATGCTCAAAACTTTTAAACAAACGCGATTAACTATTTACATGTGCAAAAACGCCAACATATTCATTATTTTGCTGACTTTTTTTGTTTTATCCCGACAAAGCCTGCCAAGGACAGTTCCTCTGCGTCTCTCTCGTAGATCGCACCATCTTTCAACGTCTTTGTTTAATACGACTGCATCACCTTCTCTCACATGATCAGCAGCCCGCGGTTTCACTTTCTGTCCAGTTAGAACTGCTCATGATGATATCGCTGCGTTGTCTGTGTGGAGACAGCGCAGCATCAACACCTCTACCCAAGCCCCCCCCCCCCCCCCGGAACCGCGGAGCCGTCGGTAAACCGCCAATGTGTGTAGGGTCCGAGAGGGTAAATTGGGGTGCTAGCTCAAGCAACCTAATAGCAAACCTAAGTTAGGCTACTTTTTAGCGTGATTCTGTTGCGGCTCTCAGCTGTGCCAGAGCGTTCATAGTTGCTAGGGAAACCACCTGACGTCGCCGCCCGGTGCAGCAGTGTGAACGGCCCAGTTTTTAGAACGTCGCAGCCCGTCTTGTCGCAAGGAGTCGCAAGTTGCAAGTCGTTGCGAGGCGAATCTTTGGTCTGAACTGGCCTTAAGGGCGGAGCTTAGCGACAGGTCAGTCCCATCAATTCGCAAATGCATTATTGCCATTCAGCGCACTTGTCGCCATCAAAACAAAAGCGCGCAACAGACTGGAGGTGCACAACGACTTTAGACTGGCTGTCATTCATATTACATCTGACATTCCAGCCCTGGCTGTGGGCATGCAAGCCCAAGGTTCACATTTATGAATGTAGGCCTATTAATACCGTGCACTGTAAGCTATGAAAATAACACATTTATTAAATAAAGGCACAACAAATAGAAATGTATGGTTATGGGGTGGGGGTGGGCCTTGAGATAAAAGGTTGGGAACCACTGATCTAGACAAGACTTCATGCGCGCGTCATGCGTGGGACTACTAGCCAAACATCTCGCACATGTCACGCAGATCCGCGTTTGTGTTTACGTCTCATTAGCGGAGCTGGGGCGGCTCTTTCTGCTACTTGCGCAGGAGTCCGGGGCAATGAGGCGCACATTACGGGGATACGCTTTGTTGGAGGTTTGAGAACGTTTAGTGCGTCCAAACACCGCAAAAGGGACAAATATCGGGTTCGTCAAGGTATTTTTGGCGAAGCGTCGGGGCGGAGAAGAGATGTCTGTAGATTGTGATTAAACTCTGTGTAAGGCGCAGAGCTGTCGGGTTAAATAAGATGTCATGGGTTTGCATAAGAAGGTCTTGGGCAGCAGCGTAACATCATGGTGATAGGCCCCGGTGCAAATATTTTTTTTGTGCCCCCGCCCTAAACACAAGCGCACGCACAACACACACACACTTGGACACACGCACAGCCACTCGAGTGAACTGCTATTGCCACCATGTAGGCTAACGTTACAGGTGACTGGCCACAGACACTCATCCTCCACTCAGCGTTAGCCTACCTTACCGACCCGCCCCCGAGCTATTTCCTTCACAAAAACAAATACAGCTGCTGGACAGCTCCTTTTTTTTTCTTCCTCCATGGGCCCCTGACGGCGTCTGGGCCCCGGTGGAGCTGCACCGGTTGCACCGTCGATATTTACGCCACTGGCTCTTGGAAAATCTCTTGGAAAGCAAAGGCGAGTTATGGTGTACAACTTTAAAATAATAATAATGACAGCATTGTGTGTTGTCCAGCTCCAACTCCATTGCTTCATACTTGCATAAGTTTAAAGTTTAAGTTAACACCTCAAACTTTAACTAATTTCAAAGGGCTTTATTAAAATGAGAAACTTATACTCACATTTCCAATGCATTTCAAATCTCCCTCTCCCTCTCTCACCCTCCTGCAGTAAGATTAAAAAAAAGTGCAACCAAAATAGTGTGAGATAAAAGTAAGTAGACAAAAGTATCTTATATGTGTGGATCTGGCGTCATCTAGTGCCCACTTTCAGAATGGTGATCGTTTGGTGAACGGAATTATCAGATCAATTTTACACCACGTCACCACTCACACTTCCATAAACCATCTCTATCGATTCATTTTAAAGGAACCCCTATTACTAACACAAAGACAGAGAGAGCTAGAGAGAGACAGAGAGAGAGCGAGAGACAGAAAAAAAGGGAGAGACAGATAGACTACAGAGAGGAGAGATAGAGATACGCCCACTAGGGATGTCACCATAACACAGGAAACACAGATCCAACTTTCCAAAGGGTTGTAACAGCTGATCACACTCACATCTGGTGGTATAATATGGGACCTTTAACCTGTTTTCCTGGCATCTCTCTCTTTCTCTCCCTCCCCCCCTTCTCCCACCCACCCCACACTGACCTCATCCTCTCTCCCTCCCTCCCTCGCTCTCACCTCCCTCCCTCCCTTCCTCACTCACTCGCTTCTTCATTCCTCCCTCCCTCGTCCCTCCCCCCCCCCCATTACCTCTCCCCCCCCCCCATTACCTGGTTCAAAATGGCAGACTCAATCCCAACTGTCTCCCTCCCCAGATATCGGCCGAAGTGTTCCGTCGGTCAGGCCCCACCCGAATCCCCAAACCCAGGGGGTGCGGCTCCCCCAAGGGAAACCCCAACCCGGGGATGGCCCCGGGGCCGCAGACCCCCAGGGGACTGAAGACCAGGGGCCCAATGACGCCAGGAAAAGACCTCCCCAATGCCAAGACTACAACAATCCCCGGCACTGCCTCCATCAACAATAACAACCCCAACTTAGCCAATAGGAAGCTGTGATTGATGCTTCTCTCTCTCTCCTCTCTCTCTCCCTCTCTCTCTCTCTCTCTCTCTCTCTCCCTCTCTCTCATATTCTGTGATAGTGGACAAGCTAACCGTTATCGGTTAGCTTGTTCTGAAGCCTATTCTACAACGTGATACGATGTTCCATGAATGTTAAGTGATTTTATCTTTTAAAAAGGCATTTGGTGAGTTAATATAGAGGCAATAAGGCAAGAGATCTTTTCGTAAATAGGTAAACTTTAATTATTTTAGACATTTTGAGGATTTTTTTATCGACAGACAAGAACATGTAAACGCTATGTGGATATTTATCGGATAAAATGTATGTGTATTGTGAATGTCAGTTTCGTTGCGAACTAACCTATTAACAAACTTATTCAACTCTCAGGTTTGGGTTCCAATCAACGTTTTTTAAAAGAGGTGTTTTAAATGTAAATAGAGCTGTGCTGATAATTTTGTCATTCATTAGCAATAATCTGTCATGTGTAACATTTGTGCTATTTTCGTTGATCAATAAAGATTTATTTTATACCTTTTACTGAATGGACATTTTCAAATTCAAACTTCTAAAGACAACACTAGATAAAATACACACTGAAATACTTTTAAGCTTTGAAAAAGAGCATTTAAACACATACTGTATTATTATTATACTGTATTTTTAAATCAGATTAATAAAGCATCCCCTATTCCCTACTTAACTGGAGACAAATACAGTTAATTTTTCTGTAAAAAGCAATAGTTGCTCAAAGCAAATTCGATTGCTCAGTTTTGCAAACACCTTTACTCAGCTATTTGCACAAGCATAAATGGATGAATGCTAAATGGTCTGCATTCATAGAGCGCTTTTCTAACCAGTGGTCCCTCAAAGCGCTGTACAATATTGCCTAACATTCACACACCGACGGCGGTATCAACCACGCAGGGCGACAGCCAGCTCGTCGGGAGCAGTCAGGGTACTGAGGTGGCGCGTCACGTGGTGGGCGTGTCCCCAGATCGACCTGATTGGGCGCATCAGCCCTGCGGTGGGAGGGCGGCGAGAGCGGCCAATCGCAGCGCAGACAGGAAGCGTTCCGAGTCCTCGGCTCGCTCGGTCGAGCATGCCCACGAACGAGACGGACCCTCCAGGATGAAGGCATGGTGGACGTCTGGGGCGAGAGAGAGAGAGAGAGAGAGAGAGAGAGAGAGAGAGAGAGAGAGAGAGAGAGAGAGAGAGAGCAATGAGAAAGCGAGCGAGCCAGTGAATGACTGAGTGAGAGAGTGTGCACACACTCACAGCGGGAGTGTGTGATCTCGCGCACGTCCAGGCAGCCGAGGGCGACCGAGGCCAGGAAGGTGTGTGTGGTGCGTTGGGCGAGCGAAAAGGGGGCGTGGTCCACGCTTCTCTTCGTCAGGACGAGGGCGTCGTTGAAGAGGAAGAGGCCGAGATCACACACCTGGTGGTAGGTCCTGCACACGTGTACACACACACACACACACACACACACACACAGACAGACGCACACACACTCACACAGGGACACAGAGACACACACACACGCATGTACACACACACAGACAGACACACACACACAGAGACAGACGCACACACACCCACACAGGGACAAAGACACACAGGGACATACACGCATGTACACACAAACGCAAACTCACACATAGACACATGCACATACACACACAAAGAAACACAAAAACAGAACACAAACACAAAATACAGACAAAAAAAATAAACACAAAATGCACACACAAATACACACACATTCGATAAGTATACAACACACACGGGACACACAGAAACACACATCATTTACACACACACATTGACAAAAAAACACATACACAACATTGACACACACACCGACACAAACACACACACACAACATTGACACACGCACACAGACAAACTCCTGTGAGTGTGTGTGTGTATGACCAACAACATTGACACACACACAAACGACATTGACAAACAATTGACATGCACAAACACTCACCCCATGACACACATACACAACCTTGACACGTGCAACATTGACACACACGTAACATTGACACACACACAACATTGACTCACACCCATACACACGTTTGTGTGTGTGTGTGTGTGTCTGGCGCATTGACCCTCACCTCAGGGAGTGGGGGAGGTCTTCCCCAGGGCTGTGGAGCAAGGCAGCGTGCTGGGTCAGGATGAGCTGCCTGTCCCCCTCACAGAGGTCCTGACACACACACACACACACACGGGAATGAAAGAAAGAATGACAGAGAGAGAAAGAGAGACAGACTAGAGTCAGAGTGACAGTGAGACCAGAGTAGAGGGTCTTACTGGACAGAGAGCGAGAGCGAGAGACTAGAGTCAGAGAGAGAGAGACTAGATTCAGAGAGATAGACGAGTCAGAGAGACCAGAGTAGAAGGTCTTACTGGACAGAGAGCGAGAGCGAGAGACTAGAGTCAGAGAGAGAGAGACTAGATTCAGAGAGATAGACGAGTCAGAGAGAGACCAGAGTAGAGGGTCTTACTGGACAGAGAGCGAGAGCGAGAGACTAGAGTCAGAGAGAGAGAGACTAGATTCAGAGAGATAGACGAGTCAGAGAGAGACCAGAGTAGAGGGTCTTACTGGACAGAGAGCGAGAGCGAGAGACTAGTCAGAGAGAGAGAGACTAGAGTAGAGTCTTACCGGACAGCCCTTGATCTCTCTCTGAGTTTCCTCCATCAGTCGGTCTCTCTCCAAGCTACTCTTCATCTGAGGAAGAGGAGATAGTGTTGATCATATAGTGGTGCGCTGTGATTAGAGGGCTGTGATTGGAGCGTTGTGTTTCCATGTTGAATGTGTGTATCGTTTATCTGTGTCTCAAAACCTGTTGTGTGTGTGTCTCCACAAGTGTGTGTGTGTGTGTTTGTGTTGCAATTTTGTCTCCGCAATTATGTATTTGTGTGTGTGTCTGATTGATTCTCTCTCCTGGGCTGTGATTGGTGCTTTTCAATTGATTGGCTGTGATTGGTGTGTTGCGTTCGCTGGGCTCTGATTGGTCACCTTACGTATGAACTCGCGGTGGCGCGTCATGGCGACGAGGGCGTGGGCCAGGGGGGCGTGGTCAGGGTGGTCTAGGGGCGTGGTCAGAGAGAGAGCCTGGAGCAGAGTGACGTATTCCTCCAGCCGCCGGAGAGGGGAGAGCAGCAGCTCTGGGAGGCTACACACACACACACGCACGATGACCCACACGTGTGGAGACAAACACACATGGACACACATGTGGAGACAAGACACACACACGGAGACACACATACATGTGGAGACACAGACACACGAGACACACATGTGCAGACACGTGGAAACACACACACGTGGAGACAGACACACATGGGGAGACAAGACACACACACGGAGACACACATACATGTGGAGACACAGACACACACACACGAGACACATGTGCAGACACATTTGGAAACACACACACACGTGGAGACAGACACACACAAGGAGACACACATGTACCGACACATGTGGAAACACACACACATGTGGAGACACATAAATTTGGACACATTTTAACGTCTTTATTTATGTCCACAATTCATAAATGTACGTAAGGAAATACATTTTACAGATTCAAAACATTGCTCAGGCATGATCCAACAATGTGGGTATGATGACAGTTCAACCAGCAGACTATGGATACACACAACACGTTCTCTCCCAAATGTGGCAACTTCCAATAACGGAGGATATTGAACGACCCCTAGAGACCCCTAGTGACAAGCCTATGCATGTGGCCCAGGCTGCCAAAGATAAGTACAAGATATTGAAATTTATAGCCAAGGCCAGATCTTTGTTGTACAAGAGGTTGATATTTTACCAGCTTTGTTTAGTAAGCCTCCGCTAGACTTGAATCAAAACAGCATCCTACTTCCAGAATGAACACATTTCTATAGAGCTCGTAAATACGCCCCTTCCGGTAGACCCCTCATGGGACCTCTGGGCGAGGAAAATTAGAATGGGAGTCAATGGAAAGAAATGTATTATTTTCTGATCCCAGTTATTAAATGCCTTGGATTACACATGTTTTGTGTGAGTCCAAAGAATAGTTTGACCGTTTATTGTAAATTGTTTGGTTAAAGGCTGTAGAGAAAACACAATGAGAAAGACTACACGTCTCGTTTGTGACGTCATGCTCCCTGCGACTGGCGTGGACAAGACCGACAGTCTCCCCACCAGCATAACTGAAACCCTCCACATGCCCCTACATATAATGGTTTTCACCTCTTTCGATGCGGTTATCCTCCCCTTGAAAAAAAAGCGGTGAAGTGGAGCAGAGAGATCATCATGTCTGTACAAGAGTGGTGGTGACGTATATCATTCGCGTCGAGAGCAGCGAGGGGCTGTAGTTCACAAAGCGGCCTCACACAAAACCTAACATTATCAAACTTCCTCGCGAATATTTTTTGTTTTCTTTGCATGAAAAATTATAATTTAAATCCACAAACAACATATGTGTAATCCAGGGCATATAAAGACCAGGACCAGAAATTAATTACTTCCTCTCCATTGAAACCCATGCATATTTTCCGACCTCAGGAAGTCCCATGGGGGTCTACCGGAAGGGGCGTACTTACAAGCTCTATTGTTCTCATCAATGATCGTAATATCAGGCCTGGTGGCACTTAAATTAGAGAACATAGACGTTTCTGCAAAGCAACTGGAAAACATGTTTTCTAACAAAACAATTCATATGCATTGACACTGTTGGAGAAAAAAAAGGATGGTAAACTCTTTGATATAGGGCCCTATTTTAGAGTTTAGATTCTCTGCCCGACCCGACCCGATATTTCCCACCACTGTCCTCGGGCCGGGTCAGGCCGGGACTTTGATAGAGCGTTTTATTTCTTCTTTTTTTTATCATTGCTTTATTGGCCTATTCTGAGGAGAAATCTATGCCACAAACAGAAATATTATAGGCCTATAATATATATATATATATATATATATATATATATATATATATATATATATATATATATATATATATATATATATATATATATATATATATATATATATATTCAGCAGAGTAGGGCTAAGTAACAAATGTGTACGAAGTTACACAAAGTAAAAAAAACGTCACACATGTTGCACTCACCTGTCTCCTCCACTCGCACTATTTTAACGGTCTGAAACGCAAGTGAGATGTGCAAAACGGAAGTAGCTTTGTGGGTCTCTGCCGCTGTTGCTATTATACCGGCGGATAAATGACTCTTGCGCCCGACGCAAATCTAAAAAGGGTTGGTCTGAAGTAGCCTAATTATCCGTAGGTGTGGTTTGGGCGTAACGTGCAATAAACCAATGAGAGTGCCATCTCCCATCCCCTTTAAGAGCCATGAGCGCATTTGAATTTGACGAATTGATATTTTGACAGCGTTTGCAGTCTCCGATGAGACAGATGCATGACCACATGAATTTCAAACTTCAAATGGCTCAGTTTATGGCCAAATAATATGGCCTAATTCACAATAGCGTTTTCTTCTACAACTTCCGAAATACTGAGTCGTCAAGTAAATTTCGGCAAAGAAAACTTAACATACATATGATATGCGGTCCTGTGGCCGCAACTGTTGGTCTATTTAATGATATGTGTGCATTATTATTGTTATTATTAACACATGGCGTAGCCTACTACAGTGTTCATTCATGCAGCCCCTAAAGGAAAAAAAAAATTGTATAGTAGCCTACTGGTGCGTAAGCTTATGTTGCAGTTCCGACCTGCCATGGTACGTCAAAATAACAACACCAGCGCTATCAGCTAGTGCACTTAGACCAGGTATTTGTCGGTCAGTTGCGCAACTGCTTTATCAATCTGTAAGATAGCGCCATGTATCATTTGTGCCGGAACACGCCTCTGCTTTTCGCCAACACGCCTCTCAGGGCACAAGTTTAGCGCCACAGGTTTGCTATGGGGGAAAATCGGCTTTGCGCCGGTTGCAAACTAGCAAAGATACATGCGTCGGTGTAGAAAGTCAATTACGCTGGATGCATGATAGGGCCCATAATTTCCACAATCCTATCATGCCTGGATATATAAAGACCTTTGTAAAAATGGCAGCCGTTTAATGTGTGTGACATGGATTCGATTTTCTGCGCCTGTACATGATCTATGCATAATGGGGAGTGGGAACAAGCAGTGGCATAGATTTACGTGGGGACCTAAAGACGACTGAAATGTCCCCACCAATATTCAGGTTGAAAAGAAAAAAAAGTGCCTCATGGGGTATACAAAGGGTTACATTCCCACTGGTTCGGTCGCGGCTTGGCACGCAAGGAAGGTTACTCTGCGTCTTTCGTTTGCTACAGTCCACTGGTAGGTCAGCCTTCCAGCCTACCCAGTGGACTGTAGCAAACGTTGCTCATCTATCCATCACACATCTAGGTGGACACGCCCACTTGTGATGTCAGAAGGGGCAGATTTTCAAAACGGCTTGTAACGGCTAATCACACTCACACCTGGTGGCATGTCATGGGACCCTTGATAAATCGGACAGCCTAGTGGCAATGTAAGTTCACTCGAAGTCTGGAACTCCTAAGGCCCCCTCACATCTGCTGTGAAGAATGACGTTGAGGGTCTTACGACGGTTCAGACCGAGCCATCCTCTCACTGTCTGAACCGTTTTGTTTAAGTCCTGCAGGACCTTTTGTGATTAATGCACATTGGCGGATAAGTGTTTCACTTTTGATAGAGCCATCTGTCTGATGGCTCTATCAGACACAAACACACAGATGTGGAGACACACACACACACACACACACACACACACAGACATGTGGAGACACACACACAGAACACAAAAACACACATAAAAACACAACACATGAGGATACACACATGAGGATACACACACACATTCAACATGTAGACACGTACAGCACAAACACCAGACACACAAACCCAAACACACCACACAGAAACAACATGGACACACAACATAAAATGGAAAACATGACAATTCAAATGTAATCAATCATGCATTAGATGATGTACAAGGTTAAGTGTTTGTCTATCTGTCTGTGTACCTCAACATGTGTGTCGCTATCGTTCTGTCGGCCCTCTTCAGGAACGCCCGGAAGGCCGGGATCTTCTCCCTGCACTGTGACACACACACACACACACACACACACACACACACACACACACACACACACACACACACACACTTAGACAATCAAACATTATGCAGCATGTGCAAAATCAAATTTAATGTTTGAATAAGTGAATGTCTGATGTTTGATTGGGTGAATGAGTGAAAGTATGAATAGGTGAATGCTTGCACATGTGTATAAGTGAGAAAGTGAGCAGGGGGATGATAAAACAAGTGAATTTAACCATTTGTGATTGTGTGGATGAGTGAAAGACTGAACAAGTGAAAGAGTGAATGCCTGCTCAATGGTTCAAGTGAACAAGTGAACTGATTCATTATTGAATGAGAGGATGAGTGAAAGAGTGAATCATGAATGCCTCCAAAATGTTCAAGTTGAATCATTTGTGATTGTGTGGATGAGTGAAAGAGTGAACGAGTGAATGGGTGAATAAGTAAATGCCTGCAAATAAGCTGTGGGATGTGTCTTGTCACCAATTCTCTTTTCACAAATGAGATCACCTGCAAGATCAATGGACTAAAACTATTTAAATATGCTGATGACATGGCGTTAGTAGCCAACCTGACAGACGAGCACACCCTGTCCACTTACAGGCAGTATGTCAGCACCATGGCCCTGTGGTTCAAGGAGAGCTCACTGAAACTAAACATCAGCAAGACCAAAGAACTGTGTTGCCATAGATGCTGGGCACCCGAAACCCCACATCCACTCTCCATACCTTTAAGACTGGAGGGGCAAGTGGTTGAACAGGTTAGACATTTCCAGTACCTTGGCACCCAGATTGACCACCGCCTGTCCTTCACCCAGCACGCAGACAAAGTTTACAAAAAAGCCCAACAACGCATGTGTCTCCTGAGGAAGCTGAAAGGGTTCGATGTCAGAAAGGACATTTTATTAAGGGTTTATCAGACGCTGATCAAATCTGTCATCTCCCTCAACATTACATCTTGGTACAGCTTCCTAACAAGCAGATGCAAGGGAAAAATGGCTAGGATAATTAAGCAGGCAAGCAAGATAACCAGCATCCAACAAAAACAGCTTTCAGACTTGCACACTCAAGCAGTGGAAAGGAAGACCAATTCCATTCTCCTGGATCTCTCCCACCCCCTCCATGGCTGTTTTGAGCTGCTTCCATCAGACAGAAGATACAGAGGCAGCCAGCCAAAAAATCTCTCTATACAAAATCCTTCTGTTATCATTTGTCAATATGTAGATGTGTAAAAGAGTGAATGAGTGAGTGTGAATGCCTGCACAAGTGTTCAAGTGAACAAGTGAACAACTGATTCATTGTCGATTGAGTGAATGAGTAAATTGAATAATTTGTTATTGTGTTGATGAGTGAAAAAGTGAAATGGTGAAAGAGTAAACGAGTAAACAAGTGAATGAGTGAATGAGTGGACAACTGATTCATTATTAAATGAGTGGATTGATTCATTTGTGATTGTGTGGACGATTGAAAGGGTGAACGTGTGAGTGAGTGAAAGGGTTACGGGCGTGTCCACCCACCTCGTCCACGGCTCTCAGGGCGGCGGGATACTGGTGGAGGTAGTGGAGGTAGAGGCGGAGCTTAGAGCAGAGCTGGAGGAGGACTGCCCCCACACACTGACCGGGGCCCCAGAGGACCAGCCGGGGCCCCAGGGCCCGCAAGAACACCCTGCAGACACACAAACAAAGTCAGACACAGACACACACACACGCCAACATGCTCACACACACACACACCTGTTGAGGTGCAGGATTTGCTCCACAGGGTTGAGGATCACATGGACACTGGCCTGGCTGATGATTGGTCGATTAGAGTCCACCGCCGCAGTGAGGGGCTCGTGGTACACCTGAGACACACACACACACACACACACACACACACACACACACACACACACACACACACACACACACACAGAAATATAATTGAATGCATAGTCAAGTAATACAATAATGTAAAACAATCCATAGGGTACCTTTAATGTAATGTGCCTGTACCTTTAAGACAGTAATGTAATGTATAAATGTAATATGTAAGGGATAATATATAGATCGCCAGTCATTATGGGGAAAATAAGCCCTGAGGGGACTTATTTTCGATACTGACCGGCGACGTTCTATACATTATCCCGCTTATTACACGGCTGCTTGCCAAAACGGTTGACATTGAGGTCGCCTTAGCAACCGAATGCGCTGGGGTTGATAAGTTACCGGACTACTTGCGGAGTGATACCCAAGACGTGAATCAGATGCAAAAAAACCCCTTTCCTTGACAGAGCGTTCCACAGCATTGAGAAGAGCCGCGTAATAAAGAAATGTAATCCATAGGGTACCTTTAATACAGTTATGTGCCTGTACCTTTAAGACAGAGGCCAGTCTGGACTGGTATTGCTGCTCACTGTGATACAACTCCTTCACCACCGCCCCCCTCCAGTCTAGAGCCATCTAGAGAGAGAGAGAGAGCGAGAGCGAGAGCGAGAGCGAGAGCGAGAGAGAGAGAGAGAGAGAAACAGAGATGAGAGTGAGCGAGCTAGACAGACAGAGCAACTAACATCATCAGACCCTTAATTTCAGCTAAACCAAAGAGCGCTCTCAGAAAGGAGGGAGGGAGGGAGGGAGGGAGGGAGGGAGGAAGAGAGCGAGGTAGGGAGGATCAAACCCGACCTGCTTCGACCCACCTGAGCCAGCTCAGGTAAAGGGGCGGAGCCAGCCCTTAGGAGGTCTTCTCCCCCCTCTGTCCCCCTGTCCTCCGAGTCTGTGGGCTGTCCGTCCTTCACCTCCTCCTCCTCCTCCTCCTCACTCCGTCGGGACAGGAACGCCGCCAGCGACCGCAGCGGCCGAATCTGAAGCACCACAAACACACACACACACACACAAACGGTTTGAAAACAACTAATAAAAAATATTTAAAACTGTTTCATTAACAAGGGTAAGGGATGCTTCCGTTACCATGGCGATCCCCATTCCACCTCCGTAAGTGAGTGAGAGAGTGAGTGAGTGGGGGAGAATCAGGGGGAGAGAGAGAGCGAGAGAGAGACAGTGAGAGAGAGAGAGAGAGAGAGATTGAGTGAGTTGACAGTAACCATGGCGATCCATCCCACCTCCGCCCCCCCCTTCAGCACGGACAGCCCCTCGATCAGAGCCCGGGTCAGGGGGGCGGAGACACACACGTCCTCCAGGGACACCCTGTCCCACAGGAAGTGACCTAACACGGCACAGGAAGTGGGGGACGAGGGTCAGGTGGGGATCCGTCACGCGGTGTGTGTATTTGTTTAGTTGTGTTTTTGTGTGTTTGCATTTTTGTTCGCATGATTGTGTTTTTTTGCATGTGTGTGTTTGCATGTTCATTTCTGTGATACAACACGTGTGTTGCATGTTTGTATGTTTGTGTGTTTGCGTGTGTTTGATTGTTTGCGTATTTATTTACGTATTTGTTTGTTTGCGAATTTGTTTGTGTATTAGTGTGTGTGTGTGTGTGTGTGTGTGTGTGTGTGTGTGTGTGTGTGTGTGTGTGTGTGTGTGTGTGTGTGTGTGTGTGTGTGTGTGTGTGTGTGTGTGTGTGTGTGTGTGTGTGTGTATCCACCCACCCAGGGCACGGCCCCGGGCCTCCAGGCTGACCCCGTGCAACCGGGGCCCCATGAGGCCCCTGAGTTCCCCCAGGGCCTCCTCCATCCACTGGGCCTGGAGGCACCACCCCCTCAGCACGGCCTCATGGACGTAGCGTAGAGCGGGGGCACCGCCCCCCTCCTCAAGCCCCTCCTCAAGCTCCTCCTCCTCACGCACCCGGAGGTGATAGCTGCTGCTGGATGTCCATCTACTCCAGACTAAGGAGGGAATGGGGGGGAAGAGACATGTACCGATTCCAATTATTTCTGATAAACGATGACAGGCCAGTACAGAGGTCTCCAACCCGCGGCTCGGGAGTTAAATTCGGCTCTTACACCCCTCTAGCATGGCTCCCTGTAGCATCATTTTTTTTTATTAATAAATAACTTAATATCTGCTATTTCAAAAGGGAACACCTTATTTTGAGATCAAGGTGATACTGTGCCGCTAAATAGTGAAAATAAAATGTTTTCATATTTTGTCAACTAAAAGATATCCTCCAGATATATTTTATTTGATGGGAGGGACCAGAAATGTGTATTTTGATGGAAGAGGTTGCCGACCCCTGGGCTAGTACAACACACACTTGTTTTCGAGCGGAGTCCTGTTTATCAGCCAGGCCATTGGCCGAGCTTAACGATTCGGCCCCGCCGGAGATCTTATTTGACAGGCGCGCCCAGGTGTGATGTCAGTGCTCGTTAACCAACCCAGGTGTTGAAGCTAGTTTTAACGGTAACACTTTGAGGTAAAGTCTACTAACTGTTCTGGAAGCTTCCGGTGGCCAGCCCCACGGGAGCACAGACCTCCAGACCGGTGATGGTGGACAGGGTCAACATGAGAGCGACCCCTCTGGCTGGGAGGGGGAGGTAAAAGACATAATGAATAATGCTTAATATTAGCTTTTCTGAATGACTTACTTACTTTACTTTGGATTAGTAAATCGCCGTCGTAGTATATCATTAGAATGGAGCAAGATGTGTTGAGAGCATCACATTCTTCTTTAAAGTTCAGAGATGTGCATGTGTGTGGGAGAAAGAGAGAGTGTGAATGAGTGAGAACGAGTGAGTGTGCGTGCATGCGTGACTGTGTGTGTCTACAGACCAGAGGCAGCGAGGGGTGAAAAGATATCCACCCCTCCTCCTTTTTCACTTGGTATAACCCAGCCACACATTCTCTCCCAAAAGTCCCTGGTGCTGGGGACTAGCACACTGCGCTCTGATAGGCTGACACCTGGAAGGACAAAGGTCAAAAGTTAAAGGTATCCTTAAAGGGGTAGTTTGGAATTTTGGACATATGGCCTGATGTCCAAGTGAGCCTTGGTGTTCTTTATCATTGGAGACAGTTTAACACATTTTATTCAGCCCTTCTAGTTGCAGAGTTCGCTCATGCTAGGCTAGCGCACGGCAACGGGCAATACTAGCCTGCTAATAAAACAGTCTTACCCACTCCACAGTACACCCGAGGTAAATCAATTATAACGCCAGACTTTAGATGTATATGTCTGTGTTGATAGAATATGTAACAAATAAAACAGAAGTATATACACGGTTTAGCGTGTCTTTGCTCACGAAGCTAATACAAATTCTTAACATATCGTATGCAAAGACAGTGCCTAACGCCTCTAATGACCCCCCTCATTATCATATTTGTCATGTTTTCGGCGTCCCTTTGCGCGGGGTCGGTTCCTCACCGCGGACCACCTGCAGTTCCTCCGTGCCTCCGGGGCAGAGGAGGCCGAGCCGGCAGGCGGCGCGCCCAGCCAGGGCCCTCTGGAGCTGGGCTAGGAGGGCCGGAAGGGTGCCCCTCTGGTCGTAGAGAACCAGCACCACCTCTGACCTGGTACCACACATCACCAGCTGGAGGGGGGGGGGGGGGGGGGAAGAGAGAGAGAGAGAGAGAGAGAGAGAGAGAGAGAGAGAGAGAGAGAGAGAGAGAGAGAGAGAGAGAGAGAGAGAGAGAGAGAGAGAGAGAGAGAGAGAGAGAGAGAGAGAGAGAGAGAGAGAGAGAGAGAGAGAGAGAGAGAGAGAGAGAGTTCTGCGACCCAACAGAAGAATTCTGTTGGGTCGCGCACCAAAACCTTCCCCTGTGAGGCGCCCCCGACTTAAATTTTTGTTTTGACCGTGATAAGAGCTTGTTGGCTGATATTGAGATATTGTTTCAAAACATGACAATTTCACGTGCCATGGTGCCACCTCTGTAGGCGGGCTCTGGCCGCTGACAATTATGAAACATTGCCGTGGCTATTCAACCTTGACCTGGAGAGTCGTGATGCACTAAATCTGCGCAGATCATGCTTCTTCATAATAGTTAACTACTTTAGCGGCACAGACGTTAAAGTTTGTTACGTACGATCATTAAAAAAAACGCCATGTTATTTCACATAGACATTTGACCGAGGGAACTGGGAGCCTCAGAGGCGGGACTTAATTCTTCAGAGGTCTATACCATGCAATAACCCTTTACCTGTGATTGGGGGAGGGAGGGGGGGGGGGAGAGAGAGAGAGAGAGAGAGTTCTGTTGGGTCGAGCGGTTTACATGTAAAGACAAGGGTGAGCGATAGAGAGACAGAGGGCGAGCAGGAGGAAGAGAGAGAGAGAAAGACAGAGAGAGATAGAGAGACAGAGAGAGAGAGAGAGAGAGAGAGCTCACCTCGTAGGCGGGGATCCTGTTGGACACCAGCAGCACTGGGACGGAGAGGGGGAGGTGTAGAGAGGTTGGAGGGGGTGTAGAGAGGGAGGAGGTCAGCTCCTCCTCTCTCCTGCTCCGTCTGTGATGGAGGGAGGGAGATGGACAGGTTCAAAACATAACAATGTTTTAAAGGGGACATATCATACCACCAGGTGTGACTGTGATTAGCCATTACAAGCAGGTTTGAAAATGTGCAGCATTGTGCCATCGCAGGTGGGCGTGTCCATCTAGATGTGTGCTGGATAGATCAGTCTACCAGCCCACCCAGTAGACTAGCAAACATTGCTCATCTATCCGTCACACATCTAGGTGGGCACGCCCACCTGTGATGTCACAGTGCTGCACATTTTGAAAACGGCTTGTAATGGCTAATCACACTCACACCTGGTGGTATGATATGTCCCCTTTAAAAGGGGGAGAGAGAGAGAGTGAGAGAGTCAGTCAGTACAATGAGTTACAAAATCGACCAATGGGATCGTAAAATCGATAGATCAGCCATCGAGCAGTTGGTGAAGAGAGTGAGGGGGGAGGGAAGACACAGAGAGAGAGGGAGACACACTCACAGACAGACAGAAAGACAGACAGACAGACAGACCAACCCGAGTCCTCCAGATATCATGGCGGCTCTTCCAGCCCTCAGCGATGACCCAGGCGTCCCCTTCCCCTCCCTGTGTCTCAGCCCCACAACGGGGACCACGCCCTCTCCCGCTGAGGGCCAGGGGCCAGCGCTCACCGTCTCCTCAGGGACGGGCCCCCGTGGGGGGGCCGCGGAGGGCAGGCGACTGCCCCAGGCCCGCCTGGTCCTCAGACGCAGGCCTGTAGGAGAGAAGAGGAGTCAATTAAATTAGGATTAGAATTAGGCAATAGAAATATACATTTGCATTGCCAAAGCAGGTGAACAATATAAAAAGGTCTCTCTTTCTCTCTGTTTAGAGGGTATCTCCCCTTTTCTCTCCCCTTTCTCTCCATTTTTTCTACCTCTCCCCCCTTTCCCTCCATTTTCTTTTCTCTCTCCCCCTTTCCCTCTATTGTCATTTTGTCTCCCTTTCTCTCACCGCCTTTCTCGCCTATTCAATTTTGTCACCATTCCTCTCTCCCCCTTCCTCTTTCCCATTTTCTTTATTTTCATTTTGTCTCCCTTTCTCTCTCCCCCTTTACTCCATCCCCTTTTCTCTCTATTGTTATTTTGTCTCCCTTTCTCTCTCCCCCTTTCTCACCAATTTCATTGTCTCCATTCTTCTCTCCCCCTTCCTCTCTCCCCATTTTCTCTATCTTAATTTTGTTTCCCTTTCTCCCCCCCCCCTTCTCTCCATTTTATTTTTTTCTCTCTTCCTCTCTCCCCCTTTCTCTCTATTTCATTTTGTCTCCCTTTCCATCTCCCCCTTTATCTCCCCCCCTAACTCCCCCTTCTCCTGGTGCAGTCTCTCTCTGATGAACTCTCTCCTTCTCCTCTCCTCCTCCTCCTCCTCCTCCCAGACCCCAAGAGGGGGGGTGTCGGCCGGGCCCCCGGCCCCCAGAGCTGGGCTCCAGTCCAGGGTGGAGACGCAGGAGACGTAGTGGTCCCTCCAGGCCCCTTCTTCCCTCAACCCGGGGGAGTAAGGGAGGAACCACCCCCGACGGAGGCACCGGTCGCACCATAGGCAGTCCTAAAGGGGGGAGGGAGGGGAGAGGGGGGGGGGGGGGGGGGGGGGGGCGGGAAGAGAGAGAGAGAGAGAGAGCGAGAGAGAGAGAGAAAAAGGGTGGTGAGAGGGGAGAGACAGAGACAGAGATAGAAAGAGAGGGAGAGAGGAAAATAGAGAGAATCACAGAGGGAGAGAGAGAGGGGGAGAGGGGGGGAGAGAGGATTAGAGAGAAAGAGAGAGGGAAGAGAGAGCGAAAGAGTTAGAAACAGACAAAGAGATGGAGAGAGAGAGAGAGAGAGTCAGTCAGGACAGATTATACCTCATCCCCCAAATCAGTCTTAAAAATAAATCCAAAGTCTGATGACCACTATGATACTGCCACGGAGAGGTCAGCAGGCCCCTGATCTTGACCCCTCACCTGCTCGGCCAGGCTCCTCCAGTGCCAGCTGACCTGGGCGGCAGCTGCGAGGTCGCGGGGGGAGAGGAAGGACAGGACATAGAGGCCCAGGAACCGAGGCAGCACGGCAGTGAAGTCCACCCGGACCACTGGGAGGGAGGCCATCAGCCAGTCCCGGCAGAGCCTGAAGGGTCAGGGGTCAAAGGTCAGTCCCTGAGGAATCTAGGTTCAAGAGGACAAAGGTTCAACCCTGAGGAATCCAGGTTCAATATGTCAAAAGGTTAACCCCTGATGAATCTAGACCCAGAGATCAAAGGTTCAACCCTGAGGAATCTAGGTTCAAGAGGTCAAAAGGTTAATCCTTGATGAATCCAGGCCCTTGGGATCATCAGACAAAGGTTGCAGAACCCTGGGGGGTCAGGGGTGAAAGGTCAGTCCCTGATAAATCTTGTCCCAGAGGTCCAAGAGGTCAAAGGTTAATCTCTAGAGACCCTGAGGAATCTAGACCCAGAGGTCAAACGTTAATAACTGATTAATCCAGGCCCAGAGGTCAAATGTCAATCCCTGATGATTCTAGAGACAGGTCCTAGAGGACAAAGATCTATCCCTGAGGAATCTAGAACCAGATGTCCTAGGGGTCAAAGGTCAATCCCTGAGTAATCTAGGTTAAAGAGTTCAAAGGTTAAACCCTGAGGAATCAAGGCCCTGTGGTCCTAGATGTCAAAGGGTAATGCCTGATTAAGCTAAGACCTGGGGCTCAGAGGTCAAAGGAAAATCCCTGAGGAAGCTAGACCCAGAGGTCCTAAGGGTCAAAGGTCAGTCCCTGAGGAATCTAGGCCCAGAGGTCAAAGGTTAATCCCTGATGAATCTAGGCACAGAGGTTCAAGGTTCAATAAAATGAAATCTCTCCACAGATGCATAAGTAACGATTTATGAACAGATTAGTCCTCTAGATGGCGACACAAAACCACAAACCGAGCCTTTCATGTACCCTTTAAAACTATTTCGGCTGGCCTCACATTATTATTATTATTTAAATCAAAGGATTTAAACTGGTTTTGATTGAGTCTCATGGCTCTCACGCGTTCGGTTGACCACATGACATCGAGAAAAAAAAACACTATTTCTCTAAATTGCCTCTAAATTGGACGTTAATTGACGGGTGACACTTGACGGGTGAAAAAAATAGTTTACTTGAGCTGTGATTGGCTGCACCTCGTCAGCAGCGCGTGCAGCAGCTGCTTCCGTTGCGCGTCGCTCCAGAGATCGAACCAATGGAGGAGCAGAACACTGCGCTCCTGGAACAACTGATAAACACCGAAAACGGGATTATACAACATAAAATATATCTATCTATCTATCTATCTATCTATCTATCTATCTATCTATCTATCTACCTCAGTATCCTCGTTAAAATCTCTTAAGACTCACTTTTACCTTATGGCTTATCCTTACTGATGGCATTTCGTGTACTATTCAAATTAATTTATCTTGTTTTATTATTTGATCTGCTGTATTATACGTTTTGGATCTTATTTTATTGTATTGCATCTTGTTATGTCTTGGATTATCTGTTTTTATTGTTAAGCACTTTGTAACTTTGTTTTGAAAGGTGCTATAATAATAAATAAATAATAATATGGACTGAAAGTATATTCAAATACATCTTGCATTGTTTATAGAAGTCATCAAGTTAAAAAAGGTCTCGTTTCATTGAACGTGTTTTTTTTATTATTAAGTTGAAGACCAGATGTACGCTCAACTTCGCGCCACTTCTTAATTGCATGATTAATTATTTGAAACAGCCGTGACGCGTTTCCATTGGTTCGAATTGTCAATTGTTAGTCAACGAATTTAATAGTGACGTACGATGAAAATGTAAATATGCATAAAACAATTAGGCTACATAGGCATCCTTGATTACATTTAAGGGGGAAATTATTATCTTAAAATCCACTTCCTGAGTGCAATAAGTAACAACTAAAACACGCAGTTTTAAATCAAAGCGAGTTGCGATAACATTAGTTTCACAATATCCAGCCTACATCTTACATTCTAACTTTGCAATAATAACCAGTCCTATTGAACATAAAAGTGATGACACACTTCATCCCCAGTCTCCCATAACTCTCACTACCACCACCCCGGTGATCGCCTATAACCCAACCGGAGCCTCGTCGCGCTCTCCCCGCACGCACCTGCTGGTTGGATGGCTTGTGGACCAGTGGAGTCCACGCGCTGAAGCGCGTCCCGGACGACCCCCGACCCGGTCCGGGGGTCCGTCCGGTCTGAGGAGGCGTCCGGACTAACTTCAACTCGTAGTCGGTGCTGGCGAGCTGCCACTGCTTCACGGAATGGGGGAGAGATCCGCTTGTGGCTACGTCGAGACGCGTCTCCATTTTAAACCCACTTCTACGCTCAATCTATTTCCTTCTGTGTTTAGAGTCATACGCATGCACTGCACTGGTAAAGTTTGCGCTGTGTGTGTGTGT
Source organism: Pollachius pollachius (assembly GCF_949987615.1). NCBI lineage: Eukaryota > Metazoa > Chordata > Actinopteri > Gadiformes > Gadidae > Pollachius > Pollachius pollachius. The sequence continues at coordinate 24,607,199 of NC_136939.1, forward strand.
GTGTGTGTTTGATATTGATCGAGGAGGTGTCCGCCCTCTACCTAGTCTCCGTTTCCTTAGTAACACACGAAAACACAGCGAAGACATTCCTGCACAAATTCGAGGAGTCTGGGTAACTTGAGTCGACCTATGGAGAGACTGGATTTCCGTATCATGTTTCAGACTCCGCCTCAATCATCATACATCTTTAAAAAGGGGTTCAAAGAAAACAGTAAAAGCCGACTGTGGTACATTCGGGTTTTTATCAGACGCTTGTATCCAAAGCGACTTACAATAAGTACATTTGTCACAAGAAGGTGAAACAATAGGATAGTGTAGGATTTCGATAGTCTTTTTTTATTATTGTACATGTCCAAAGCGAAGCCACTGTGTTGGCTACAATAATACACACACACACACACACACACACACACACACACACACACACACACACACACACACACACACACACATACACACACACACACACACACACACACACACACACTAATAGAAATATAAATCTTTTTCCTTTTACAAGCAGCAAACAACCATTGTATCTCCCGCCTCTACTAAAATATATTATATTCAACACACACATCCAACGATTTCAGAACAAAAAGGCGATCAAATGATTAGTAAAGTAAGGCATAGTTTGTTCACAAATATGAGCAGATATGTGCAAATATGAACGAAAACAACAAACAATACATTTTTTGATCTTAAGTCAGAAACATAAGCGGTTTTGCAATTCGGGGTCACACAATCAACGCTACGATTGTTTTCGATTTGTCGTGTTTTAGTCTTTTTTTATACTCTTTTTCGGCCGGACTGGTACGAGGCACTTGGGGGTCACACACAAAAATTGATTCTTCATCGTTCATTGACCCTAGCGCTTGTAGAATTCCAGAACTCTAGAGACCCAGAAATCAAGAGACATAGAAATCTAGAAATCAAGGAATCTAGGAATCTAGAGACCCAGCAATAGCTGGCTGGGAGTTCAAGTTCTGCTGACTAAAGCACAGCTCTCCGTGGTTTCCCCGATAAGAAGACTAAAAAACGTACGAACCCGAACGATTGGAGGCTGCTTATTTCAAAAGTCATTCGGGATCTCGTTTCTCTTTTACGACGCTAAATCCCCCGTCTGACTCGTGAGTGAATCAACGACGTCTAAAGTGACCAGAGCTAAATACATACTAAATTATGATATATTCACGGATTCACCCCACCCCCACACCCATAAACCTTTCGATGAACAATACAAAATGTGGCGGTTGAGATTGACCTCTTACCTTAAGAGGGCTCCTTAGTAGAACTGTACACCCTTTGATAAACACTTGAGAACAGCGAACCGAAGCTGATCGAGCCAACACTTAGTGGGAACGAGGAGGGATGAGAGGGGGAGTATGGCAGAGTGGGAATCAACCATTCATCCATCCAAATCATTTGTCCATCCATTGACTGCTGGTGCACTGCTCAGAATGCTGGTCGATCGGTGATAATCAATGATCGTGATAATAGTGAACCAGATGACGATAGTGACACAGGCCCCTCCTCGCTGTTGGGTCGTGCACCAAAACCTTCCCCTGTGACGAAGAGGAGTCAGTGAGAGGTAAAGAGATGGAGACAAAAAGTCAGACAGACAGACAGACAGACAGAGAGACAGAGAGAGAGAGCTGGGAGAGGAGGAGGAGGAGGAAGAGGAGGTCAGATGCTGGCAGTCCGGGGGATCTCCTGGGAGTCGGCCAGGTTCAGCTTCTGACTGGAGCAGAGAGTCAAGGAAGACCGCGGATCATCTCTCAACACGTTACAACCAATCCCCATTCAACGTGTCCCTCTAAGACCTGCCCTCGGGCGACCGTCAGCCAATCCCCTCCCATCTGTCCCTCTAACACCCGCCCCCAAGGCGACCGTCAGCCAATCCCCTTCAACGTGTCCCTCTAAGACCCGGCCCCGGCCAACCGTCAGCCAGTCCCCTCCCATGGTTCCTTCTAACACTCGCCCCCGGGCGACCGTCATCCAATCCCCTCCCACTTCTCCCTCCAACACCCGCCCCCAAGGCAACCGTTAGCCAATCCCCTCCCACGCGTCCCTCTAACACCTGCCCCCAGGCGATCGTCAGCCAATCCCCTCCCACGGTTCCTTTTAACACCCTCCCTGTGCGACCATCTGCCAATCAGGTTCAAAGGATACATTGAAGAACTCAGCTCCTCCAGCTGTAGAGTAAAAAAAACAAAAACAAAGATTTGCCGTGGGTAATAATAATAATAATAATTATTAATAATTGATTATTCACTAATTCGTTCCCATGGGTCAAAGCAAATTTAGAATATTTTCACCGTCAACAGATTTTACCAATTTCAAATAAATACAAATGAACAGACGGAACTATGATTGCTTCTATTGCACAATTATGATTATTATTTGACATTATTAATCACACACACACAGAAAAACAATATACAAAAGCATAAATATAAACATTTTTGCACACACACACACACAATACAAACATTTGGAAGGGGGATGAGTGTGATGTCATTCGAGTTACAGAGTTACAGAAGTCTTATACAGAAGTTGAAGCATTCACATGAATTCATGCGGATAATCCCAGGAATACAGTCAACATTTATTTTTTGGGGTTTTAACATGCACTGTTTCCTCACTGATGATCTAAGGCTAAATATAGATTTACATTTAAGGGATGTTTATTAGACGCTTTTATCCATGTTTGATTTACTTGCTCATATTCAAGACGGTTTTGGCTTTGTTATTGAGTTACTCGTTTGTTTTAGGTACAGTTTTTTGACCCCTCAGTGAAAGCTCTTTTCGTATATTTGTTAAAAAAGGTCTCTCTCTCTCTCTCTCTCTCTCTCTCTCTCTCTCTCTCTCTCTCTCTCTCTCTCTCTCTCTCTCTCTCTCTCTCTCTCTCTCTCTCTCTCTCTCTCTCTCTCTCTCTCTCTCTCTCTCTCTCATATAATTGCTTCAAATAATTGTGATCATGTGTAATGTGTTCAATTTCACTGAGGTTAAGCTCACTGACGACAGAATGTTTAAATGAACCGTTGTAAGACGCTTTGGATAAAAGCGTCTGCTAAAATGTAAATGTAACAGATTGTCGCACGCAGCTTGTCCATGTTGCTGTCGCCCTGCGTGGTCGACCCCGCCCATAGATATATACTGTATACTGACTAGATAGCGCATTCGGCTTCCAAGCATGTGTCAACAAGGCCGCCATCTTGCCGCGGGGTAACCACCCACCTGAATGAATGTCGATGGGACAGAGGTCCTATCAACTCAAAATCACTCAAAATCGCCTTCTTTTAAAGGCATCTACAAGCAGGCTGGTTTCTGACATACGTCAGACGTGTAATGATGGTGAAAAAATATATAGATCAATTTTTTATTATTTTTTACTAGCATTACCACAAACACACGTTTGACTCGACCCGCTTGAAGATTGCCTTAAAATATTTTAGTGATTTAGAGGGATTTTTATTGTGAAAGGACCTCTGTCCCATCACCCTTCATTCCATACGTTCCCCTGAACAGCACAGCTCAGGCGATGTCTAGTAGTGTTGCACGATACCAAAATTATGACTTCGATACGATACCTGCCCGAAAATACCTCGATACTCGATACTGAACCGACACCACGTGAAAATCTAAAATATCTGGAAAAGAGATGAATAATGGTCCAGCTCGGTCTCACTATGGTTTAAATTTCAGCAGCTTGGTCCTTTCCTGCTTTTTAAGCAAATTACGTTAATAAATTAATTCTACAGATCAGAGAATTGTATTCCGATTGAGGCATATTAATATATATATATATAATATGCCTCAATCGGAATACAATTCTCTGATCGGAATATAATTCCATGTGAATAGAAGAGGTGGTGTAGTCCGCTATAATATACATGTATGCACTTAATCCGATTGGTTTGGGGTGGGTGCGGCTACTTTTCAACTTGGAGAGATGGCATCAGCAGCTGCAGTAGTTTGCAATTGGTCCGTCGGTACTTTTATGCACACTGAACTAGACCGCTGTCGAGGGAAGTGGATTTTTTGCCTGATTCATGTCTTTCTTATCACTCCGCAAGTAGTCCGGTAACTTATCAACCCCAGCGTGTCTGGTTGCTAAGCGACGTCAACGTCTTTGGCAAACTATTTCTCTGCTGATCAACACTACGAATGGTAATTGTAAAAGACACACCGGGTGAAGATATTATTTTGTTTTGGCAAGGAGCCGTGTAATAAGCGGGACAATGTCTAAAACGGTCATTATCGAAAATAATACCCTTTAGGGCGAAGCAAGACAACGCCGGATAATGACCGGCGTTCTGTCCAACATTATCCCTTACATATATCATATAAGTCCAGACCAACATAACGGTTGTGCTTGAGAGACATACGGACGCTTACCACATTTGTAAATGCCATATATACAGTACATTCAGATTTGCATGATAGGAATAGATCTATTCCGAATAGAAATCTAATCGGATCAGACTTTTTTACATGGACAATTCTGATCCGTTATATACATTAACTCCATATTTTACTTCTCTCGTCTTCTTTCTCCACAAGCCTAGGAATGTCGGCAAGCACTTCTGGCCCTGTCGCCATCTCGTTGCCTCTCAGGCCCTGTCCACACTAACCCGGGTAAATCTACAAACGCATAAATATTTATCTGCAAAAACGATCGCTGAGGTGGATAAATGTGAAAACGCTGGGTTCCCGTTGTAGTGTGGTCAGGGTAGACGGAGGCTTTCAGAAACTATGACGTTTGGTTGCCATGACACTGCCATGACGCTGCCACAAGCTTGCGCTAGAGACCGAGACACTCATCAAAAAATGGCAGGGGAAATGGAAACGATGAGTTCGCTGTACAATGTTTTTTTTTTTTTTTTTTGTTCTTTTGTATCACCAGTTACAACTCAACATATTGTCTCAAACATATTTGTTAGTCCAACGCTGAAGGCGAGCGCTATACTTGCTGTGCTTAAGCGATGGGAAAAAAATACAAAGACGCCAGTTCAAACCGTACTTGGAGCGGCGTTTCTAAAAACAAAACCTTGCCTTTGTACTTTTGGTTTGAGCCATATTTTTGCTAGTGAGTGAAAATGATTTGCCAGCTGATCAACTGCAACTATCAGCTGATCGCTCGCCTGTAATCTAAACAGAGAGGCGTGGCGGGAGTCGCGTAACCATGACAACAACTGTTTATCAAAATCATTTCATTATGGAAGGTGGATGCAAAACATTCCGTAAACGATATGAAAACGATGTGCAGACGGAGATCTCTTAATTGCGAATGTGCGTTTTTATATTTACCCGGGTTAGTGTGGACAGGGCCTCACTCTCACTGCTCAGTGAACTGCCTGCTGCGGCTGTGGCTGAGTGCGAGCTGAGGGCCACGCCCACTGACCAGCCTCTGCGTGCCAGGAGTATGACTAAGAGTTGATGCTGCTTGTGTTTGTGCAAGTCCTTTCGTTCAAAGTCTTTTTTTCTTTCATCTTTTCTCCTTTTTTTTAATAAAAGTATTCTTTTTTTTTATAAAAGTATCGATACTAAAAAATTTGCACATCGTTTTTTGTGTGAGGGTATCATGATACCTTTCTAGTATTGGTATACCGTTGCAACACTAATGTCTAGTCAGTTTATATATCTTTGGACTCCGCCATCGGTGTGTGAACGGATGAATGTGTGAATGAACGGGTGAACGTGAATGGGAGTCTCACGTTGTTCAGCAGCTTGTCCATGTTGCTGTCGCAGGCGGCCTTGCGCTGGTCGTCGGGCATCCCGTCCACTTCGCCGTAGAGGTCAAAGTGCAGCCGCGCCAACTTCTCCTGCATCTCACGCACCTGCTCCATCTGGTCGATTGAGCACTCGTTGCCTGGGCAACCGGAGGAGGGCGAGGAGGAGGAGAAGGATGAGGAGGAGAAGAAGAGTTAGGATGCTGAGTGACGAGAGACGTCCCACTGGTCGTAACCTCGCAGATGGGATTCTCGCGATGTTGGTTGTAAATCACGTGGGAGTTCGTCTCATCACGAGATGTTAGTCTGGGACCGATCAGACGCAGGCAACCAGGCGCCAATCAACGTTCAGTCGGCCAATCAGCTTACCCTATGGGGTGATCTCATGAGGCAGTGACACTTAGGAGATTCCTACAATCAATTAATTAATATAATAATATTAACGCTGACTTGGAATTACTTTAAGGTGAACGTGATACGCTTTCACCGCGAGGCTATTAACGCACGCTACTGGTGTTACTGGTGTCTCTTTCACTATCTATAAATTTCTCTCTCTCTCTCTCCCTCGGTCTGTCTGTCTGTTTTATTAATCTCTCCCTTTTCTCTTTTTCAGATTTTCCAACTGTATACTCATCAAAAATCCATCTATGTGTGTGTCTGTCTGTGTGTGTGTGTTTGTGTGCGCGCTCGTGTGTGTACATGACTGCTCGAAACGTGTTCATATGTAATGTGTTAATTGCACTGTGGTTCAGCTCACACCCTTTGAGACACTATCACTGTGGTTAAAGGCAATACAAATAAAGTTTCATCAAATCTATTCCAATTAAAAAAGCATCACTTTTAAATGAATCTAATTTAAAAAAAAGAGCATCACTTATAAACCAGCCTCACCAAACGCTTGCAGCTTCCCAGAGTGGAAGTCGTTGAGGAGACCCAGAAGGCCTTTCTCCATCTCCTGGACATCGGACACGTCCGTCAGGAAGGAGTGCTGGATGATAGGGGCCCCGGGGCCCGGGGTGGGGGTGGCTTTGGCCCCTGAGGCCGGCAAGGACTTGGACTTGTCCCTGACGCCCCTGATACGAAGGATTTAGGAAAAGGAATGAAAAGACGACTCACTTATAACTCATTAATGCCGTTTTATTTTTTACTTCATCCTTGTAATGCCATACTTTTTATATTATTACTATGCTTACATTATTCTCTTATATGTTTATAATATTTTATAAACATTAAATATTACATTATTATAGGTCAACAATAGTCTCATGGTTATACATCTCTTTTTGCATTCTTGTCGATATTTTACTTATCCTTGAATTGCTATACTTTTATATTATTATTATGTTTACATTTTTCTCTTTTATTGTCCATATCTAATGCTGATTTTCTAGACTTTATCCTTGCACTGTTGCACATGCTTACACATCTTTTTTTACATTCTTGTGGATATTTAACTTATTATCTTTCATTGTCTATATCATACACGTAAAAAAAAAAAAGTACCTCCTGCTCTTGGACCTCTGCGTCCCCGTCTGCGTGTGCACGGCGCCGTCGCCCGTGACGTTTTTCCGCCCGGACACGCCCCCCACCGCCGCCGCTGCCGGATTGGCTGAGGGTTGGGGACTTTTCCGCTTTAGTTTCCGCTCCTCCATATCCTCATGTTACAAACTCAACGGCTGCTTCCTACGGCGGAGGAGATCGATATTATGTCCCATCTTCAATACAGAGTAAGGGGGAGTAACAACGCTATAAGCGGCCGTGAATCGTCTGCGTAGGTGACGCCAACGCGTCTCGTACGCAGCGGACGCAGCGCACGCAAGGCGCAAGACCGCCGCGTTAGCCCCCTAGGCTAACGTCTTGGCTAACACTTTACCGTCGATAACGTGAAAGTGTTGCCGTTTTAACGGGACTAAACACCCAGTGAGGTCCAGTCTACTCACGGATCCTAGCTGGCGGTCGGATCCACGACGGGTTTAGACGTTACGCTGTCCGCGTAGCTGCTGTTGCACAAAGTTTGGAGACATTTCTGACGTAACAAACACTTCCTGGGTTTAACGCAATGGACGTCACTTGGGCCATAATGTGACGTCACGCGGTTCCGAGAGAACAGTTTAAAATTGATTAAATCATTAATTGATTAAAACGTTTTGTTGTTATTTTAAAGTATTATTAATTAATCATTATCAATGTAGTGTAGTGCTTTCATATATTTTAGATAAATGTTTTGGTCAGCAAAAAATCAATGAGCAAATTAAAAGTATTTTTTATAAGATTTAGTAGAGTCATTTTTAGGTATTTAAATTAGTATTTAGCTGTCGTGAGAACGAGTAAACCCTTATTTATCCCCAAGATAACAGCAATAAAACCAAATAAATCATCGAGTTAATACATGTGTATTTAAAAGCAATTTAAATTAGCAATTTTAAGGTATTTAAATAAATATTACATTGTAATATCCTATACGCTTTTCTGAAGTACAGGAGACTCATTTGGTACCAGAACTCGCCGTTCTGGTAAACAACCAATAGGGGGAGCCGAACGGCCGTTGTATCCAATACGCTTTTTAATTCATCACCTATTTCTCTTTATATTCTCTCTTGTCTTCACCCCCCGCTCCCACACGATCCCACCCTCCCCTACACCAAGTTGTAAAAACATCACAAAGACAAAAAAACAAAAAAACAACAACCCTCCACACTCTACTGTTCAAATTGTTCCTTAATTAGATATAATTTGCGCCTATTTAGCGGCGCGTCTGTTTTGATTGAAGCCTCGTTGCCCTCGGGGTCTCTGGGTTAGGTGATGGTGGCTCGTTAATCACGCTGCATTTAATTCACTGCCAACCACGAACCACCTGAGCAGGAGAAAGGGAATCTTTTGGCCATTCATGACGGTTTGGGGGGGGGGGGGGGGGGGGGGGGGGGGGGGGGGGGGGGGGGGGGGGGCTCGCCGTTAAATGTTTATGGGCACGTCTTTCTTAACGTGTTTTTTTTTTGTTGTTTCAATTGGTTTTATTTTTTTGTCGGGAAGATCGTCTGTTGAGGAAAGGGATTTAGAGAATGAACATATTTTATGTGTTCATGCATCTGTCTGTCTGCCTTTCTCTCTCTCTTTCACTATCCATCTCTCTCCCTCACTCCCTCTACTGCCCTCTCTCCCCCTCCTCCCTCCTTTCCCTCTCTATCCCCCTCTACTGGCCTCCCTCCCCCTCTCTCCCTCTCCCTTCTTTCCTCTCTCCGCTTTCTCCTTCCCCCCTCCTCCTTTCCTCTCTCTCTCCCTCCCTCCCTCCTGCCTCCTCCTCCCTCTCCCTCCTTTCCTCTCTCGCTCTCCTTCCCTCTTACTCCTTTCCTCTCTCCCCCTCCCTCCCTCCCTCCCTCCTCCCTCCCTCCCTCCCTCCCTCCCTCCCTTCCTTCTCAAGGTCAAGGTGAACTTTATTATCCAAGTAGGAAATTCATGTGGTCACCATTTCACGCTCCATTTACAGCCTACTGTATAGCATTTAAAAAAAAACATTAATACAAAACATTAAAAGAAAAACAAGGACAAGACAGACAGAGCAGTAGAACATAGAAAACATGACAAGCATGTATGAGCAAATAAAATAGTTCAGTGATGTATACAGTATGCTCATAGTTTTAAATGCCTTTGAGTTTTTAAGTCTGTTGTTGTAGTCTAATTGCTGTAGGCACAAACGACTTGCTGTCTTACACGGCCAAACGCAAATAAGGCCAAATGATAAGACACGCTGCAAGAGAGCTTTGTAAAACATCTGAAGAATACAGCTGTCTATTCTAAAATGATTGAGTTCCCTTAGAAAAAACACCCTCTTCTGCAACTTTTTGGACTTATTTTGTGCACATTCATTAAATGCCAGTTTGTTGTCTAATTCAACACCCACATATGTATATGTTGTGACCCGCTCTACCACTACACCATTTATATTTGAGGGTGGAACTATAATTCCCTTTTTATTAAAATCTATGGTCATCTCCTTTGTTTTCTTTGCATTAACCACGAGGCAATTATCTGTACACCATTTAATAAAACCCTGCACCTCACTCTCAAAACCCTCTAGGGATGCAGCATTAGACTTTAAAAAACCCACTAATGCTGTATCGTCAGCCTATTTAAAATAGGTGTAGTCAGAGGAGTATGCTTGGCATACTCCTCTGACTACAGGGTGGGGGGCGTGATCACGTAGGGTGATTTTTTAGGAACCCATAGCCCCCACTGACACCAGTACCAGTATGCCTACAGGCGCCAGGTTCAATGGCCAGGGCCAGGGAGAGAGAGAGGACGAGACACAGTCCACAGCAGGTCCTTCTGCTAAGCGTAGAAGGCACCCCCAGACAGATCACTCGGACCTCTTGCGCATAACAGGGGCTGCACTCATGAGACGGCGGCGGCGAGGCCGGAGGATGCCGTCACAGCGACCTTCAAAATCCTTGAGGTAAAGTTAAGGCAGGCACCACCAGAACTCTTGGCGAGCCTTGAGAACAACATGATCAACCTAATTTTTAATGCCTGTACAACCAGCACAACCAGGAATGCACTTGTAATCACGCTGAAGAACTGGGTCCTTGAGTTTTTTTTGTTTGTTATTCTAGGCTGCATTTAGTTTGATATTGTATGCCTTTTATATTCTATACATTTTATACTTGATACTTGCATTTTGTAATTATACTTTACTTACTTATACTTATATTTATACTTTATACTTTAAGCTTTTGTTTTTTGATATTGCATGCCTTTTATATTCTATACATTTTATACTTGATACTTGACACTTTTGCATTTTGTACTTATACTTTACTAACCTTTACTTACATTTATACTTTAAGCTTTTGTATTTTGATATTGCATGCCTTATGTATTTTATACATTTTATACTTACTACTACTTTATTACATTTTATACTTTATGACTTCTTACAATAAAACACATCTTTGAAAAAGCAAATCTCCCTGCATACTATTGTCTTATATAATCGGCCATGGATTGCTCCTATTGCGTCTGAATGTGGGCCAGTCAGTGTTGTCTATGGACATCATTCACATGAAGTGAACACTTCCTTTGTCCCCCATTCCCATGTAAGAAATGTCACTACTGACAAATGCGATTTATGAGTACAATACCTTGACACCTGAACTTTTCACATTCCATTATTCCCTGACCAAAAACTATGCAACATGTTTCCAACATCTATGACGCTAGTGTGGTGACTTAGCAGTGATGATGCTACGTGAGGCAATTATGATTTATATGATTTTTATTGATCTTTCTGAATAATCACAGTTAAAACCCAGCAAGTTATCCTCTTTTACACACAGTCAATCTGTCCTATGTCTTGCCCCATTGAAAAGGCACTGCACCATGTTCAGACATGAAATGAGTACGTAGTTTATCCCTAATTTGTTTGGCCCTTGCTGCTGCATTGGTGGTCTGTGGCAAGGGGGCTTGTTGTAGGGCAGGGTCTTACCACCATCTTCCTGGAACAATGCCTCTATCTGGTCCTTCCTGTATGCAGCTCTGCTCTCACTCCGTAGGAAGTTATGCAGAGCACAACAAGCCAGGACAATGGACCCCACTTTGACCATGTCTCTGATGTTGATGGTGGTAAGCAAGACACGGAAGCACATGGTCATAATTCCAAATGCATTTTCTAAAACCCTCAGCGCTCGTGACAGCCTGTAGTTGAAGATGCGCTGATCTACATTGAGACCGCGGTTTGCATACGGCTTCATCAGGTAGTCTTTCAACGGAAACGCCTCATCTGCCACAATAAAGTATGGAGACAGCTTGTCAGATCCGGGAAGTGGTGCAGGGGGAGGGATGTGGTTTTGTTTACCAGGGCTTCTGAAAACATGCATCCACGAAACACTCCACCATCGGAAACTCTTCCATTACAACCAACATCAACATTCAGAAATCTGTTATTGCTGTCGACCAATGCCATCAGGACAATGGAGGAGTTGTGCTTGTAGTTGTAATATGTGGAACCAGACCTTTGTGGGGGGAGAATGTTTATATGTTTCCCATCCAGAGCACCCAGGCAATTTGGGAAGTTCCACTGAGACATGAATCCACTGGCAACCTGCTGCCACTCATGAGCTGTGTCTGGGCACTGAAAACAGTGAATACCAAAGGCTGATCTGTTTATCTGGTTAGTAAAGACGTCAGAACAAACGACAATATGCACATTTGCAACATTAGGGTACCAGCAGCATGTAGATCGTATTGTACAGCTCAATGACTGATGTTGACACAAAATATAATCACACATACCTTCGCATATTTTCTCTTAAGACCTGGTAGATGGCGTCACAGGTTTCAGGGACAAATTTCATAATTCTAGAGTGACCCATTCGAAACTGATATGAAAAACTCTTGAAGCTTTTTCCTGCAATTACAAACAAACGCATGTCTTAGTTAATTATATGGAAGAGCTTCTATTCACGTTCCGAGAAAGGACCCGAACTAAAATAGTAATACAAACAAACAGCTTAGCTTACCTGTTGCGAGGAAACGCAGTGTGACCATCAGACGAGCACCGACAGATATACAATCACGGTAATTGGTGTTGCATCGCTGGATCATCGGTCTGACAAGTTCTTCCAACATGTGGAACTGATCAGGAAAGACTCTACACTAAAGTCGTAAGTTACTGAGTGTGAAGATATATGTGTGGCTCTTGAGAACTTTCATAATTTCTATAAATTGTATGGCATTCTAAACATAAAGGATTAATCTCAGTGACACTGTTGTTGTTTACAGCACTACCTTTAGTGTTATTTATGTGCATACAAATAATTAAACTAGCTGAAAACGGTGATGGTATAAGGTACAGTCCGGATGAAAGCTCAATCTGTTTAATGTAAAATGTCTTTCCCTTTCTTTGTGGTTTGATATAGAGAAGATTTATCCACTCACACACAACTCCATACTTGTTGTTATGTCTAGTCTCACGAACTAACAGTTTTTCCGGTTTTATGTCATAGCCTACAAACATTTCCTGAACACTCTTATTTTGAAAGAAAGGAAGGTTTACGTAAAGACACGTGAGAACTTCCGAACCTCTGAGCTGTTTTGAAGGCGGCAGAAGTGTTTGACGAACGTTGGAGAACGTGTCGGAATCGTCAGCACGAGCACCCCAGACTAACAACAGACAGACAAAAGACAGGAACAAGTACAGAAAACATGGATAAGAGAGGGATATCTGGGACCCGTCGATAGCGATGCCGGCATAGTTTTTGGCTCTGCCCTCACAGTCTTATTCTTTCAGTAATCCTATCATATACCTCGAATACTTTGACATATTATTCATTATGAATCCTTCCCCAAACAACGATGCACGGAAAAGGGAGATTGGACAATCGCCTGTAAAGAAGAAATTCAGAGATTCGGCCATTTCCAAGGAAGATCTCGATGAAGCTATAGCTAACGGGATAAAGCTAGCCCTCGAAGAACAACAACGTGATCTAGAAGTTGCGGTAGCCTCCGCTGTCAGAGAATCTGTGGACTCTATCCTGGTCCCAGCGCTGCGTGATTTACAAACCGAAATCCAAAAGACCAATGAAGCTGTGATGGAGATCAGCAGTGAAGAAGTACTAAGTAGTAAGAAGACCCAAGACCGCGTGGACTCTGTTCAGGCAGCTGCACGAGAGGATAGGCGCTCGGCCGTTGAATTAAGAGCACAGCTAGAACAGCTCACCACAAAGTTGACAGATCTGGAGGACCGGGGACGAAGTAATAACATAAGGCTGGTTGGCTTACCAGAATCAGTGGAGGGTGCGGATGCAATCGGCTACCTCAAAGATAACCTCCCCAACTGGATTCCTTCATTGGTGGGCCGAGACATTGGCATTGAGCGGGCGCATCGTGTGTATGGAGGAGCGGCTAACTCCAACAAACCACGCACCCTCATCGTCAGATTACTGTGTTGGCAAGACAGATCGGCTATCCTTAACGGGGCGCGTCAAGTTTATCCTGTGAAGTACACCTCCAACAGAGCCACTTCGGCAACATCAGCAAGCACGCTCCTGTTCTTCCCAGATTACAGTCCAGCGACGACAGCAAGGAGAAAGAGCTTCAGTTCTGCCATAAAGAAAGCTAAAGACATGAACCTGGAGCCATTCCTCATCTACCCTGCGCGGATTAAGCTGCAGTACAAGGGTGAAAAGAAGATGTTTGACTGCCCCGAAGCCGCCAAGGAGTTCCTCAACTCTCTTCCACGGAGGTCCGCCTCCGCCTGTACGGCGCAACGGTGGAGCTACTGTCGCAGTCTCAACTCCGATCGTAGAGAAGAACCACGGGGATCCTCCGCACGCAAGAGAAGGCAATTTGGTGGGCATGAAGGAATGATCTTTCATCACTTATCATATACAAGTTAGGTAGCGATGGACAGTCTCAGCATCCTTATTAAGGTATTTTGTAATGTTTGGAATATAGGGTGACCTAGGCTCTTCTGATAGTTCCTTCCAGTATAAGCCTAGCTTCACCAGTTCGAGAGGTAATGTTTTATTTATTTTTTTTGTTATGACTGTGTGGGCTTATCTTCTACTGTAGCCATGCGTTGGTGTGGATCGGTCACGTATCAGACGATGTTTGTGTTTTTACAGACCTACGGTTTTTTGCTTGTGCGGTCTGTGTTTGTTTTTGTATATAGTTTTTCCTACCCCTTCCCCGTTACAGACGTATTCATACTCTTTGTTAAAACATCAGCGTTGGGGCATCTGCCCAGTAAATGGCAGGACGATCGCACACATATGCTCCATCTTATACTAACACGTTTACATTTTAAGACAGATCTTAGCTATATAATATGTCAACGCAGTCATTGGAAGGTATTATCACTTAATGTGAATGGCCTAAACTCCGCTATCAAACAAACTCGTGTTCTTGAATATCTTCATCGTAAAAGGGTGGACATTGCCCTGATCCAAGAAACGCACCTAAAACAATGCGATGTGGCACGGTTTCAAAATAAACATTACAGATTAGTTGTATCATCATGCGCCCTAAATAGGACCAAGGGAGTTTGCCTTCTTCTTAACCGGAAAATGTCCTGCGAGGTGAATGTCACTGGTAAGGATGAGATTGGGAGACTTGCTTTTGCCCGTGTTAGCATATTTAATCACAAATTGGCCTTCGCATCCGTATACTGCCCAAATGAGCCTGATAGAGACTTTTTTTCTTACATTGGAAACACATTATTAGAACAAAATGACTGTTCTTCGGTGGTGGGGGGTGATTTCAATGCAGTCCTTAATCCATCTCTTGATAAATCTAACTTGGATGCAATAACCAATCCTTCATCTACCCTATTGAACGCACTTATCACAGACTTAAATCTTGTTGATATTTGGCGCATGCGGAATGCCACTGCTAGGGATTATACATTTTTCTCTAATAGGCATAAAACATATTCCCGGATAGATTATCTTTTTCTTAGCCCAACCTTGGTTGCCGGGCATACGTCCATTGCTATCTTACCAATTCTGCTATCTGATCACTCTGCACTGTTATGCAACGTTGATATGCCCAACAGTAGGACAAAGGCCCCCAGGTGGCATTTAAACACATCCTTACTAACTAACTCTGGCTTTCTTAGTTCACTCAAAGTTCAATTAAATGATTTTTTGGATATTAACACAAAAGAATGCTCCACTCCACAAATTTTATGGGAGGCCACAAAGTGCTTTATTCGTGGTTTCTGTATTTCATTCTCCTCAACTCTAGCTAAAACAAAAACTTCCCAGATCACAACTCTTGAATGCAAAATAGAATCGTTAGAAAACTTACAAAAACATAGCTTCTCAGATGATCAGTCTAAACTGCTGAAATCTTTGAAAGGTGAATACAAGACACTGGCTGTATCAAAGGCGGAATTTATCCTGCATAGAACTAGACAAAAGTACTACTTTGAATCAGAGAGGCCTAGTCACCTGCTGGCTCTTATGCTTAAGGAATGTGAAACGAAAGCTCACATCCCAGCAATAAATAAGCCTGATGGCGAAATTACGACCAATCCGCAGTCCATTAATAATTCATTTTTAACATTTTATGAAAATCTATATAAATCAGAAATTGCTTATGACGACACAAATTGTAAACATTATCTTGACAAATTGGATCTTCCCTGCCTTGAACAAACAGACCAAGATTATCTGGAAGCTGCGTTAGAGTTGGATGAACTACATAGAGCTTTGAAATGTCTCAATAAAGGCAAATCGCCTGGCTTGGATGGCCTTCCCCCAGAGCTTTATTTCGAACTCTGGGATTTGGTGGGCACACTCATGCTTGATTCATTTAATTTTGCAATCAAGAGTGGGACCTTTCATAGAGACCAAAAAACAGCACTCATCACCGTACTCTTGAAGAAAGGTGAAGATCCCTTGGAGTGTTCTAGTTTTAGACCAATATCTTTACTTACAAGTGATCTTAAGATACATGCCAAAGTTCTTGCTCTTCGCCTTGAAAAAGTTATTCAGTCTCTAGTTAATGACGACCAAACAGGCTTTATCAAGGGATGCTATGCATCTGATAACATGAGAAGGCTGCTACACATTATAGATGTGGCAGAGACACACCCAAATCCTTGTGCCGTATTTTCACTTGACGCCGAGAAAGCTTTTGATAGGATAGAGTGGAACTATATGTGGGCAGTTTTGCAACGTTTTGGATTCAGACATAATTTTATAGCAATGATCAAGGCGCTATACCACTCTCCCTTAGCAAGTGTTCTAACGGGGGGCACAATCTCTTCTTTTACCCTGCAGCGTGGAACAAGACAGGGGTGTCCACTCTCGCCACTTTTATTTTGTCTATCTCTGGAACCCCTGGCACGAGCCATTAGGCAATCTACAGCTTCCCCTATGAAAATTGGTCGTCATAACCATGTTATATCTCTTTATGCGGATGATATAATTTTGTTCTTGGATAGCTTTGACACCTCTATTCAACCAGTCATCAAGGAATTTGATCTTTTCAGCAGTCTGTCAGGCTATAAAATTAATTGGTCTAAATCTGCACTTATGCATCTAAATAATATTCAAACAAAAGCTCCTATTCCCACCTATGTTCAGACCAAAAGCTCTTTTACATATCTGGGCATTACAATCTATAGAAACATACATAAAATTAGCAGAGACAACTTCAACACTATGCTAAGCAAAATAAAGTCGGACATTCATAGATGGAGGTGTCATGATCCGCCCCTGGTTTTCCAGACAATTTTGCCTGGTTTGCCAGACAATTCTCTTCTCTCTTCAGCCACTCACTTTCGCCTCCGAAGAAGCCCGGGTGGCTTACGCCGTAAATCATCTCTCCGGACGGGCGCGTCTTTGGGGCACCGCTGAATGGCAGAGAGGTACCTCCGCCTGCCGCTCCTTCCACTCCTTTGCCGAAGAGCTCAGGAGAGTCTTCGGAACCGGTTCTCTGGGAGCCGAGGCTGGGCGGGAGTTGTTAGCCCTGTCCCAGGGACGTCGTTCAGTTTCGGACTACGCCATCGACTTCCGCGCCAGGGCCCCCAGTTGTGATTGGAAACCGGCCGCTCTCCGCGATGTCTTCCTACAAGGACTGGCTGGGTACATCAAGGATGAGATGGTTGCCTACGACCCGCCATCATCACTGGAAGCTCTGATCGAGCTTGCTACCCGCCTCGACCTCCGAATCCAGGCTCGCAGGAGGGAGAGGTGTTCTGAGGTTCCGCCATGCAGCCCTGTTCGCCCATTGTTCCCGGCAACCTCTGCCTTCCTGTCGCAGACCCCAACCGCTTCCCTGAGAATGGGGAGTCCGGAGCCAATGCAGCTGGGTCGCACCCATCTTTCCCCGGAGGAGAAAGAGAGAAGACGGAGGCTGAACCTCTGTCTGTACTGTGGCCTGCCTGGACACATAGCCGATCATTGCCCGGTAAAAGCCAGAGCTCACCAGTAACCAGAGGCATACTGGTGAGCTCCATCTCTGACTCTGCCTCTTCCACGAGACCCACTCTCTCTGGTGAGCTCCTGTTGCCCTCCGGTTCCCATCCCATAACCGCATTTGTCGATTCAGGGGCAGACGAGAGCATCATGGATCGGTCCCTCGCTCTTCGGCTGGGACTCCATCCAGAGAGACTGCCAGTGCCGATCTCCGCCAGAGCCCTGGATGGACACGTGCTGGGGAGGGTAACTTCCCGGACAAGTCCTGTGTACATGCTCCTGCCTGGAGGCCACGGGGAGACCATTCAGTTCATGCTCCTGCCCACACCCAACCAGCCGGTCATCTTGGGTCACTCCTGGCTTCGCAGACACAACCCCAACATCGACTGGTCCACCTGCTCCATCCGAGAATGGGGAGTCACCTGTCAGCAATCCTGTCTCAGGATTTCTTCACCAAATCCTGTTGCCCTCGCTCCTGCTCCAGCCTCGGACGTCTCCGGGGTCCCTGCCATTTACCATGACCTCAGAGAGGTCTTCAATAAGGCCAGGGCCACCTCCTTGCCCCCTCACCGTCCCTACGACTGTGCCATAGACCTACTTCCGGGCACTTCACCCCCCAAGGGACGCTTGTACTCACTCTCTGTCCCTGAGTGAGGGGCCATGGTGGACTATGTCCAGAGCTCCCTAGCCACTGGGATCATCTGACCCTCCTCGTCACCGGCTGGGGCCGGGTTCTTCTTCGTGGGCAAGAAGGACAAGTCCCTGAGACCCTGTATCGACTATCGAGGTCTGAACAACATCACTGTGAAGAACCGCTACCCCCTTCCACTACTCTCCTCCGCCTTTGAGCTGCTCCAGGGGGCAACGGTCTTCACCAAACTCGACCTGAGGAACGCCTACCACCTGGTCCGTATCAGAGAGGGAGACGAGTGGAAGACGGCCTTCAACACACAGACGGGGCATTACGAGTACCTCGTGATGCCCTTCGGCTTGACCAAAGGGCATCTTGGTCTTTCAAGCGCTAGTGAACGACCTGCTGCGGGACATGATTGACAAGTTTGTCTTTGTTTATCTGGATGATATCCTGATTTTCTCCTCGTGGAACACGTCACCCACGTCCGCTCTGTTCTCCGTCGCCTCCTGGACAACTCCTTGTTCGTCAAAGCGGAGAAGTGCGAGTTCCATGCTCCCTCTGGAGGGAGGACAGTCTTCAGATGGATCCGGCCAAGGTCTCTGCTGTGACATCCTGGGCTACCCCGGAGACACGCAAGCAGCTGCAGCGTTTCCTGGGGTTCACCAACTTTTATCGGCGTTTCATCCGAGGGTTCAGCTCCATCGCCTCCCCCCTCTTGGTCCTCACCTCACCCAAGGTTCCTTTCCGTTGGTCTGACGCTGCTCAAGAGTCCTTCGAAGCCCTCAAGACCCTCTTCACCACCTCTCCCATCCTCCAGATCCCCGACCCCGAACGTCAGTTCATTGTGGAGGTGGACGCATCTGGTGTGGGAGTAGGGGGGATTCTCTCCCAGCGTTCATCCTCCGACCAGAAGATCCACCCGTGTGCCTTTTTCTCTCGTCGCCTAACCCCCCCGGAGAGAAATTATGATATTGGAGACAGGGAGCTTCTGGCGGTGAAGCTGGCCCTTGAGGAGTGGCGGCACTGGCTAGAGGGAACCAGGGTTCCGTTCCTGGTTTGGACTGACCACCGAAACCTGGAGTATATCCGAACCGCCAAGAGACTAAACTCCAGACAGGCCCGCTGGTCATTGTTTTTCGACCGGTTTAACTTCACCCTGTCCTATCGCCCTGGCTCTCGGAACACTAAACCAGATGCCCTTTCTTGACAGTTCCCCGAGTTCCCTGATGAGACGGCTGAATCCTCCACTATTGTCCCGGCCTCCTGCCTTGTCGCTGTTGTCACCTGGGAGATTGAGGAGAAGGTAAGGGCCGCCTCCCTTAATCTGCCAGCCCCCAGTTCCTGTCCCCCTGACCGCCTGTTCGTTCCAGCCTCCCTCCGCTCCGACGTGCTCCAGTGGGGTCACGCTTCCCGACTCACCATCCCGGCATCCAGCGGACCCAGGACTTCCTGCGACGGCGCTTCTGGTGGTCGTCGCTGGAGGAGGATGTCCGGGGCTTCATCAACGCATGCCCCGTGTGTAACCAGAGTAAGACCTCTCGCCGCCCCCCTGCCGGCTTCCTGCACCCCCTGCCCATTCCCCACCGTCCCTGGTCGCACATCTCTCTGGATTTCGTGACCGGTCTTCCCGCGTCCAAGGGCCACACTGTCGTCCTCACCCTTGTGGATCGGTTTAGTAAGCTGGCCCATTTCATTCCCCTTACTAAACTCCCCTCTGCCAGAGAGACTGCGGACCTGCTCCTCCACCACGTCTTCCGCCTCCATGGGTTACCCACCGATGTCGTCTCTGACCGGGGGTCCCAGTTCACCTCGGCCTTCTGGAGGGAATTCTGCAGCCTAGTCGGGGCTACCGTCAGTCTATCTTCCGGCTTCCATCCCCAGTCAAATGGACAGACCGAGAGGGTTAATCGGGACCTGGAGACCACCCTTCGATGCCTGGTGAACCGTAACCCGGCCTCCTGGTCTGACCAACTGGTATGGGTAGAATATGCGCATAACACCCTCACCTGTTCATCCACCGGTCTCTCTCCTTTTCAGTGCGCCTACGGGTACCTGCCACCCCTATTCCCCAACCTGGAGAAGGAGTCTTCCTGCCCCTCGGCGCAAGCCCTGATCCGTCGTTGTCGACGCACCTGGACCCGGGCGCGCACTGCTCTCTCCAAGGCTGCAGATCGCCACGCTTCTGCTGCCAACAAGCACCGCACGCCGGCTCCTGCCTACCGACTTGGCCAGAAGGTCTGGCTCTCCACCCGTGACCTACCTCTCAAGGTGGAGAATCGCAAGCTGGCTCCCAAGTTCATTGGACCATTCCCCATAATCCGCGTCATAAACCCTGTGGCGGTACGCCTTCAGCTCCCTCGTTCCATGAGGATCCATCCCACCTTCCATGTCTCCAAGGTCAAACCTGTCCAGGAGAGCCCTCTGGCTCCCCCCGTTCCGCCCCCTCCTCCCCCTCAGCTCGTCGACGGGGGTCCGGTGTCTCCTCCGCTCCCGCCGCCGTGGACGTGGGGTCCAGTATCTGGTGGACTGGGAGGGGTACGGTCCGGAGGAGCGCTCCTGGATCCCAGCTCGCTTCATCATGGATCCCCGTCTTATCTCTGACTTCCACCGATCCCGGCCTGACCAACCTGCCCCGTCCTCCCGCCCGCCCGCTACAGTTCCACTGGCGAGTGGTTCCTCTGACCTGCCGGGGAGAAGGAACTCCGATGTCGCGTCCTCCGCCTCTTCGGAGGACGCAATCTCTGAGGCCTCGGAGGAATTCTAAACAATAATTCTAAACAATTTTGAAAAACTGGTTTACAGATATGTGTCCAGATATGTGTATGAAGTCATTCTGGATCCATAGCCTGCTCAACATTGTCAATCTTGAACATACAACTGCCCGACTTAATAAGGCACGACCAGTGACTGTTCAAGCTTGGTACTCTTTCTCATCCAAAATAATCTCTTGGGCTAGGGACAACAACAACTAGACAGTCTTTGTTGTGATTTACCTGCTGAACATGTTTCTGTTGCTGTATGTATTGTCTTACCAACCTGATATTTTTTCTTCTTTCTTTTTATTTTCTACCTTAATTTAACATATGACTTTTGATATGTCTGTAACCCCCCCCCCCCGTTCCATTTAAAAAAGAAAAACAATAAAAATGTTGATCACAAAAAAGAAAACATGGATAAGAGGAAGAGGTCCGAACTGGAGAATGACTCTCTGGTAATGGTAGCTGGTTCTAGCTAGCTAGCTGTTTGCTAGCGAACCTTTTTGCTTACAATAATTTCTTTCAGAGGCTTTGGCGTGCTGCATTTGAGCAAACCTTTGGCCTATGCTTTCATATGAAACTAGGTAACCAAATTCTAACAGTTGTGTCAATGAATCAATGTCTCAACGGCTTAATGCTTATTGTAACCTGTTTGCTAACTATTGTGGTCAATTTTCTTTTTGTTTCTTTATAGAGTAACAAGAAAGACCAGCCAGAAGAATACCCAACCATCCCCTGAGGCCATGGAGAAGCCGGACTCGGATTCGTCTAGTACGTTTTTTTAAATGTTGATGTTCAACAATATGTTCTGAAGTTTTTAAAATTAAAAAATATATATTTTTCAAAAGAGCTGTTTTAAAGTGTGTTTTCGCCGCCATACCATTGTATTTACAGTATATGCATTTTTTATTTTACCTTTTATCAACCTTGCATGTAGTACTCGATTAACTGTTAATAAAGTGTATATTAAAGGACTTATTAACCTTAATAAGCATTGTTCCCGCTTTAGATCCCGTACCTGCAAAATGCATAATTAGCAGTTTAATAAAGGACTTATAAACCTTAATAAGCATGGTTACCGCTTTAGATCTCGTACCTGCAAAATGCATAATTGGCAGTTTAATAAAGGATTTATTAACCTTAATAAGCATAAAAAATGCTTAGTGAAGGTTTAACAATGACATAATAGGTAAGTTACATTTATATTACTTTTATATTTGTCTTTAAGAAGGTTGTCTCATATCTGGCCGTAGGTGAGTCTTGAAACAAAGAACTCTAGTATTTAGCATTAAAATTGGTTGTACTAACTTTAACCCTACTGCTGCTGTGTTGGTTTTTGCTGCTGTTGTTGTTAGTAAGAGGTCGTTGAGGCTAGATTCAGTCACAAGGACAACTATGGGCTGGATTGCTGGGCGGAGCTAAGGCTGCCTGAGCTACCTTGTGCATTTAAAGGCTAGCTATTATTAGTGTCAGGACCCTGCAAACGAAGACCCGGGAAACAAAGACAAAGGGAGTCTCTCTGTGGGAGTCCCGGGAGACAAATACCCGAGAAGCAAAGACTAATCTCTTCTTTCATTCCTCTCTAAAACACTGGAATATGCCATCGTTAACCAATTGTTCTCCTATCTTTCATCTAACAACCTGCCTATGGAAAGTTTAAAGTGTTAAAACGGGCGTTTTATCTAATATATTATTCTTTGAATCCTCTTAATACATCTATTTCATAATGAGAGCATTATCTTGATATGAAAAAAAACACTATAGCTGGTGGTAACACTAGGTAAATAACGTCTCAATACATTAAACAGTTATATCATGAGTGGAACTCTAGACGTAACACTAGGTGGTAAATGTGGTTTCACCAACGGTCCAGAGGAAACGTGTTTTAAAAAGACACATTTTAAAAGACAGATCGCACAGATGACTAGCTATCATGAAACTACGTTACTATTCTATTAATTAAGACAGCTTTTATCGGTCGCTACTATTTTTAGGGGTATTAACATTTCCATTTACAACGGTAAATGGAAATGGCCCTGTGGAGGATGGTGGTTGTGAACCCCCTACCAATGACGCAGGTAAGGGATTCCCTGTGTCTATCGGCTAGGGCCCGATGACTCAGGTGGGTGTGGGAGGGGGTAATGATGGTTGTTATGAATACCCATGATGGCCCCTCATACTTGAGACTCTCAGAAGGCACGCTAAGAACACACCAACAAGTCTTTTTTGGAAACAGTGACCCATCCGACGACAACATGCTGATTTGTTGTAAGTATTTCTTAGACCATTGCCATATTTCGGATGTATCATGACTATGACAAATGTGTAACCGTTGTCTATATCTGACTGATGAATAGTATGTTATTAGCGATATCCAGAGATGCTGAGGGGAGTGTGAAACACAACCAGACCCACAACCATGTATGTTGTTATTTCACAGCGTTTCCTCTATCACTCTATTATTAGTCGTTATTATAGTTTATGTGTGTAGACATATGGTTAAATCGAATTTCTATTATATGGCAGGTCTGTTTGATACTTATTTCCGTGGAACAATCAAAGACCGGCTCTTGGCAACCTAACCAATGTGGGGGCTGGATGTAGCCGTGGTAAGTTTTTAAAACATGTATACTAGTATACCTATATTATATCTATTTATTTTATCTTTTAAACCCTAACCCTTATGTGTTTTGTTTTGATTTTTGTGTTTATGGTTTATGTAGATATTCTACCCATACCACCTACTGCGTGTGGTGTAAAATATAGGGCCCTTGCTGCCGGCAGTCCTCCGAAAAAATCCCTCAAAAGACCCAGAAGTGGGTCGGCTCTACCAATCTCTCCACTTGCGAAGGGTCATCCGAAAAGATCCCTCAAAAGGCCTAGGTGGGCAGTAGTTCAAGAAACTTTAGCTCCTGTATAGACCTGATCCTCAAGAAAGCCAGAACCCCTGCAATCTCTGTGCATGGGGGTGGATGTCCTGTTCCTAAGCAGCCTGTGGAAACCGTCACTGTGCAACCGGATGGGACAATTGAGCATGGTAAGAAATGGTAATGTACATACACTATGGTGTTTGATAACCTAGGGGTGATATTGATCATTTGATTCTTTCTATTAAAACAGACATCGAATGCCCCAACCTTGGAGACCCCATGTGGAGCACGCTACCGGTACTGACAGCTGTAGACCTCGAGTTCTTGGACCAGTTACCGTGGTTGGACGACTCTCAGAGTTGTGAATTGCTATCGTTGGACCGGAACGACCTCACCCCGTCTGTCTGTAAAGACCTTCCAATTACTGCAGCAGTGGGGATTCCTGGCGACGAGGCAGTCCAGTCACCAGCGACTGACACCAACGACGTCGCCCCACCTCCCCTCCAAGATCCCCCGAGCATCGCGAGTCCTGACTCCTCTGATGCTGTGGCTATCGTTACACCAGTCAATCCTGAGATTGTTGAAGTAGGCAGGTCGGGGATACATTGTAACTGTTGTACAGAATGTCGGGATAAACTGGCACGGGTGACTCATGCAGCGGATGTAAATTTCATAACCATTCGCAATCAGTGCAAACTTGGCCGCTGCAGCTATACAGCGTAAATCCCAGCATAACAACGCAGGGGTGAGGCGTAACGCTCAGGCTTTTAAGGCACAGGCAGCACGGGAGGCCTTGGATGTTGCAAATATACTGCGTAAATTCTGGGCAAACGAGACAGCGGTGCGGGATAACGCCCGGGCTATTGAGGCGCAGCAGAGTTGACAGTTGTGCTTGATAAGGTGGAAAAGATTGCGAGGACCAGATCATTGTGTTGATTATGTCATTGTAGTCGCTTGGGGGTTGTCTTTTTTAAAAAACTGAGCGTAATAAAAACTTTTCTTATAATACATGTTTAAATAACTTTTCTTTTTTTCTCTATTGGTGTAAACTCTATTTGTAAACTATAAATAAAACCATGAGCCCCAGAAAAAGAAAATTTCAAGTCTGTAGACGGTAACCCCAAGACGATGCGTAGATCTGATAATAGTAGTACCATGGATGCAGATCTTGAAGAGATGGTGATGAGGTATGACGAGGCTGTTAAGACGGCTCAATTGTCTGATGTTTGTCGTGACGAGTATGTGGGTGATGGGGTTGACATTTGTGATATGGGTATTGATGTTGCGTTAACTAGGGATGTGATAAACACTGTTGAGGGGTATGCGCGTTGTGCGTTAGAAGCTCTAGACAGATCAGCTCAGATAGATGATTTGTATGCACCAAGGAGTGATGATGGGGATGCAGGTGTTGTTCAGGATCCCCTGGCTGTGGATGGGGAGAGGGTTGACGACAACGATGTGACAATTATACAGGATGGTGGCGGTAGTACCCCTGAGCCTGGGGGGTCAGTGGATGTTAATGACGAGATGCGTACAAGATTATTCCCCCACTTTAACGGCTTTGAGGTTAGACAGGCCGTTGATCTAAGAAGTATCCCTCTTGAAAATTTAGACGAGGTACCTGATATGGTCAGGGAGAGGCTGACGGGTGTCATATCACATTGCTCACAAAGTACAGGCAGCGGTAGTGTCTTAAACGTTGTTCTGAGAGGGCCTTCGCTGGCCAGTGATGTACAGGCGGTACTCACAGCTGGTAACGATAACAATGCTGATTTGTTTTTAGAACAGATTTCACAAGTCAAGTAATGACACCAGTCTGAGGGATGATGCGTTAGAGTTGGTTGTCACTTAATAAAAAAGTTGGTTGTCACATAGGTTTGCATAATAAAAGAGGGGAGTCTGGCTAAAGTTAAAAAAACATCCCCTACAGCGATATCATACACAGGAAAAAATTAAGTCTCTACACCCCCAACAACACACACGACAATTTGTGTTTCTCCCTATGCGTGGCACATTTTCTGCAAGAGGGGGCACCTGTGGGTAACACTGCGTCCGAAGAGATTAAATTGTTGGTAGCCCGCAAATTACATGGGGTCCTAGGGTATGACCCAATCACCCTGTGGGGTTCTCGGATGTTTCCAAATTTGAGAGGCATTTAGATGTTAAAATTTTGATTTTCCATCACAACTCTACTCTCAAGAAGTTGGAAGTGTTTCAGACACATCCTGACCAACATCCAAAAACAATATGGATGTACCTACATGACAATGGTCCTCCCGATAAATATATATTTTATGATTTTGAAACGTGATATAATGACAGACACGAGCCAAAGTTTGTGGCGGCCATGATGTTTGACGATAAGGAATGGCATGCCAGTGGTGCTAGCATGCCAGGCGTTGAAAAGTTTGTCAGACGCTACAGATCCCCAAGGTATGCGTCTTTCACATTCATAGCTCACAATGCTTCATGTTTTGACAGTAACATCATTCTGAATTACATGACCCAACAGGGTATTACTCCCTTCATGGTCATGAAGTCGTTCTGATGAGTGATGCTGCCTACAATCAGAGGTGGATCGACTCATTTAGCTTTCTACCCATGCGTCTGGCTAAAGCACCGTCTGCTCTTGGTTTCAAAAATCTGTTGAATGGCAATTTTCCTCATAAATTTAACACAAGGGCAAATGAGTTTTATGTGGGGGCATACCCCGAGATGTCATGTTATGGATATGATTATATGACTTCTGATGAAAAGACAGATTTCATGCTGTGGTACAGATCTGTACGACACAGGAAATTTAACTTTCAGAAAGAGTTTTGTCATTATGGCATCAACAATGTGAAGATCCTGCACAAAGCATGCAAAATCTACAGGGAGACTTTCATGGAGTGCTCCTCTATAGATCCTTTTTCCTATACCACTCTGGCATCAGCCTGCATGGCTATTTCAAAAAGTCGTACTTGAAAAAGGACACCCTAGCATTGACCTATGAGGGGGTCTATCAGAAACAGCAAAAGTCGTACTCGTGTGCATACATCCAGTTGCTTGAATATCTCTCCCACATCAACAACCTGGAGATTCATCCTGCTCTCAATCACGTTGAGGCTCAACATGGGCCATTCTTCCTAGATGGATATGCTCCGGGTACACGCACAGCCTATGAATTTGTGGGGTGCTATTTTCATGGGTGTGAACATTGTTACAACGAGGGTCATCAAAACCCTGTCGGCAAGAAGACCTATGGTGAAATGTGGAAGCAGTTTCACCTCAAAGTCATGGCCCTCAAAAGAGTTTATGGCTTAAGCGTCGTGGTCATGTGGGAATTCAAGATTCAAGATTCAATATGGTTTTATTGTCATATGCACAACAATTACAGAGCAGTCGCTGACAATGAAATTCTTAAGTCTTGGGCTCCTCCAACAGTGCAATATAAGAGAAAGTATAAGAGAAACACAAGTAGGAAAGCTGAGATTTAAAAAATATAAATATGTAAATATAATAATAATAATAATAATAAAAAGTAAGTGTATAAGAGGAACAGTAGAGCAAAGACCTAAATGCAAAACTAAATAATTGTAAAATGTAAACAGACGTGTTTATCCAGATGTCGACTGGTATAAAGTGGCAAGTTATAAAGTGTTATAGTGGTGAGCTAAGTAGCTCAGCAGTTCAGTAGTCTTATGGCCCGTGGGAGGAAACTGTCCCTGAGTCTGGTGGTGCGAGACCGGATGCTGCGGTAGCGTCTACCAGACAGGAGCAGCTGAAACAGTTTGTTACTGGGGTGATGAGGGTCTTTAATAATCCGGCTAGTCTTCTTCCTGCAGCGCTGAGAGTAGAGGTCCCCCATGGATGGCAGCTCCGTCCTGGTAATGTGATGGGCAGCTTTCACCACCCTCTGTAATGTCTTACGGTTGAGGGCGGAGCAACTGCCGTACCAGGCGGTGATGCAGCTGGTCAGGATACTCTCTATGGTGCACCTGTAGAGGTTGCAGAGTATCCTGGAGTCCATGTTGAACCTCCGCAGCCTGCGGAGGAAGAAGAGCCGCTGTCTTGCCGTCTTTGTGATGGCGTCGGTGTGGTGAGTCCAGGTCAGGTCCTCGCAGATGTGGACCCCGAGGAACTTGAGGCTGCTGACTCTCTCTACTGTCATCCCGTTGATTGTGATGGGGGCGTGCTCGGCTACCTGTCGCTTCCGGTTGTCCACAATCAGCTCCTTAGTTTTGCTGAGGTTGAGCTGGAGGTTGTTGTCCAGGCACCAAGATGTCAGGGCTCTCACCTCCTTTCTGTACGCCGTCTCGCGCCGTCGGTGATCAGGCCGATGACGGGCGTGTCATCAGCAAAGATGACGATGGTGTTGGAGCTGTGTGTGGCCATGCAGTCATGTGTTAACAGGGAGTAGAGGATAGGGCTGAGCACGCAGCCCTGGGGTGTGCCGATGTTGAGAGTCAGGGTGGATGATGTGGCGTTTCCTATCCACACTGCCTGGAGTCTGCCCGTCAGGAAGCTCAGGATCCAGTCACAAAGGGCGGTGTTGAGCCCAAGGTCCCTTCACAGTGAGCTTGGAGGGCACAATGGTGTTAAATGCTTAATTGTAGTCAATGAACAGCATTCTCACATATGTGTTCCTCTGGTCCAGGTGGGAGAGGGCAGTGTGGAGGGTGAGGGCGATGGCGTCGTCTGTGGATCTGTTTGCCCTGTATGCAAACTGCAGGGGGTCCAGTGAGTCAGGAAGGGAGGAGGTGATGAATGATTTGACTAACCGCTCAAAGCACTTCATGACGATGGAGGTGAGCGCTACTGGGCGGTAGTCGTTGAGGCAGGATGCTTTTGACTTCTTGGGGATGGGAATGATGGTGGTTGAATGGTTGAAGATGTCTGTAAACACACCTGCCAGCTGATCTGCATACACCCTGAGAGCCCGGCCAGGGATGCCATCCGGACCAGGGCCTTTGTGTGGATTAATCCTTTTGAAGGATTTGCACACATCTGCCATTGTTATTGCTAGTGTGCAGGGGTCCAGATCCATCTGTACTGCCTCAGCCAGAGAGTAGCTCTCAAAATATGCAAAGTAGGTGTTCAGGTCATCTGGAAGAGATGGAGACCGGTCCACATGTGTCTTGAGTTGGAGCCCTCAAAGTTGGACTCCATTCTGTCCCTGTATTGTCTATTAGCACTGTTAATAGCTCTCTGGAGCGCATACCTGGACTTGCTGTACTCCTCCAATTCACCTGAGTTGTAGGCGGCAGTCCGTGCCTTAAGTTTGGCTCGAACTTCTCCATTAACCCAGGGCTTCTGATTGGGAAATGTCTGTACAGTAATCCGCGGCACGACGTCATCAATGCATTTGCTGATGAAGCAAATCACAGAGTCCGTGTGTGTGTTTAAATTATCGTCCTTAAACACATCCCACTCTGTAGCGCTGAAACAGTCCCATAATGCAGAGTCTGATTGGTCGGACCAACGCTGAATGGTCCGCAATACCGGCCTGTCACGTTTGAGTCTCTGCCTATAGGAAGGCAGAAGCAGTACTGAGCTGTGGTCTGATTTGCTGAATGGGGGTCGTAGGAGGGCCTTATATCCGTCGCGGAAGGGAGAGTAAACATGGTGGAGCGTGTTTCCGCCTCGCGTAGGAAAGCTGATGTGCTGGCGGTATCTCGGCAGGACTTTCTTCAAGTTGACTTTATCAAGATCCCCGGCCACAATGAAAGCAGCCTCGGGCCGTGAGGTCTCCGTCCTGTCGATAACTCCATGCAGCTCGTCCAGCGCTTGGTTGGTGTCAGCGTCCGGTGGAATATACACCGCTGTGACCACAACCGATGTAAACTCCCTGGGCAAATAATAGGGCCGGCATCCAATCATGAGGTTCTCTGGTTGGGAGAACAGTCCGATGAAAGTACCTCCACGTCTGTACACTTGTTATTAACCATGAAGCAGACACCTCCCCCCTTGCTCTTCCCCGATGTTATTGTCCTGTCCTGGCGGCGAATGGAGAATCCGTGTGGAACAATGGTGTGGTCTGAGGCCGAAGGGTCGAGCCAAGTCTCCGTGAAAACCATAACGTTACAGTTCTTAATGTCCCTTTGAAACGCCATCCTGCTCCGGAGTTCATCCAGCTTGTTGTCCAGTTACTGGACGTTCACCAGAAGAATACTGGGGGAGAGGGGGCCGGTTCTCGCGTTTTCTCAGCCTGACCAGGACTCCAGCCCGCGACCCTCGCTTCCTCCGTCTCCTGCATTGTCCAGGTGAAGCAGCAGGTAAAGTGTTTTCCGCCGACGATTTGATGCTCTCTCTCTTTTGATGATCTCTATCATATCTTATGATAGGGCTCGCTTTGGACGTTCGCCTGTTACCAAAAGTTAGGTGTGAATATAAAAATAAACTAGTAAAATAAAGTAATGCAAGAAAAAGTTGAGGAGGAGCTTGAGACACGGCCGCCTTCTGCGGCGCCATGCTATCACAAATGTAAGTGGCATAGACAGAAAGCGACAAATGTTGCATTGCAGACATTCTTGTCGACTCTGAAGCTACAGTCCAGGATTGATCCTCGTGACTATCTCTATGGTGGTCGCACCAATGCCATCAAAAGTCAGAGCCCGGTGAGAAATTACGCTACTATGACTTCACCTCGCTCTACCCCACAGTACAGCCCCGCTGTCCTTATCCTGTAGGGCACCCCGAAATCATTTTTAGAAATTTCAAGTCTTTGGATGAGTATTTCGGAATTGTCAAATGCACTGTGTTGCCCCCTAGAGGTCTATACCCTCCTGTTCTCTCTTGCAGATGTCATGGGAAGCTAATGTTCCCCCTCTGTCGTACATGCGCCGATAATCTCAATCAGACAGATACATGTCATCACAGCAGCGATGATGGGCTCTGACCAGCACATGGGTGTCTTTTGAGTTGCAGAAAGCTGTTTAAAAGGGGTATCAGATAACCCAGATGCATGAGGTGTGGCATTACCCCCGATGGTCGGATGATTTGTTTAAAGGGTATGTCAAGACATTTCTCAAGCAGGAGGCTTCAGCATACCCAAGCACTGTGGATACTGAGGACAAACAGCGGGTGTATGTGCAAAACTACAAACTTGTTGCAACAAGTTGATTCTGTGGGGTCGCTTTTCGTTGCGTCCAGACCTTCCCTCTTCTGAGCTCATTTCTAAGCCTGAAAGGTTTACCCAGCTAATGTTTAGCGACAGCTATCATATCAGTCACTTTTGCTTTGTTTCTGATGATGTGGCTTTGGTGCAATCGAAATACAAAGATGCCTGACTCAAAAGGGCTTGGGATGTTAACGTGATTGTGGGGGCTGTGACTACCACCCACGCCAGACTCATGCTCTACGACCTACTAGACGAACTGCAGGAGGGTATCCTTTACTGCGACAGAGACAGCATAATTTTTGTTTCTAGGGAGGGTGAATGGGTACCCCCTTTAGGCCCTTACCTGGGGGAATTGACTGACAAGTTAAATGATGGTGACCTGTTTGGCACCGAGCAGGAGGATTACATCAGCAAATATGTCTCAACAGGTCCTAAAAGCTTTGCGTAGCACACAAATCAGCACAAGTCAGTCGTCAAATGCAAAAGGGTGACTTTAAATGCAGCAAATGCTAAAGTGGTCACCCTGCAGACACTAAAACGTCTCATAGATGATTTTGTCACCCGTCAGCCTCAGGACAGCGAAATCACCACCTCTGTAGACACAATCCAGAGGGATAAGAAGAAGCTTCTGCTTAAAAACGCTACGGTGGTTAAACGTCTTTGTGTGGTTTACAACAACCAAATTTGGGTCTTTCCTAATTACACTACGCTTCCTTACGGCTATTAGCTATTCATTTTTTTTTTAAATTACCTATGTTTTCTTTTTTTGCATTTTGTTTATTCATTTATATTTTATTTTTATTTTATTCATTTTGTGTTAAAAGAAATTCAAATATCAAATGCTAAATGTATCTCTTGCTTAATTTCATGTATCTGTATCTACTTTTGTGTGATCATATACGTATTAATAAAGAATGACAAATATCGTATGTTAAATGTTTTATCGTCACT
The DNA here is from genome assembly GCF_949987615.1 of Pollachius pollachius. NCBI lineage: Eukaryota > Metazoa > Chordata > Actinopteri > Gadiformes > Gadidae > Pollachius > Pollachius pollachius. The sequence goes on from NC_136939.1 coordinate 24,639,165, forward strand.
CATATTTGTGTGATCATACATGTGTTAATAAAGAATGTCAGATAACATTTGTTAAATGTCGAATGTTTAAAGGCCGTGTTGCAGGATAACTGGAAGTTTTGATTAATGGGTACATAAAGCACTCAAAATATGTATATCATTTATAAAATGTCTCCAAAATAGTGTTAAAGTCCAGTTTTTGTCGTTTTTGGTAGTAACAGACAGTTGGAGAGACATGGTGGAAGGTAGCCTCAGCCTAGTACTAGAACTATGGCATCTAAGAGGTGGCAAGAACCACAAGTAACATGTATGATGGCCCACAGCCGTATAATTTCGAACCGGTCAGACGTGATAGGGCGAATGAGGAATTGCCGAGAACTGATGAATAAATGCATGGTCAGAGGAAATTTGTGGAGAGTTGCTATCATTTAGCAACGCAGCAACGAGCGCTGTAGCTAGTCAATGAAAAGCAGTGCATACAATAACGACACTTTTATTCATTTTTACTGTCAGTGAATAGCACAGAGTGAAAGTCAACGTTTTCTTTATATCTAGCGATGACAGCGATTATGTTGTTCAGATAAGTACCAGTAAACTTAGTCAGAAGATCTAGAAATAGAAGGCAAAATGCTAGCTATGGGCTAACTTGCCAGTCCCACCTGTGAAATCCCCCCCAGATAATCCCTAATTAAATCTTTCCCCCGACGTTGTAAACAGATTTCCGATTCCGTTTTGATGGTAGCCTACTAGCTCCAGTAACAACATCTTTGCCTAGTTTTATTTCTAAGCTTTATTTTACCCAGTGTGTGAAGTACCCGTCAATATTCGGGGGCTCCCAATCTCCCGATTGTGGCACAATATGATATACATTTTGCAGTAGGCCTATAACATTACAATATGTCATGGATGCAAGCCAAGACAATCAGTCTTTAGCCTACATGACAACACAAACATACACACACTTAACAATTTTGATAATCCGATATGCGATATTTAATGCGATGTATTTTGTGTATGTCCAGTCAGACTGGTTGTCTCCCGTGTTCTGTGTGAGACAAATTACCTCAATGAATTCCCAACGATTAGTGTCGTTTGACATTAATAAAGACTTGACTAGGCTATCTATCTATCTAGGCTATTTTCGGTCTCGGGGGCTATTCCCCACTATTCACGGAGCCTGAGGTGAATAATTGTTTCTATCTAGGCTATTTTCGGTCTCTGGGCTATTCCCCACTATTCACGGAGCCTGAGGTGAATAATTGTTTTAGTAGGTATACTACACGTGAACACTCCAAAAATAAACAAGATAACACTCTTTGCCGGGATTTATTCGTTTTTATTAGCGGTTTATTTGTTTTTATTAGCGGACATTTTGTGCTGAAAACAATAGCCTATCCCGAGTTTGATGTCTCAATCATGGGATATTGCCAAATGTCCCGAGATAGCGAACCATCAAATTGCGCCATCTTAGGAGGTTGACGTGTAGCATATACTAACTATATATCTATGTATATATCTATTCATCTGTATAATCTGCTGAACAATCTCCTACTAGTCTCTACTCCCAACGTGACGTCATGCAATGCATTCTGGGGGAAATGAGAATCAATCGCAAACGGCTAAAATAGTACCTACTTTTTCATATTACATTCCGTTTTGTGATACCTAACAACATTAAATACAATGGATAACAGTTTAAGTCTTTATTACCAGCAAGAAAATAGCACAAACTTGTTTGAAAATTAACCCTGCAACACAGCCTTTAATGTTTTTTGGTCACAATGTTTCCATCCGTCAGAGGGACCAGATGGGTGGTAAGATGGCTGTGGTGAACAATATGTTTGACCCTAGGCTTCAACATCCATGCAGCATGGTAGTATCAGGGCCGTCAAACAGCGGCAAAACCTACTTTGTCAAAACAGTCATTGAAAATATTGATCGGCTATTTTCAGAAAAGACTGCCTATATTTATATAGTCTATATTTATTCATGCTGGCAGCCTATAAATGATGATTTGCTTAAAATAAGGAACATTCACTTTGTAGAAGGGATCCCCAAATCTCTATGCGACGATTCAATCTTACCAGTCCATACTAGAAATCTCCTCATTATTGATGACTTGTTGAATGATGCCTGCAATAATTTAGAGGTTCAGTATGTTTTTACCAAATATGTACACCATCGTAACCTCAGTTGTATGTATCTGGTACAAAATTTATTTATGCAAGGTAAAACCAGCCGAACAATAAGTTTAAATACAAATTACATGGTTTTGTTTAAGAACCCTTGTGACAAATATCAGATTTTGTTGATAGCCAGACAGAAGTCCTTTAACGATGCTACTAGTATGCCGTATGGATATCTGCTAGTAGACTTTAAAGCCACGACCCCTGACAATATGAGACTTAGAACAGCAATTTTATCAGACCGTCAAGTTGTCTACACCCAGAGAGCAAAGTGATTAGCCAGAGACCATGTTGTCATGTATAAGCAGAAATCGAGAGTGTCTTAAGCTACTATATAAAGCACCACCTGCCCTGGGTAAAGTTATTCTACGGATGGCCAACGATGACTTTATCAACTCACTGTGTGAAATAGCCTTGAACATTTTACAAGGCAAGATACCGTTGACCCCCAGTCAACACACAAGATTGCGTAGACAAAAGAAGGACCTCAGGATACTCGCGAATAAAACTGTACTTATATCTAAAAAGAAAAGACTCATCAATCAGACTGGCGGATTTCTTTTACCCCTGCTGTCTGTAGCTATACCGTTTTTTCTCAAGAGGAGGTTGATTGAGATTGTGATGGAGCACACTCACAAGATGTATCTAGTTCCTCAACATCAGCTTGACACCTTAAAGCATACCAACCCTAGGGATTCTGAGTGCTAAAAATGAGCTGGATGAAGCCATTGAGTCGGTGTTGAACAGACCTGATACGGACCTGTATGAAAAAGCCACGAGTACGGAGCTGTTTTACAGCATTATCTAGCCCTGGTTAAGCAAGTATGCCTTGAGCAAGGGGAGTTAACATTTTGATGCGGGGCCACAGGCTCATACACCGGATGTAGAGCTTCGTGGTGATGATGGTGGCGGAGATCATATTTATGATGATATAATGAAGCATATACCCACCAAAAGCATGAGAAATGCCAGACACATACTGGATTCGCTAAAGAAATCTAAAAATGTATCATGGTCAGATAAGGGGGAGTTTGTATTAAAATGAGAAACTATTAAGGGATCACATATGTATGATTTGTTAAAGAATGTTACTGCCCCTACCACGTTTTAGATTCTGCAAGACCACAGGGCTGGAATGCTTTTTTGAAATCTTTAGCCAGTCATCATCTATTCCTAGTAAACAACTCAGACAAACTGTAGACATGTATAAGTACATGCCAACAGCTATTAGTGATAATGCATTGGAGGCTGTATCTGGAAAAAGGAGAAAACAATTGAATTTTGTATGTTGTGAGGTGTGGGGTGAAGTACTTCCCTCCCATCTTAATGTCCTGTGCTACAAGTCTCACAGCAGCAGGAAAAAAGCTGTTGTGGTAGCGGGCCTTGTGGGTGGAGATGCTCTCTGGCCTGTGAGGTCGCAGGTTATAGCCAGAGTTCTTCCATCTGAACAGAGTAGGAGCTGGGTGATAATAACTAACCCTGGTTTGTCCTTGAGAATGCTCTGTGCTTTCCCCCTGCAGCGCTGTGTGTACAGTGTGTCCATGGAGGATAGGTTGGAGCCAGTGATTCTCTCTGCAGTCTTTATGACCCGTTGAAGCGATTTCCTCTCAGACAGTGTGGTGTTTCCGAACTACACCGTGATGCCACTGGAGAGGATACTTTCAACGTGTCCTCTGTAGGCCTGGGTGAGGGACTGACCTTTAAGTCCAGTCTTCTTCAGCAGCCTGATGAAGTAGAGCCGCTAATGCGCTTTCACTTTTTTATCTTCACTGTTTTAGCAGTGTTTTGGGCCCAGGTCAGGTTATCCGCAATGTGAAGACCAGGGAACTTATAGTTGTCAGCCCGCTCCACCACCGTCAGCCTCTCACCCTTGATGGTGAGAGGCTGCAGAGGGGGGGCTTTCCTCCTGAAGTCCACAATTAGCTCCTTTGTTTTGTCTAGGTTTAAAACTAAGTCGTTGTCCTCCCCATTGACAGTGACTCTGTGGACTAGCTCCCTGTAAGAGGACTCATCCCTCCCTCTGATGAGGGAAGGATGGTCGTGTCATCTGCGTATTAAATGATGATGCTGTTATTGTCCTGGGGGGAGACGCAGTCATATGTATACAGTAAGGAAAGTTTTGGGCTGAGGCAGCAGCCTTGGGGGGTTCCTGTGCTGACTGTGAGCTCAGCAGAAACCTTTGTACCAATCCTCACCACCTGTGGTCTGTCTATAAGGAAGTCCAGGATCCAGTTGCAGGTGGATGTCGCTACTCCAAGGTCTGCCAGCTTCCCAATCAGCTTAATTGGCCGAATTGTTCTAAAGGCGGAGCTGTAATCCAAAAAGAGGAGGCGTGCGCATGTGTCGTTAGTGGTTAGATGTTCCAGTGTGGAATGGGGTGCCAGGGCTACTGCAACACAAACTGTCGGGGGTCTACAGTGTCTGGAATCACAGAGTTGATGGAGTGTAGGACCAGTTTCTCCAGACACTTCATGGCCACCGACGTGAGTGCCACTGGCCTGAAGTCATTCATTGTGGATGTATATGGTTTCTTAGGGACTGGAACTATGAATGATGATTTAAAGGTGCGTGGGACGATTTCCTGCCCGAGTGAGGTGTTGAAGATGTCTGTGTACACCTCTGCCAATTGTTCAGCGCAGGCTTTTAGGACTCTGGGTGCCACCCGATCAGGGCCTGCAGCTTTGTGGGGGTTCACCTTCTTCAGAGCCCGAAGGACTTGTATGTGTGTTACTTGTAGTGCAGTCTCTGTATTATGGGGGGACTTTATAGGGGTATCACTGTCTGTCGAATCTGCCATAGAAACTGTTCAGTGTGTCTGGAAGGGTGGAGTCACAAACTTCAACACTGTTTGTGTTACTTCTGTAGTTTGAGATGGACTGTATTCCCTGCCACATACTCCTTGTGTTGTTGTCCCTGTAGCAGCTTTCAAGTTTTTGGGAGTATGTTCTTTTGGCCGCTCTGATGGACTTTTGTAGCTCGTACCGAGCATGCTTATACTCCACGGTGTCCCCTGACTTGAAAGCTGCACACCGGCTCCTGATCTTCATGCGTATGTCTGCATTGAACCAGGGCTTTTGATTAGAAAACACACAAATGGTAAAGGAGGGAATACAATCAGAGGTGCACCAGTCTATATAGCTGCTTACAGTGTCTGTGTATTCATCAATGTTTGTTATGGCTTCCTTAAACATATTCATGTCAGTGGCCTCAAAGCAGCCCTGCAGTTCAGCCAGTGCACTGTCAGTCCACATCTTCACAGTTCTGACTGTGACTGGGTTTGCTTTCAGCTTTGTGATGTAAGTGGGCCGTAGCAAGACTGCTACGTGATCAGACTTTCCAAAGTGAGATTTGGAGACAGCAGCATAAGCATTTTTGATGTTACTGTAGCAGTGATCCAATGTGTTGTTACCCTTGGTAGGGAAGTTAATGAACTGGTGGAGTATGGGGATCTGTTTTTGAAAGTTACAGTGATTAAAATCCCCTGTGATAATTAAAGCAGAATCTGGGTATGAGTTCTCATGTCTAGAGATCATGTTGTGCAGTACTTTGAGTGTGTTGTCCTCGTTAGCAGAGGGGGGATATACAATGTACTCAGTATAATGCACTGCAGTGCTCTAGGTAGGTAAAATGGTCTGCACTTTATGATAATGAACTCCACGTCTTCAGTACATAACTGCGATATTACGGTGTTGTTGGTGCTCGAGGACTTTTTGACAAGAATAGCTGTCCCACTCCCGTGGTTCTTGCCGCAGTCCGCAGCCTTGCGGTCGCCTCTGAAGAGCGAATAGCCTGCCGGTGTTATGGCTTCATCGGGAGTCCTGTCTCCGAGCCGCGTTTCACAGAAACATAGCACAGAGCTGTCCTGAGAGTACCTCTGCGTAGCCATCCTACTGAGAAGATCGTCCATTTTATTACCGAGCGACTGGACGTTGGTAAGAAGTATAGCCGGGAGGGTTAGCCTACCCTTGCTAACGAGGTATCGGAGTCTTCGTTCCACATCATAGCTCTCTTTATATTTTTTACAAAGTCTTCACCACTGGGTAGATCCCAACAAACCTCATGTGTGACAAAGAGTGTGTTAGTGTGGGACAATGAGGGACACGTTACCAATGCGGAGGTAGTCTACAAACGTGTCTTTCTACCTTAAGAAATAGACATTCTCTCATGTTGCTTCACATCGTATCCAGCGTGGGACGTTGAAATCAAGTAACTCTCTGAGAACCGCCCTGCGGTTCGGGGTTACTCAGTTCTAAGGTGTTTACGGTCTTTGTTGTGAGTGCATTTCATTTTCTTTGTGGTGGTTTCCAACATATTCCTCCTGGTATCTGCTTAGCAGGAGGCTTTCTGTTGACTGGATGTTCTGTGTTGGGCGGAGCGCAGGTGAACCTGTGCAGGTGACAGGTTCACCTGCACTTGACCCTCATGTGTGCGCAGTTTGATTGACATCAAACCCACCCCTCTACTGACAAACTTCCCTGCCTTCTTCACAGCCTTTGGCTTCAGTCCAGATTTTAGAATGCGTCTGTCCTAAAGTGGTTTGGCTCCTTAAAACAAGAGCCAATCAAAAAGCATGACATCCTCGAAATATGTTGGAGGCGGGACAAGGGTTAGAAATGGAGCAGGACACCTGACACCTGTACTGTAATGTCATGGAACAGCAGCCTATAGGAGTGTGAACTGGAAGGGGAACTGGTCCAACTGGTTAGTTCACAACATAATTTCCTTTGTCAGACGGTTTGGTGTGGCTCACTCCATTACAGCAGGGAAAAGAATAAGGTACTGTATTCTGCTCTGATCCTTGATAGATCATAAACAGTATAACTTTGAATCTTATCAATAAGTTGATGGTTAGTTTTCTGGAAAAACACATGGTTTAAAACTATAGTTAATATATGGTTGCATTGCTATTTGTCAAAATTAATATTTATCCAATGAGACTGACAGATTTCAGATACAGGTCATTAGGAAGCAGGTCATCAGATACAGGTCAATGGACGGTACAGAAGCAGGTCACTAAGGAGCAGGTAGGGGTTAGACAGTAAAGAGACAGGTCATTAAGGAGCAAGTAGGGGTTAGACAGTACAGAGACAGGTCATTAAGGAGCAGGAAGGGGTTAGACAGTACAGAGACAGGTCATTAAGGAGCAGGTAGGGGTTAGACAGTACAAAGACAGGTCATTAAGGAGCAGGTAGGGGTTAGACAGTAAAGAGACAGGTCATTAAGGAGCAGGTAGGGGTTTCAGGGGTTTTCAAATTGGGTGAATGTGAGCCTCCCCTTAGAGTAGGTCAGGGCAACCGAGCCCTGACCTAACACACGGTTCTTCAGTAAATGCCATCTTTTGTGTGTTCCAGGCAATGATGACTTTCAACTAATCAAATGTAAAAAAAATTTAATAATGTATTTGAAGACATTTTATTTCCACAACTTTTTTAAAAGTGGATTCATTAACGATTCTTTGCAAGAGCAAATCATTTCCAACTTCATGCAGGCCTAATTGAGGCTACTTTTAAAATCAGTGAACATCAGTAGGCCTATCCACAAGTCAACAAAACAAAGCTACAACCAACGACTGAAATAGGCGCTGTGTGTCTGGGCCTTAAGCACACATTTGAAGGATATGCACATCGTCTCGAAAAAAATCAGCACAATTGACAGCTCTCTGATCAATAAACGACAACGGCATGTTATGAAATCGAAAAATTTGTTAACGACTTCAGACACATAAAACCTTAGATTTAAATAAACAAAATGCGCCAAATTCACGTCATTTGCGCTACGAGCGGCTTCAACCCTATGGCCCAACCAATTCATGCATTCAAGACAACACAACTTTGACTTTCAATTTAATCGTCCATATCAGTGAGAACAATGCGGCCTCGCTTTTGATGTGCAGAGGTGTTCGATGTGGGGCTGCACTGAAGAGAGAAATAAACACAAGTCGTCCTCCACCTGCAGCCTTGATCTGTATTTGTTTTTAATCAGGGTCAGTGCGGAAAACCCACACTCACCAGTGGTGGGCCGTCAGGGTCATTTTTTTCAAAATGACATTAATTTGTGTTTGAACGCATCTTAATTCCATATTTTTTTCAGTACTGACAACATAATTCCAGAAGGAAAACCTTTTTTTTGTAAGGCTGAGCTCAGCTGAATAGCGCATCAAAGCTAGCTTACATGGACCGGCGGGGCCAGCACTAAAAGTATTGCTAGCCTTTCGCTGAAGCTGCCACCTCCCATTGGATAACAAATTTGACTGACGTGTGTAATCAGCGAATCAAATGTTGATGTGTAGTAATAGAACGGCCCCAGGGCCCAGCAATATGCCGGCGCTGGCCCCCGGTGATGCCATCAGCGAATTTTGAATCGTTGGCGGTACAGAGTTGATAGTGAATTACTATGGCCACCGCCTTCACAGCACCTAGCGATCCTGTTTCTGATCTCCTTCGTTTGCCTTTTTCAAGGCGATCGTTTGGAGAGAAGACAGTTTTCATTTCAAGAGGAAGACCTACACCGAAGCTGGATGGGCTGACCCAGGCCAGTAAAGGTTTTGTGCGGCACTTTACAGAGTGCAACTACTATGACTGGCTAACAGCTAGCACCGTTCAGAACAAGCTATTCTACTGGCCGTGTTTGCTGTTCAACATCAGTGAGGGGACATGGAACAGCGCCGGATTAAGCAGTCTTAACAGCTTCACCAAGGCAGCTTTAAAACATCAGGCCATGGGTGATTGGTGAGTTTTACTTTGCACTGTGTGGAGAGATAATGTTGTTGTGGTACTTTAGTTATAACACATTTGTTTTAATGGTTGGAAACACAAATATATTGCTGGAATTTAGGCAGTAGGCTTAATGGTAATGCTGTGTGTGGATGCCGCTTAGTAAGCATATTAAATGAACCCGTTCACTACTACTCCTGTGGGCTTTATATTCTGGCTGGAATAGCTGTTGTAAAATATGTGGCATAAAGGCCTACTTGTATGTTTCATTTTTGTTAATGAACTGACGTTGCACTTGTAATATTGTCGCTATAGGCTACTTTATTGAATCCGTTGAAGTTGCGGAAGCATCCGGTGAAAATAACAATAACTGTGAACACATGTGTTTGTGTCGTGTGTGATGTGCAATCGGGTTGCGGAGTGACATAAGGAAAGATCTGATGGTGATGCTGCATTACTCTAGCTCTGCGGTAATGCAAAGTGGTGTGTGTGTGCGCTGATGTTGTTGCTGAAGATCGATAGTCTTGTTGTGGATGTTATGCAGTAGCTCATATTGTGGCTGTGTTGGCTGTATCGGCACCTAATATGAAATGTGTGTGCATGTCTGAGTGTTTGGGGGTTGGCCGTTGGTGGAGTTCGTTACTGAAGGCCCTAACTTAAACCCCACGGTACGCTACTGACACTCACACAAGTAGTTGGAGGTGAAAGGGATTAGGACTTTCATAGCCTTTGTGGAGATCTGGGGGAACTCGCTCTCCACAGAAAACCAGAAACACATTCAGGATCATATTTCCTACGTTCTTTGCTGGGTCCTGTCTCCTCCCTTAATGCAGACTCCTGGTGACTTGGGACAAGGAAACTATACATTTTAAAACTAATACACGCACGCACAATTACCGATATCAATAGAGCTGCATACAGATTTGTATTTTTTCTTTGCGTGTTGCGTGTCACGCCTCACCTATTGAAAACCGCTGGGTTAGACAGTACAGAGGCAGGTCATTAAGGAGCATGTAGGGGTTAGACAGTACAGAGACATGTCGTTAAGGGTTAGGGTTAGTGGCTAGTGGGAGACACAGAGGGGGCTTAAGAGTGGGTACCAAGGGACCGGCCTGTGATTGGGTTCATGGATGTGCCCTGGACATGGTGGGAGGGCGGGAATTGGATCAGTGTGTGGCCGTGTGTGAGGCTCCTCTGCTGGGGGAGAGAGAGTGTTACGCCGTCCACTTCTGCCACCTAGTGTGGGCCAGTCTAATCATCCATTCATAATGCCACATTTATTTATTTAATGCAACAGTTATTTCATAATGCCACGTTTATTTTATAATTCCATGATAATTTATTCAACATTAATCTTTTAATACCACACTTATTTATTTAATCACATACCGTCCTGTTGCTGTTCGCAGCGAGAAGTGGTCTCTCAAACGGGAGGAACGCAGACCTAAAAAAATACAGTCATCTGTGTGTAATGGGTCTGCCCGCAATGCTACTGTTCTTATATGAATGAGCGCACATCCGTTAGCTTATAGTGGTCTGCGTTGTGTTCGGGGTGAATGCGCTGGTTGTGTGGAAGAAGGACTACTGGACCACAATGGACGCTGGCTGTTGACATTTATTGAGATCTGCACGAGCCAAAAGAATCGTGTCACTGAGCATATACGGTCATAGACAGGTCCGCATTCCCTTCCTAACAACCAAACACAAAACCCTGAAAACCCTGTAGTACTCGGACGCACATGTATAAAACTCTGAAAAATTGCCTTTACAAAGTGTAAGCTGAAGTAACAGCGCTGTAGCATGTTCACAGACTTAATTCTTACACATTAAGTTGCACATTAAACATTTTCATTGTCTACAAAATAATTTATATGCTCTAATATGATGACAAATACAACAACGTACCTCCACTCAGTTAGGTTAGCGCAGACTGAGCTTGGCGCTGCATAGACGTCACTAAACGCAGACTTCTCTTAAAGCGACAGTACAGGCATAGTAAACCCATTAACATTGGAGTTTGAACTGGTTACAAAAGGTACCTTCAACATAGCTTAAACACATACTGACTTCATGTTAATCAGTATTTGGGGATATTTCATAAAGTTAAGACATGTCATTTCACCCTGGTTACATGTGTGTTCTTTGGATGAGACACATCGCCATGCAGGAGGACAGGGACTTCCCTAGGAATTCTGGGCCCTAACATAACTGACAGAATTCAGTTATGGAGCCCGCCCCCCAACATATATACATTTTAAATGTTATATATTCATTCAAATTTTATAATCATTAAATATTGGGTAATACTGGGTCAAAATTGGGTAGTCATTATCATCATCAAGGATGCAGGGAATGCAGAAAAGTGCATTGAAACTCTTGCTATGGACTAACCAGTCCCTCTTGACATTTAGCCTGCCATTTGGTGTCTTGGAATAGGCTTTCCCTCTCCCTTTCCCACTTGCCCTGTTATTGTCAGTCAATCTTGCTGTCCACAAACCTGGGTCAACAGAAAGCAGCTGATCTGGGTCTGAGACCAGTACATGTGGCTCATCTGCCTGTGGCTCACATATGTCTGACATGTCCCTCATTCCAGCCTCACCTGGTTCCTCCACTTCCTCATCTGTGCTGCTTCTACTTAGACTGTCCTCCTTCTCCCCTTCTTCTATTTCAACCTCACTGGTTCTTCTGTGGGTTCATCATGGCTTGAAGAGGGCCCTGACTCTAAGATGCATCATATAATTCAGAATATGTCTCATAATTTTCTGAACATATTGAACAATGTTGTCAACTGTCTATTTGATTGGATTGAGCTGGGCATGATTAAATATGTATTTGTATGATTTTTACAATATTAGCAGACATTAGTTTAATGTCTGCTAATATTGTAATGCAGTCAACCAAAATATTCAGAATCCGCTTACATAAATGTTAACCCCAAAGACTTTTGTTCATGAATTGCACATAGGCTCACCTTCTTGCCTTTTAACTGGGGGGGGGGGGGGGGGTAATCCTGGGGCTGCATCTGTGCATGAGGGCAGTTTTCATTAGCTAATGTCAACAGCTATCATGCTATGGCTGGCAAGCAGTATGGAATGTTAATCGTTACATCATCTCCATTTGTACCATGGTCTGGGTGAATACTCGATTCTGATTGGCTGAAGGGTGTAGGTTAAAAAGTGACACCTAGGAAAGACGTTGACACTATGGCCACGTTGGCAACGCCTGCATACGGGAGATATTAAATAGTCCGCTCGACTTGTAAAAAAAAAAAACCCTCACGATTTTAACTCTAAAACACATTAAAGTATTATTAATTGATTAAATATTTCTTTCTTTTGTAAGTGACCATGGTATGAAGCGGGATAATGCCCTTCGAGGTGTCCATTAACAGAAATGAATGGACTTTGCGGAAGCAACCGCGGAGGACGGTTCACGCCTCCACGTCGTCCATTCATTTGTTAATGGCCACCTCGTCGGGCATTATCCCTTACATATGTCAACATTACACATTACACGTGACATTTCCTTTTCAGTAGCAATGTAGGCTATTTGTAGATAGGTAGGCTATTGGATATCATGTGAATGGTAATGCAAACGATCTTTTCAGTTTTATCATCCAGTGCAGGCTGTAATTATTTTAGCTACAGTAGTGCTAGCTGCTAGGCTTGTTATCAGGTTGTTGGGATAGTGTAGAGGGAGGGAATATACCTTTCTTGGTAAAAAAAAACTGGGTGACCAACTGCCGACCCCTTTGAGCTCTTTCCTCTCTTTCTTTCCTCTCTTTCCTGCCCTGACAACCTGACTTCTTCATTTCACCGACCGGCACACACACAAACTGACTGACTGACTGACTTAAGGCAGTCTGCACTTGCTTCACCACGATCTGCCTGGCTACTTTGCTCTGCAGTAGCGTGAGACTTGGGCTGTACCAAATAATGACAAATGAGAGGGGTGATAATAGGGTGAAGACTTTCTAATGATTTTGTAAAAATGGAGAAACAAACCACATGTTCATTTCATTTGATGATTTAATCCGAAAAATAAAATTAAAAGAAATATGAATCAATATTTTGCCAGAATTTACTTGCATATAGTTGCAATAATACCAGTGTCCTCTGGGATGCCCCTGTCAGTGCTGCGCCCCTGGAATCATCCTAACTTACCCCCCCCTAAGGACGTCCCTGCAGGAGTACAGCGAGATTTCTCAGCAGCCTCAATCTTTACTATTCGTTCGTTCCTATAACTATATAATCCTTATTCTAAAGGGTAATGAAGGTTAAATAGAAGCGTTCTCAACAGCTATATACATTATTATTCGTTCATTCCTATAACCAGTGGCGGACTGGGACAATAATTCAGGCCGGGAATTTGATGCCATTCCAGGCCACACTTCTCATGCAGACCACCATACCTCTAGTTGTGTATTCTAACACTATTTGATAGTTATAAGAGATTTAGGAGTGACCGATGAGTTATCTATTTGAATATATGATTTTCATTGAAAACCCTGTTTTCAAATGTTATAGCAATGGATGAATACTCAAAAACTATTAAGGACAGCAGCCATAGGATACACAAATGTACAAGGCAAGACACACAAAACAATGGGCCTATATTTGTAAAAAGAGAGACAAATACTAGCTTGGATGTTCAATAATTAACTTTACTTTCAAGCATCAAACATATAAAACATTTATCAAAACTGGAATATATTAATTTCTTTAAATTTAACAAGCAACAATGTAAGAACAACAAAGAAGAACTTACAGTGGGGCAAAAAAGTATTTAGTCAGCCACCAATTGTGCAAGTTCTCCCACTTTAAAAGACGAGAGAGGCCTGTAATTTTCATCATAGGTAAACCTCAGCTATGAGAGACAAAATGAAAAAAAAAATCCAGAAAATCACATTGTCAGACTTTTTAAGAATTTATTTGCAAATTATGGTGGAAAATAAGTGTTTGGTCACCTACAAACCAGCAAGATTTCTGGCTGTCACAGACCTGTAACTTCTTCTTTAAGAGGCTCCTCTGTCCTCCACTCGTTACCTGTATTAATGGCACCTGTTTTAACTCCTTATCAGTATAAAATACACCTGTCCACAACCTCAAACAGTCACACTCCAAACTCCACTATGGCCAAGACCAAAGAGCTGTCAAAGGACACCAGAAACACAATTGTAGACCTGCACCAGGCTGGGAAGTCTGAATCTGCAATAGGTAAGCAGCTTGGTGTGAAGAAATCAACTGTGGGAGCAATTATTAGGAAATGGAATACATACAAGACCACTGATAATCTCCCTCGATCTGGGGCTCCATGCAAGATCTCACCCTGTGGGCTCAAAATGATCACAAGAACGGTGAACAAAAATCCCAGAACCACACGGGGGGACCTAGTGAATGACCTCCAGAGAGCTGGGACCAAAGTAACAAAGGCTACCATCACTAACACACTACGCCGCCAGGGACTCAAATCCTGCAGTGCCAGACGTGTCCCCCTGCTAAAGCCAGTGCATGTCCGGGCCCGTTTGAAGTTTGCTAAAGAGCATTTGGATGATCCAGAACAGGATTGGGAGAATGTCATATGGTCAGATGAAACCAAAATAGAACTTTTTGGTAAAAACTCAACTCGTCGTGTTTGGAGGAGAAAGAATGCTGAGTTGCATCCAAAGAACACCATACCTACAGTGAAGCATTGGGGTGGAAACATCATGCTTTGGGGCTGTTTTTCTGCCAAGGGACCAGGACGTCTGATCCGTGTGACGGAAAGAATGAATGGGGCCATGTATCGTGAGATTTTGCGTGAAAACCTCCTTCCATCAGCAAGGGCACTGAAGATGAAACGTGGCTGGGTCTTTCAGCATGACAATGAAGCAACATACTGCGAAGCTCCGTCTCTTCATTCTAAACTAAGTAAACGATACCCACAAATACCACAGACCCCAAACACACCGCCCGGGCAACGAAGGAGTGGCTTCGTAAGAAGCATTTCAAGGTCCTGGAGTGGCCTAGCCAGTCTCCAGATCTCAACCTCATAGAAAATCTTTGGAGGGAGTTGAAAGTCTGTGTTCCCCAGCGAAGGCCCAAAAACATCACTGCTCTAGAGGAGATCTGCATGGAGGAATGGGCCAAAATACCAGCAGCAGTGTGTGAAAACCTTGTAAAAACTTACAGAAAACGTTTGACCTCTGTCATTGCCAACAAAGGGCATGTAACAAAGTATTGAGATGACCTTTTGTTATTGACCAAATACTTATTTTCCACCATCATTTGCAAATAAATTCTTTAAAAATCAGACAATGTGATTTTCTAGATTTTTTTTTTTTCATTTTGTCTCTCATAGCTGAGGTATACCTATGATGAAAATTACAGGCCTCTCTCATCTTTTTAAGTGGGAGAACTTGCACAATTGGTGGCTGACTAAATACTTTTTTGCCCCACTGTATAGTGATAGAGTGTATCTTTGAGCCTAGTCCTACCAGACTCTCGTACTTCATTTCATTTGCACAGAGTCTTGACCCACTCAATTGATTAACGTTAACTCACTTGAAGACGGGTGTCTGTTGAAGTTTAAAACTATTGGATCCCAGTGCCACTCTGGATCTGCCATAACCAATCGCAAACTCGATTGGTTATGTGATTGGCTCGATTCCCAGTGATTGGCTGGGAATCACGTTGCGCGCAGGCTGTAAACAAACCAAACACTGTGCGTGAAGACGTCCGTCAACGAGAGCTGACTTTAAAATCATTGTTCTCAGCCACTCCCTCTGTTCGCTGATTGGACGCACAAAATTTGGACAGAGAAAACCCAGGAATATACCGCAAACCCAGATGTAGTACTGAAGGGAAATTCAAATTGAGCGGAAGTACTAAGGCGGGCGGAGCCAGGCTATGTATCTATGTCATCTAGACATAGATAGTGATAGAGCGTGTAAGTATCTAATCTAGACCTAGATAGTGATAGTGTGTGTGCGTGCGCGTGTGTGTGTGTGTTTGTGTGTGTGTGTGTGTGTGTGTGTGTATCAGAGAGGAGGAGGATATACAGTCTTCTCTACAAGAATTTACCGTCTGGTACCCAAATACAATCCACAGAAACAATATGTAGTTGTGTTTGTTTCCAGGTCTCCATTCTACCATGGATGAGGAGAGAGAGGAGGGGGGTCCTACCTCTAAAACCACTCTGTCTGGGGAACATGGCCGCCAGAGCAAAGCTAAGAAGTAAGAAGAGGATCTCTCAATGTCTGTGACTGTTCTCCATCTCAGAGCACCGCTGTGATATATCATGACTCTTATATATCTCATTATATTCTGAGTAACAGCTGTGTGTGTGTTGTGTTGAAGCCCAGAGCAGCAGGAGAGAGCAGACTCCCCTGGACCCAGTTCTGTTTCCATAAAGAGTGACCAAGCTATGATAGAACCTGTTCAATTTAAAGATGGGAATCAGTCAATTGAGAAAGGGTTTACCAGATGTTATAAAGATACAGCTTCTACGTCTATAAATCCTGGTTCTTGTTTTTCTAGAAGAGTCCAGCAGGAGATAGCATATTCCCCTGGACCCAGTTGTGTCTCCATGAAGAGTGACTGGTCTATTGAAGAACCTTGGAACTTTAAAGATGGAAATCAGTCTATTGAGAAGAGGTGAGGATTTAAACAGTGACGTCGGAGGTGGTGTGAATGAGAGGAGGGATAAGACTGTTTTAGTGATGTGGTTGACATGGTGTGAATGAGAGAGGGGATAAGGCTGTTTTAGTAATGTGGTTGACATGCTGTGAATGAGAGGAGGGATAAGGCTGTTTTATTGATGTGGTTGACATGGTGTGATCCCGGTTCTTGTTTTTCTAGAAGAGTCCAGCAGGAGAGAGCAGACTCTCCTGGACTCAGCTGTGTCTCCTTGAAGAGTGACCAATCTATGAATCCACCTGTTAAGTTTGAAGATGAAAATCAGTCTATGGAGAAGAGGTGAGAATTTATCAGAGATTTAAAAAATACAGCATCTATCAAACGTCCTTAAATCCTGGTTCTTGTTTTTCTAGAAGAGTCCAGCAGGAGAGAGCAGACTCTCCTGGACCCAGCTGTTTCTCCTTGAAGAGCAACCAATCTATGAATCCACCTGTTAAGTTTGAAGATGGAAATCAGTCTATTGAGAAGAGGTGAGGATTTATCAGAGATTTAAAAAATACAGCATCTATCAAACGTCCTTAAATCCTGGTTCTTGTTTTTCTAGAAGAGTCCAGCAGGAGAGAGCAGACTCTCCTGGACTCAGCTGTGTCTCCTTGAAGAGTGACCAATCTATGAATCCACCTGTTAAGTTTGAAGATGGAAATCAGTCTATTGAGAAGAGGTGAGGATTTATCAGAGATTTAAAAAATACAGCATCTATCAAACGTCCTTAAATCCTGGTTCTTGTTTTTCTAGAAGAGTCCAGCAGGAGAGAGCAGACTCTCCTGGACCCAGCTGTTTCTCCTTGAAGAGTGACCAATCTATGAATCCACCTGTTAAGTTTGAAGATGGAAATCAGTCTATTGAGAAGAGGTGAGGATTTATCAGAGATTTAAAAAATACAGCATCTATCAAAAGTCCTTAAATCCTGGTTCTTGTTTTTCTAGAAGAGTCCAGCAGCAGAGAGCAGACTCCCCTGGACCCAGCTGTTTCTCCATGAAGAGTGACCGGTCAATGGATATACCTCCTGATTTAAAAGATGGACGCCCCTCCAGAGAGGAGAGGTAGGAGATTCAAACAAACAATGAAAAACCGACCAGTTGGTTGTTATCAGACTCTACTGATACTGATGTTTACAAGTTAGGATAAATAAAGTAGAGTTTGTGTGTGTGTGTGTTTTCTCCACAGACGACCCCGCCAGAGGTCAAAGGTTACTAGTGCTCAGCTTTTACAGCAGCATCAAACAGAGCTGATCAAGGTGTGACTTTAGCTCTACATGAACATGAGAAAGCATCTCTTGCGGTGCTAATAGTCTCCAGGCTTCACTCTTTAGACCAGCAGGACGTGAATCCAGGACAGATGCTTCTGATATCCTCAGTTAGATCAGAGCAAAGTTCTCCTTGATGTTTGTTCTGTTCCAGAGGGCTGAGGAGAACGCACACGCTTTCCTAGACAAGGAGCTGAAGAAGCTCTGGAGGGATCTCTTCCCAGATAACCCACAATGCTCAGAGATTCAGAGGGAGGAGGAGGAGGATGGTAAGAAGCAGGAGCAGAGGAGGCGCGCCATAGAGGGAGTGGTAGACATCACAAAGCTCTGCCTGATGGAGATGAACCAGGAGGAACTGGCCGACATACTGTGGAGAAGTAAGAGACTCTTATTTTGAAGACAGAGGAGATAATTTTTTTAATTGCAGAAGAGACTCTTATTTTGGAAAAAGAATGAATAATTATTTTGAAGAGTAGTATGAGACTTATTTGTTAAGTTCGGACTAAATCACATAATCTATTTCATTGTTAAGAGATTACTCCATTTATAATTCATCAATGTGGAGATTGCTTTCTTCTTTGGGGTTTACTGCTTTGATTCAGATATGAACGGTTATTGTGGGTCGATCAGGTTAAAAAGTTTGACCCAGATATGTAGGGTTATTGTGGGGGTATCCGGTTAAATGGTTATATCGTTATGTAGGGTTATTGTGGGGGGTTTCAGGTTAGATGGTTTGATCCAGATATATAGGGTTATTGTGGGTCGATGAGGTTAATGGTTTGATCCAGATATGTTGGGGTATTGTGGGAGTGTCAGGTTAAATAATGGTGAACAATAAATTGCAAATCAACAGAAGAATAACTCAGTGGAAGAGATGCAGCACTATATTGTTATATCAGCATATCAAGTCACCTTCCAATGATTCACTATCATTATTATTATTAGACCAATCATATTGCTGTGGAAATAACAAAATAAAACAAAAGTATCCATTCCTTGTCACTACCAGCTTCTCGAACCACAAGTAATGAAGTCTCTTAATATCATGAAGTTGATAATTTTACAGGAAATATTAACATGTTTCAACTGATGTCACCATCCACTATCTGATTTATTCTGGTCATTCTCATTTAGGATCTGCTGCTGGCAAGTGCCAACATAAAATCAAGTCTCATTTGAAGAAGAAGTTCAAGTGTGTGTTTGAGGGAATCCCTAAAGCAGGACAGCCAACGGGTCTGAATGACTTCTACACAGAGCTCTTCATCACAGAGAGAGTCAGTGGAGAGGTCAACAAAGAACATGAGGTCAGACAGATTGAAACAGCCTCCAGGAAACCAGCCAAGGAAGAAACACCAATCAAATGTGAAGACATCTTTAAACCCTTACCTGGACAAGATCAACCAATCAGAAGAATAATGACAACTGGAGTGGCCGGCATTGGTAAAACCGTCTTAACACACAAGTTCACTCTGGACTGGGCTGAAGGCAAAGCCAACCATGACATACACTTCACATTTCTCTTAACTTTCAGAGAGCTGAATTTACTGAAAGGGAAAGAGTTTAGCTTGGTGGAACTTCTTCATCACTTCTTTATTGAGACCAAAGAAGCAGGAATCTGCAGATATGAACGGTTCAAAGTTGTCTTCATCTTGGATGGTCTGGATGAGTGCCGTCTTCCTCTGGACTTCCAGAACAACCAGACTTGGACTGATGTCAAAGAGCCGACCTCGGTGGACGTGCTGCTGACAAACCTCATCAGGGGCGATCTGCTTCCCTCCGCTTGCATCTGGATAACCACACGCCCTGCGGCAGCCAATCGGATCCCTGCTGAGTGTGTTGACATGGTAACAGAGGTGAGAGGGTTCACTGATCCACAGAAGGAGGAATACTTCAGGAAGAGATTCAGAGAGGAGATGCTGTCCAGCATAATCATCTCCCACGTCAAGAAATCAAGAAGCCTCCATATCATGTGTCACATCCCAGTCTTCTGTTGGATCACTGCTACAGTTCTGGAGGACAGCTTCAAAAAATCCCAGATAGAAGATATGCCCAAGACTGTAACTCAGATGTACAGCCACTTCCTGAGGGTTCAGTCGACACAGGGGGACAGGAAGTATCATGGGAGAGCTGAAACAGATCCAGACTGGAGTCCAGAAAGCAGCGAGATTATTGTTTCTCTGGGAAAACTGGCTTTTAACCAGCTGGAGAAAGGCAACTTGATCTTCTACGAGGCAGACCTGGCAGAGTGTGACATCAATATCAGAACAGCCTCAGTGTACTCAGGAGTGTTCACCCAGATCTTTAAAGAGGAGTGTGGGCTGTACCAGGACAAGGTGTTCTGCTTTGTCCATCTGAGCATCCAGGAGTTTCTGGCTGCCCTTTATGTCTTTCTGTCCTTCATTGATACTGGTATCAATCTGCTCTCAGAAGAACCCACAACCTCCAGTAATAATCAACTCCTCCTCCTCTACCAGAGTGGTGTGGACAAGGCTTTACAGAGTGAGAACGGACACCTGGACTTATTCCTCCGCTTCCTCCTTGGCCTCTCTTTGAAGACCAATCAGATTGTCCTACGAGGTCTGCTGGGAGAGACAGGAAGTAGATCCCTGACCAATAAGGGAACAGTGCATTACATCAAGAAGAAGATAAATGGAAATCTCTCTCCAGAGAGAAGCATCAATCTGTTCCACTGTCTGAATGAGCTGAATGCCCATACTCTAGTGAAGGAGATCGAACAGTACCTGACATTAGAAAGTGTCCCCCAAAAAACTCTCTCTCCTGCTCAACTGTCAGCTCTGGCCTTCATCCTACTGACATCAGAAGAGGAGCTGGACGTGTTTGACCTGAAGAAATACTCTGCTTCAGAGAAGGGTCTTCTGAGGCTGCTGACAGTGGTCAAAGCCTCCAAAACATCTCTGTAGGTTCACTTGTAACAGGAATTAAGATGCACACAACACAATGTATATAAAACTGAAATATAAGGTTAAAATAATATGCAAAAGATATCTGTAGGTTCATAACAACATGCATTACCATTCCACTCACAACAGAATTAACATACTAGTAGAATATAAAAGTTATAATAATGTACAGAACATCCTTATAGCTGTACTATTAACGGACAATGTATTACAGATACACATAAGAGAATATTCAGAACAATAGAAGTAGTATTCATTTAAAAACATTTTCAATCTCAACTAAACAACTATTAACATTTTACATCGAATATATAATGAACATTTATACATCTAATTATTTTTTCGTATTTTTTGTTAAATTAATAACTTTCCTTCATTATTGAATACCTTAAAAATGTTTGCTATTTTAATCACAGTTCCTGACATGTTGTGTTTATTGTATGTAAAGGCTGAATTGCTGTCATCTGTCAGAGAGATGCTGTGAAGCTCTGGCCTCAGTTCTCAGCTCCAACTCCTCTAGTCTGAAAGAGCTGGACCTGAGTACCAATGATCTGCAGGATTTAGGAGTGGAGCTGCTCTCTGCTGGACTGGAGAGTCCACACTGTACACTGGAAATTCTCAGGTCAGTTTTACCCAATGGTCAAACAGTTACACCACAAAATTCAATATCAGAAGACATTTAGCAGATTTACATCAAGAAAGGTTAGGTCATAAATATATTGTGTTCATAAGAATAACTCAACATATTTATATTTGTGTTGCCATGACAGTATAGGTATACATTATATTCTTAGTTTGTTCATAATTGTATAAGGTGTATGTTGTAGAACATTCTTACTCTGATTATCATGTAGTTGGACAGTAAAGTGGGGTTTAGAGTTGTTTAATAAAGTTTAATAACAACCTATTCAATAAACTGTATTTTTAAGTGAAGTATAATGATATTTTTTGTTTGATAATTTAACATATGTGTGAAATCTATGTCTTGATATTTTAAGATCCAGGTTATTCATATTATTTATTATTTAATGTATTTTAAAAGACTGGTTACAATTCTCCTAACATTTATCACAGTTCCTAATATGTTATGTATATTGTGTGTCAAGGCTGAATGGCTGTCATCTGTCAGAGGGATGCTGTGAAGCTCTGGCCTCAGTTCTCAGCTCCAACTCCTCTAGTCTGAGAGAGCTGGACCTGAGTACCAATGATCTGCAGGATTCAGGAGTGAAGCTGCTCTCTGCTGGACTGGGGAGTCCACACTGTACACTGGAAACTCTCAGGTCAGTTTTAATCAATGTGCAGATACACCATAAGTTCCATATCAGAGAACAGTTATATTACTCAGCTGATAACTCAGTACCTGTGATGACCACATTCATGACTTTGGCATCATGTAAATGCTACATCTTGTTGTTTAGGTGAATATAGTTATAGATCCATAGGCTTGCACATTTTTAATTATAAAAACAACATATATAACGATAGTGTCCTCTGTGTATGGGAGGGTGAAAGTTGAGAACAGGGTGAAATACAGGGATTCTTGGGAGGGTCTGAGACCTCTAGTTTGACACTTAAGACCAAAGCCTCAACAGCAACATTTTGGAGGGTCTCTGGGAAAACATATGAATAAATATTTGAAAGTTTCAATTGTCACACAAAATGTATTTTAAAAACTTAATATGTCCAGTATTTATTATTCAAATTACAAAACATTTATCCACAAACATTGGTAAAAATATTGTCATATTGCTAAACCAGGCTGAAGAGATAACTTTAAGAGTTTAAACATTTACTTCTTAGTTGTTTGATGGTTAAAGGGGTTACGGGAGAGAGTGTATGTGGGGTTGGTTTTATTTGTGTTTCTATTTGTGTCAGGGATGTTTTGGACGGAAACCTCAGTCTTCTCCACTCCCTATAATGGTACCAGGACTTTCTTGCACGCGATAAGAGTGAAGAGTCTATTGTGTTGCAATACTGAGCCTATACAGGCCTGCAACGTTTATGACGGCACATCACTGACAAAAGGCGCAAGCAAACATGACTTTGTGCGGGCGAACAACTAACATACCCGTGCGCACAAATAATTTTTGTATACACTTTAACTGCACTTGCGCTCAGCAGTTTTTTGATCGCGAGAGCAACAATAAAGCCTGTGAGGCAGAAACGATTCATTGAGTGTGCTACTCAATGAATCGTTTCTGCCTCACAGGCAGCACACAACTGACACCCCTGCACCCACTTTGCTCTCGTGCTCGCAAAGTGTTTTCCTGCTCACTCTGATATTTTTCTCCTGTCAACACAATGTATTTAATATTGGAATAAAACTTTTGTTAACACTTTATATTAAGATACAAATATTTACCATTAACTAGGTTCTTATTAATATGCCTATTAGTAACAAACTGGCCCTTTATTAGTAATTATTAGACACATATTAATAACTTATTCTGTATAACCTTATTTTCCCCTTACTACTCCATTAATTAAGATTTCCCCCAATATAACCACCTAATTATTGTTTAATTACTGTCAATAAAGCCGTTATTGGATGTGAGTAACAATGCTAATAACCAAGGCATCATTGGGGCCTTGTAAAGGGGCAATAGCACAAGAACAGTTATTCCCTCTTTATTACTCTGAATTAGTATAGTCTATTCTTATGTAATACAACGCAAAATTACAAGTGGTTATATTACTTATATTACTATTAACTATTAATTATATATATATATACTATTCTTATTAAATCTAAAATGTTCCATATTCTAAAGTAGATATTTTACGTGCATTTGTTTTCAAAGAAGCCGGCGAATGCGTGGAGCCATGTCTGAGGTAGATGTTCATAAAGACTAGACAAGGTTATACATTTTGAAAGGGTGTATGTGTTACAATAAGCCCATCCTTTTTCGTTGTTGACGGGGAGAGATGGGGGGAGATGTTATAAACTAGATTAGAATTGTTTTATCTTTGGTTGTTGAACAGAACGATCAGTGTAAGAGTGTTGGCCAACATAATACATAACGATAGCATGAACAATTTGTGCAGCTATCGTACATTTATGTATCTGCTCGAGTACGTCACTTGTGTACGTAATTACAGGGAAATGGCATGACATCGAGATGGTATGCAGTCGCTAGTCCCCGCAGAGAGTTGTCATAGGCAGATGCTGTGTCTGGAAGATTAGGGACACATTTATGTTTACGTGTAAATGTTTGCAAATAAACATTGTAAATAAATATTATTGTATATGGTTTTAAAATGTTTCCATTTTTTTATATAACAGATGTTCACATCTTCTTAAGGGTTCTCTGGATTTCCTCGTGACACTTGTACCCGCACAAGTTCGGATGTGGGTGGTGGCTGTACCGGGGCAGGCAGGCCGAGCCGTCTTGGGTCATCAACCCTCAAGCCTCATAACAATGCTGTTTGCCAACGCTTGTAACTAAGAAAAAATACAAAGCAATCTTTTTACAAACATGTTAACAAGCGGGGAACTACACCAAAGGTATAACATGGGTAAAGCTATAATGGAGGTTCATGTATCGTAACAGTTCTGTTACCGACGAATATGTGGTAACTAGCAGCTCTCGTGCAGGATACTTGTTATATGGCCAGCTGGACATATCACATGATATAAGCTATACACTCTTCTAGGCTATACAAAATCTGAGACATTCGAATAGCGGTCTAGTGATCTAAATAAACAAGAACCTGGATTCGGGAATTTAGCCTGTATCTGGGGGACGAGACAGACGAACAGCAAAACAACCATGGAAACAAACGTGTTTGGTAGCGAGTACGCTTACACCCAGCACTCGAGTTGAGGGGGGATGAGGGGGGATGGCATCCCCCTTTGGAATTAAAATTATCAAAATCATCCCCATTCTGAAACAGCCATACCCCCTTCCCATCCCCTGTTATTTTATCAATTAATGTGGAACTATTTCCGCTATTTCATTATAGAGGTTTCCTTTTTCAATTCGGCGCAACGTTACTTTTCCCAGGGACAGATTTGACAGCAATACTGCATTCTCGGGCAATAGTACCTTCACAAGCTCTCATTCCACACCGTAAACTGGTAGCGCGAAGCTGTCTCTGCATCTCAGACATCGCTTCCGCAGGCAACTCTGTCCCCTTTTCTCCCTTTCATTCCAACCCGTGAGCAATGCTAGTCTCCCTTCTCTGCCGAATGCATTTTTGAAAAAATAGAAAAATAATCAGTTTTTAAAATCCTTAAATTTGATGCATGCCTCCGAATCGTGTGATGCGTCCGATCAGCTGCGTTTTTGGGGATAAAATATATAATAATAATAATAATAATAATAATAATAATAATAATAATAATAATAATAAAAATAATAATAATAATTATTATTATTATTTTATCACACGTTGGTCTCCCAACGTGTTACATTTACATTTAGGGTATTTAGCAGACGCTTTTATCCAAAGCGACTTACAATAAGTACATTTGTCATAAGAAGTGAACTAGACGTGTGTGTGTGTCATCAGAACAAATGATCTGTCCCTAAAAGTTAAAATCCACCATCCCCCCTGGGTAAAGTTCACCCAAGGGTACTTACAATTTCAAGAGCAACACGCCATGGCAAGTCGGCATCCGATTTGCAGTCTTCTTTTTCTTTTAGTTCACGCTATTCCTGAGAAGCTCGCCCAACGTTTACTCGTATCTGGCGGTCAGTCTCCATTTCCTCTTCTTCTGTTCCTCCGACATTGGGTTTCTCTGTCTCTTTTAGTCGGCTGATCCATGATGAATGTAACAATCCCTTCGCTACTTGTGTTTATATTGAGCCGGTTCCGTGTTTGTGGGTCTGTAGTGCCTTAAAGCAATTCGTTACTTCTTATTCTTAACCTGTTATATTAAGTTAAATTAAGCCAAAAAAGTTGCATAGTTCCCCTTTAATCACATTAATTTAACTGAGACTTCTGCGTAACTGTGTGTTCACACCAAACGCGACCGGGCAACACGACTCCATACAAATTCAACATAGAGACGCGTATCACGCAAATTTGTCGCTAAAAAAACCTGCGGCAAGATTTGATTTGTATCATCAGGATCGCTTTTACCTCACTTTATTTGGTCAAGTTTCAGTATGGTAACTATGAAGCAAAAGGAGGGGAATTGTCTATGCATGCGTGGAGAGACGCTTAGGGCATCCGAGGTTGCCCTGCTTCTAGAGTTTCTGATTAGCTGGATTAGGTCGGGCCCCTCAGGTGATATCTCGTCCATGTTCACCGGGTCATATCTGATCCCCATGTAAGCCTTAATGGCACCCGGCGCTCCTGGAGCGCCCACTGCTGTTGTGATCAGCCGATTCAGTAGCCCCCATACACAGGGAATACAACAGCAACCGACCACAACTAACGCGGTTACTGCTACTATTCCTGCAATGAGTAGGCTACTGACTGGATCAGGCCCTTCCACCTACCAAACAGGTTCTCCATCCATCCAGTGAAAGGGTCATTAACGCCGGAGTTCTCTGCCAATTCTAACCTGAGGGATTGAAACCCTGCCAGCGCCCTGGCCACCGACCCATCCGGAGTTGTGTTATTGGGGGTAAAAGTACAACATGTCGTCCCTATCATCCCACACACCCCTCCTTGCTCTGCCAATAACATATCTATATCTAAACAGTCTCTTGACCTTATCCATGGAAAAATTGACAGACCGTTGCTGATTATAGTATATGTAATTTATCCAATCAACATTTTTATTAATGGTGGACCACCAAAACAGAACTGATTTAAACCCTGCCTATTACTATTTGATAGCATCATACGGCTGTTGCTCCTGGCTCGGCTGGGTCTGATGCTGGGGTAGTTGGTAGGCTCTGGGCGTGTCTGCATCCGGCTCTGGAACTTTATGTTTCTCTTATTGGAGTACAAACTCATGTATAGCAGTTAGTTGTTCAAACATATTTTCCTTAATTCTATTTTTGATTGCTCTAATGGAAGTCCCTGATAGGGCCCTTGAAATGTAGATGAAGGCACGAGTCGACCCGTAAGCATTTCATGCAAGGTTGGATTCGGCATTCTATTAGCTTAGATATGATAACTCAGTAGTTCTAGTGGTAGTGCATCTACCCAATTCTATTTAGTTCTTGCATAGATTGTTGATTAATGTTTTGAGACTCCCATTCCATATTCTGAGCCAATATCAAACCTTGGCATGACCTCTCTAGTCAACATTTTTGATTACAGTATCCACCTTGATTTAATTTCACACTACTTCCCTCCTTGCGCATGGCATTGGCCATGCACATTAAATGATAAGCAAACCTAACAACGCCGTTGGTGCAACCAACGTTGAAGTCCCTAACCTTCACTATCTGTAAAATAAAACCATCTATTGGGATGGGAAATCGAGGCCAGTGTATCCAAAACCAAAGGTCGATATTGGTTGGTTTACCATCAGCCGCCTTGAAACCACACTGTTCCCAAAGTCATGCACTAAACCGAAAACGTTACATGCGTCAGTATATACCGCAAAGGTTTAATAAACGAAAACGCGACATGCCCCGTTCCAAGTCCACCACTTCCGCTGCCTGAGCTGGCATATCTGACTCCTGTTCCTCCTCCACCTTTCACCAACCGGCTCTTCCTATGATGGTTGCAGCTTGTCACATCATGACCAAGTGAGCCAGTGCTCACAGTGACTCTGCCAAGTAATCGTGACTGTGCCTGTCTTAGGTTGTCCCGGGTGTCAAGGTGGGATCTTACCTGTCGCTGGCTAACCAGGCTTCCATACTGGTTTATTGCAATCAATCCCCTCCCATAAGGTGGTATAGATTGCAAAGTGGAGGGATGGAGACAGAGTCTGCAGTCCCAGCTACCCATGCAGCCAAGTGTGTGCGTAATGGATACACATTAGGGCGATTTTCCTGTGTGTGTGTGAGGGGGCGGATGATGGGGCGAATCCAAAGGTCACTTTCCATCAGAGTTAAAAAATAGTATACAATCAAATGCTAACATTTTATCAAAGCGTTACTGCAGAAGTAGTGGCATTTGAAAGGTAAACCCACTACTTCTGAATGTAAATTGAGAACCTAGCATGTAGGATCCCTTCCCAGCAGATGTAGCGCTAATCCACCTGTTGTCCTTAACCAAAGAGATTAAAAAATATATTATTATATTAAAATCTGCATTTTCAATATTAGGCAACTTACTTCTGTGTTAACGTTACTCACTCAATACCTTTCATTATTCTACCCGATTGTCCTACACTAACCATTTAAATTGGATGACCTAATCTTCTTTTATTCTACCTATTGCTCGCATTTCATGTTGTCCACACTTTGATTCACTCCTATGTACCCAACCCGTCTCTCCGTGTTGTCCTTATCTAGTTTTTCGTTAGTCAACATCAAATCGATACATTATTTCCATTTTCTAATCATGACTGACTTGAATTCTCACCGTATGAATCCGTGATCGTCAATCATATCTGTCTAAACTGGGTAGAATAAAGAGTCAGCCGAAATTATAACAATTATGCTCATACACTTGGGTAATAACGGTATGGTGACAATAAACAAATAAACAAAACAAAAACTGAACCTAAAGAAAAGCAAATTCACAAGTTAGTAATTGGTTGACACAAATGTAATTGTAATAAATTATAATAAAGACCATTTCCTAATTAACCTTATTGTTTTTTCTGAAGTAGATTTTCAGTACCTCCACGTATGTCCCACCACTCAGAGTAGGGGAGTAACCTCCCTTATCTCGGTGGCCCTGACACACACGAGAAGACAGGCTCACACACAGATGCTTCTTTCCTCTTCCATTTTTTCTCAACCTCCACTCTTTCACTGTGGATAACATGAATTAGAAATTTGGATAACATTTTATCATACTTATTTAGTCTAATTTTAATACAATGTATTTTATTACCATAATCCCTCAGGAAATATTTTATTTGTGTTGTCATTTTGGTACTTAAACCTCGTCAGGTCTGTTGAACTGTGCATTAACTACCGCACTCCCACAAAGTCCTCTAGGGGGGGTCCCAATTCCTCAGTTTGGTGAGGTGGGAATTTCCCTGAACTCTTAAAAAGAGTCCCCAGCTGAAGAGTCCCTCTGTTCAACAACCAAAGGTAAAGGTAGTCACCGCTCGTTCTGTGGATGAGCGGTGTGCATGCTTTGGACAACTTTAAATGCTAATTGTTAATGTTATGGAGTCTAGATAATTATCCCTAAATTCTGTGATCACCTAGCCTGGCTCGGCCTGCCTAAGTACTTCCACTCAATTTAAATTGTCCTTCAGTACTACGCCTGGGTCTGCGGTATGTTAGTGGGTTTTCTCCGTCCAAATTTTCTGCGTCCAATCAGCGAACAGAGGGAGTGGCTGAGGTCAATGACGTTAAAGTCAGCTCTCGTTGACAGACATCTTCACGCACCTTGTTTGATTTGTTTACATCCTGCAAGCAACGTGATTCCCAGCCAAACGTTAGCGATTGGTTATGGCAGATCCAGAGTGGCACTGGGCAGATCCAATACACTGAAAAAAAAGATACATTGGACTTACTCAATTCAATAGTGGACATCGGTTGCACATAAAATATTTGCTTTGGCCTAAAGTTACAGAATTATGTTAAATCAACAAAAAATACTAATGTTTAATGAACACAATTACTTTGTGTTGATACAAAGTTATAACTTAAATTAAAACTCTTTGATCACTTTAATCCAACTCAATTCACTCCATTATATTGAGACACTATTTGATCAGTTAACTTAAACATGATCTGTAATAGGTGTCATTTGTCAATTATGTTTCATTATTGTAATAATTAAATTACATTTTATATACATAATTTAGCCAAACTATAAAACAGTTTAAAAATAAATGTATCAAATTACAATTAAAATGGCAATTCTCTTGTCTTTAAACTTTTACTTCAGACTTTAAATTTCTTGATTCTTAACATTACCCACTTTCCCCATTTAAAATGATGAAACAGATATACAATTATAATAGCAGTCATAATGTTTATTCCTGCAATATCTTCAACAGCAAATAGAGTATTGATGAAAAAGTCTACAGTAACAACTGTATAACATCAATACTGGTGGTAAGAGGAATAGCAACACCACTGCAGTCCAGGAACGCGGAGCTGTGCCTTACACATGACTTTACCGGGGTAGTCAATTCTCCTCACTGGTGCATTTACATTTTTAGGCTTTGAGCCTGGTAAGAACCCAGATGTAACAACGAACCATAATGTCATTTAAAAAAATAAAAATAATAATAATAATAAAACCCATAATGGTCCATAATGTATACAGCAATAATCACAACAATGATAATAAGTCAAGTAATGTAAAAAAAACTGTAAAACATCAAAACAGGTGGTAAGTGGAACAGCCATACCACTAAGTCCATGAATGTGGAGCCATAAGTGTCTTAAACACATTAGTCTGTTCTCACTGGTGCATTTAAGTTTTAAGGCTTTGAGCCTTTCTTGATAGTTCAGCTGCATCCAACTCCATGATGAGCTTTTGAATGACTTCAAAGGTGTAGCGGAGCTTTGACGGATAGCTCATGTTGAGGGTGCAAAAAAGCCCAAACAACATGGCTGCTGCAAGTGCCACCGTCTCCAGATCTTGAAGTGCCACTTTACCCTCGATGATAACACATCCAAAACTTCGCTTTTGGGAGTCTCTCTGATGACATAAATGCCAACGGTTGTGCCCTCTATGGCCCCGAGGATGTTGGCGTCAGTCAAGTCCTGGTGAAAAGAAAATATAGGTTTTAGTTTTCTTTTTTTAAAACTCAACCTCATTTGGACTATTTTTTCTTTTGAAACATGTTTTCTTTTTAAATGTGGCAACACCCACAGTGCACACTCACCATGTACTCCTGCACCAGATCCTCACGATCCTCGTTGAGATAAATGCAGTGGGCTTTTGTGACGGCCTCTCTGCCAGCATTGATATCATCCTAAAGAATTACAACATATTGATCACTGTCAATCTTCTGACATAATGCAATACTTGTGCAATTTATAATATGTTATAAAGTTCTTACCGTCATCATGGCAGCCATGTCTCTGAGCTTTTTGCCCTGCTGCCCCGATCGCTTCTCAAACACCCTGAGCAGACTTGCATAGTTAAGGTCGATTTGTGATATAAACCTTGACTGTAGAGGCATAGTGGTGACATGCTTGAACTCTGCGTTTATCTGAAACATAAAACCATAAACATACATTTGTTACACCCAAACTACACATTCCGAAATTCACAGCATGCACTTGTTAATCATCATTTCATTTTTTTAACTGCATCCTAATGGAGCCAAGCATTATTCTTACAGTTGCACATAATATCTTAAGCACAAGTCAGCATTATAGAAAAACTTTTTTTCTTGCCTCCATTACATCGAAGAGAGCAGGCCATCTCACTTGTACATCAATGATCATTGGGGCATCACGAATGACTTCTTGCCTTCGTAATGCAAATGTTTTCTCCATTTTAGCTCGAACTGTCTCTCTATTATTACGCTGCTTGATTTCTGAAAGGAGTTCAACCCTCATCTTCTCCAGGGACTGATGACTTTCTCCAAGTGGAAAAGTGGTGCAGTAAGCCACTTCACTTGGTTTCTTAACAGCAAAGGCAGGGGAACGTTTTCCATCTGGTTTATGTTTCAAAGCATTTACACATACTTCAGGACATCCCACTTTCCGGAGATGTGTGCGGTAGTTGGATAACTTGTATTTGAGGCTGGTCTTCCAACCCCCATAGCCAGTGTCGGAGCCCTTTTCTTGTAAACATGGATGCCTCAAGATTAGCGCCTCTGCAACTTGGTCGAACTCCCTGTCTGTGAGATACACTTTGTGATGAACTACCTCCTGAATCAACCCCTCCAGTCTATCGGACTTCAGCTTTGGATCAGGGATAAGCAGCGTCCCATTTGCTTTTAAAGCTCCATGGGCGTTCTCGAGCTTGAACTCTGCATCGTACGAAAAACAGGTAACTTGAAATGTATCCGGCCAGGAAGACCGTGAAGAAGTGGACTCTGGACTAATAAGAATAATTGTGCTGTCACTAGAAAAAGATGTGGTGTCATCAGGAGTACTGGTTCGTCGAAAAAAGAAACTGCCCACACCTTGATCAGCATCTTGAGGTCGGCATGGTGTGAAGATGACCTTCACTGTAGCTTTGTCTTCTATTTCGTTCATAGAAGTTCAGTTCCTAAATTCACTACCAAAAAGGGTGTCCATGAACTGTAGCCGAAATGAATCTGTTATTTTACACTCACTCTTAATCTCCGTCTCTAGCTCAGACACAGTCAAAGGCAAGCCAGCAGGAAATGCCACCCTCTGACAGCTGTCTGGGCCCAGGATCACTCGGAGAATAGCTGCCATGGTCTCACTTCACTGTCTGTTAGGAAAGAGTAACTACAAATTATAAGTTTATAGCAGCAGTAAGCAGAGAGCACAAGCCAAACACAGAGACCTCACCGGACTAACACACTTGCAAGCCTCACCACCGGAGAATCACTGGCAGCGAGCTGCATATGAAGCATGGCTCAAAACAGTGAAACAATACCGGTTATAATGATGGATGAGTTAAGGATTGTAGCACTGTATAGTTTTCTTTAGTTTATCAAACATAATGATTCCAACATAACTACTTCAGCTATTGTGGCTAGCCAGTTGAGCTTATTCTTCTCCTGTTTATATGCGGAACATGCAGAAATCTCACATTTAGCCCAGCAAGATGTTTTGTTTCATTTTATTACTTGGAACTTTACCTCAGAACACAGATTGCCCTCTTCAATGTCACCATCTGCACACACTCAGCCAGATAGGCAGCCAAGCAATACTCATGGACCAGTTCACAGACTTCCACAAGAGCAAGTTCTTGTGTCGGACATGGAGTCAGCTCAAAGGCTCCATAATGCTCACTATACCATCCACACAACAGTTTCAACACAAAAACAGTCTCTGATGCAAAATGCATATCTGATGAATTTCCCCAAATTCAGGCAAGCCACCTTCAGACCCATGGACAAGTACCATACCTGTCCTTAAGTTTATTCCCTTGCTCCAAACATTTTTTGCAAGGTGGATTTTAGCTAGATTACGATCTTTCTGTTTAAAAGCCTGAGCTAGCTCTTCCTTCAAGAAGTCTAACGGGACAAAAGACACATGTGAGACATCCAGCATTGGTTTCTCAATATTTGGAGATGATAAGTGGTACCCAATCATAAACTGATGTTTCACAACCAGGAAGAGGGGGACATTTTTAAAACAACTGGTATGTTTGATTACCTTTTTAAAAAAACTGTGTTTTGCCTCAAACCTGATGGTCCAAAGTCCTACAAGAGGCCCAAAAAGCCTTATTAGTTGTGGGTAATGTTCTATGTAGTGGTGCTTTGGCAGCAGTTTTTTGATAGAAAAGAGTTCTCGGTACCTTTGTCTATGGTCAGAAATTTTGCACTCAAGAAATGCAATTGACTCATTGTTGTGGACTGGTGCAACCACAAGCTCAACAATCTCTTTTAGGTCTAACAAGACCTGCCAGGCAGGCTCATGCTCAGGAATCTTAGGACCAATTAGAAATGGAAGCAATCTTAACAGGTTCCAGTTCTCATGGGCATTACCGCCTATAGTTTTTCTGCTTGAGAGATTCTGTGGCAAAATATGGGGCTTATTTGTTTTGTCTGTCCACTGGTATGGGAAATGTTGAATGGAATTGTTAATATCATCCAAGGTGATATACTTCTTTGATATTAGTAATGTAAGACAATATGCTATTTCAACAGGCTCAATGCCTTCTAAGAGATCGTTGGCAGTGTCAGGAGGATAGCCACTGGCAACATGGAAATGAGAAAGTGCTTTAGTGAAAGGACACTCTCTTTCAACTCCGACACAGCTGCTGCCACTATCTAGGGCTTCTCTGACATGAGTTTCGTGTGTTTCTTTTGTTCTGAGGCTAAACGTTCCTGATCTGACCTCGTGTGATGCAATGTCTGAAGCTGTTGCAGTACAAAAACGACAAAAATAGCGGCCTTCTCAACAAAGCCTGCTAGTCCATGTGCTCCTAAATTGTCTGCAATTCAATTCAATTTTATTTGTATAGCCCTTAATCACCATTACAGTCTCAAAGGGCTTAACAAGTCAAATATTTATGACACCGCCCTTTACCCAAGCCCCCACAAGGGCAAGAAAAAACTCCCTTGAAATTAGCAAGGAAGAAATCTTGAGAAGAAACGCATAGTGAGGGATCCCTTCTTCCAGGGATGGTCAGGAGTGCAATGGGTGCCATAATTGACATACAGGTAAATACATGCACAAAAATGGTGATGTGGTGCTGGCCGGTTGACCATGAGGAGAGTCCAGGCATCCAGTCCAGTCACCGCAACATGCTAGAACAGACAGAATAGTGAATTAGACCGGAACAGTACATAGCGGGAATGTATACTGCATTAACAAAACACAAACAACCAGAGTGGTCTTCACTTCGCATCTGTCGTTTTCACAATCCTATGTTCCAAATGCAAGATCGTAGAGGTGCGTTTTGAGCTTTCCTTTGAATAGCTCCACAGAGTCAGCTTCCCTGATCACTTGTGGCAGCCTATTCCATAGGAAGGGGGCTCGATAGGCAAACGCTCTCTGTCCAGTCGATTTCTTTTTAACCTTCGGCAGTGAAAGAAGGCCAGCTCCAGAAGACCGGAGGGACCGAGAAGGACTATAAGGAATGATCAGGTCCTTCAGGTAGGATGGAGAAGATCCATGCACGGCTTTATAGGTTAGCAGTAGCACCTTAAAGTCCGATCTGAAAGTTATTGGTAGCCAGTGCAGAGAGGCGAGAATAGGTGTGATATGATCAAACCTTCTCGTTCTGGTCAGCAGTCTAGCTGCAGCATTCTGTACAAGCTGTAGACTTTTTGTGGTAGATTTTGGTAGTCCCGAGAACAGTGCATTGCAATAATCCAGTCTTGATGAAACAAATGCATGAATCAGTGTCTCTGCATCCGCTGCAGATAACAATTGTCTGATTCTTGCAATGTTTCTCAGATGGAAAAAGGCAATTCTAGTTATGCTTCTAACATGTTGGTTGAAGCACAGTTGAGGGTCGAACAGGACCCCAAGATTCTTGACTGATGCACTCTGTAGGATGGCGAGTCCATCCAACCACAGTGAGACATCCTCAAACTCTCTCCGGTTCCGCTTCGAGCCGATAATTATCAGCTCTGTCTTCCCAGTGTTAAGCTGGAGGAAGTTTTGTGACATCCAGCCCTTCACCGGAGCTAGACAGGACTCAACCCTCTGGATCTGGGGCGAGTTCCCTGAATCCACAGGAATGAAGAGCTGGGTGTCATCTGCTTAGCAGTGGAAACTAATTCCGAAGCTGCGGATAACGTCGCCCAAGGGAAGCATATAGATTGCAAAAAGTAATGGACCAAGGACCGACCCTTGTGGTAAGCCAAAGCGTAGTTTGCAGTGTTTTGATTCTGAACCCTCATGGAGCACGAATTGGGTTCTATCTGTGAGGTACGATTCAAACCAACCAAGAGCCGTACCCCCGAAACCAACATAGTGCTTAAGACGGTGAAGAAGAATGCTATGGTCGATCGTGTCGAACGCAGCACTCAGGTCCAGCAGCACAAGCATTGAGCTTGTATTTTTATCCAAGGCAAGAAGGATGTCATTTACAACTCTTGTAACAGCAGTTTCAGCTGAGTGGAAATTCCTGAACCCTGACTGGAAAGGTTCGAAGAGATTGTTCCTCGTCAGATAATCAACGATTTGCTTTGCTACAATCCTTTCCTGTACCTTGGACAGGAAGGGCAGGTTCGATATAGGTCGATAGTTCCTGACTAATTCAGGGTCTAGGCCAGGCTTTTTGAGTAGCGGTTTTATCACCGCAGCCTTGAAATTGGAGGGAACAATTCCTGTTGAAAGCGAAAGATTCATAAGCGAGAGGATAGTAGGCCCCACAGTTGGAAGAAGTTCTTTAACAACCTTGGAAGGGTTTGTGGATTTTACGGGAAGTGCCTAGAGGGTTACAGACCTCTAAGTCATCGATATAAAAACCAATAGATAACCTTAACTCTTGCCCTGACAACAAAGTGTTTTACTTACAATGCAGACCGTCCCTGAAAGACTTGTACACAATTTCTTTTGCTGTCTCTGTTTCACTTTGTGTTTTATGATTACAAACTATCTCATCGACAATATCTTTCCTATTTAACAGCACTTTTAAGGATTCAAGAATGGTGACGTACTGAAAGGTTTTCTTCTCTTTTGCATCTAAAACACACTAAACTGGTTCAACAATATTAAAGTTTGCCTTGTAATATTGCTTACGTTGATATGCAGAACACAAAGGACCCCCCTTATCTATGGCTTTATTTATAGGACTACCCGTACACAGAGAAGTGGATATTTCCTCTATGATAGCTTTGTCAATCTGGAGTTGGTGCTTCTGGAATATATAAATTAGAACCCCATCAATGTAGGATTTCGAGAGAGAACTACTAAGGTGGTGAAGCTCTTGCAGAAAATCATTGATTGCTGTGCTTGGTACATGGGTAAAATGCTCTAACTTAAGCAAAGCTGCTGCAAGTGTGCACTCAATAACATTTGGAAGGTAATTTAGGGCTTCAACATTGCAATCTGGCTGTGCATCAGAGCGTCCCTCACCAAGGTCACCAGTTAAAGTATTTCCCGCAGATTCTAGGGAAACAAAGTTGGTTGAGGTAACTATTTGAGGTTTAAAATCTGTCAAAGAATAAGAACTGTGTGTTCTGCACTTGTGGGATTTAAATGTTCCATAAATATTCGTTTGAAAGTTGCAATCTAAAAACATGCAAGTTACAACCTCATTTTTCTTCAGGTGTGCATTAATGTGAGACCAGTAATCCCTTTCAGAGACAAGATCCTTACAAGACATAACTGGCAACTAAATACCCGGCTCTCAGTTTGATAATTACTGGTTTCAGTCACATGAAATCTATTCAAATGAATTAAAAGCGCATTCCACATTCTAAAAGTGCAAGGACAGTTAATATGAACACATGGAAAACGATGACTATTCCCATAATATCTATGTTTCACTCAATAATGTTTTAATGCTTGGGACCTACTTGGTAAAACGGAGGGACAGGCTTTACATCTCCACATTCACAGCAACGGTTGGACACACTGCCTCATTCACTGCAAAGGACAAATGGAGACAAGTATTCATATCTAATAAAAATCTATCAATCTATAATAAAACCACCTCAATAATAGACGTTAAGTAGGATGACATTTTTGACAATGTTTACCAAAATTTAAAATAAATAAACTTTGTAAAAGTAGAATGTATGGCAGAGCCATACATTAATGTGTATCTCAATAAGTGGCCAGTGAGTGTGTGTGTTTGTATGTAAAGTTATACATGAGTTATACTGTTCACAGCTTGAGTTTGCTTGTCAATCTGCAGTAAAAAAAAAAAGGCAGAAAAAAGAACTTCTTACTGAATTTTTATAAGCAAAAACAGTATGACCTGCAAGAGTACGGTGTGAGGAAAATATTCTACATTTCAATGGCTGATGAGTCAATGGAACGATGTGTTCTCTCTTCAATTTACATTCATTCAATAGTTATACTCACAACAAAACTCAGGAGGTTGAGGCTTATGCTGCACCAAATACAAAAACTATAGTGTAAAATATATTTTCTTTTTGCAAAAAAAACTTATTTTTCTATTATTTTGAGTGAAGATATATTACTCACCAACACAGAACTTGACCCACAGAGGAGGTACTTAGTCTGAAGGCAATCTGCAGCAAAAATACAGAAAAACACTTCTTACTCACAAAATGGCAGAGAAATTATACACCCAGTCACTTCAGATACATGTGCTATGTTATTTATTAAATTGTTGTGCATGTTACAGTGTCTTCTGCGTTGCTTTGCGCATTTGCACACAGCCACAGCCACACACACACACACACACACACACACACACACACACACACACACACACGCGCACACACACACACACACACACACACACACACACACACACACACACACACAGCCACATTCGACGCCAACCCCAACACACACGAGCAGAACCGCATGTTACGTTAAAAAAAAGTCCAAAGTCCAACGAGTCAATTCTGACTCGATCGACGCCAACCCCAAACCGTCTGAAAGCAGCAAGTTAATTTTTTTATAAACACACCCGTGAATTTGGCACCAGTGGCATGGATGCTAACGTTAGCTCTGCTGCTAGTTAATAATTCTACAAGTTAATGTATTTGCAGGTAGATACACTCATACTGACGATGAAGAAAACTGGATAGCCTACCATTGACGGGAGCATGTCTGTGTGCCCTCCGCCATGGCATAAAAAGAGGCTAATTTAGCAGCTAGTAGCCTACAAACCAACACGCCTACTAAAAAAACAGATACCATTGAAAGGTAGCTAATAATTAGATATTTGTGCTGTTAACACAAATAAACACAAACACTTTTTGTATTCTCACTTTGACGGACGGACAGCTACCAATGCTAAGAAATTAGCACAGACATTAACCGCGCTGTTTGTTCGTAATGGCGTCAGCTAGCAAATAACCTCATCATAGCAGTTCATTAACATATGTTAGAAACTCTACATACATCAAACTACATTTAGTTATGCACCATTGACCAACATTCAAATGTATTTCAGCCATTAAAACTTGCCGTGCTGAGCAGAGGTTTCAAACGTCTGATGGTCATCCAAAATCGATGTGAAGTGAACTTGAAGTTCTCCTGGCGCAAAGCAGGATTGCACGAAATATCGCGAGAATACATGATGACACACATGACTGACTGACTTTATCCGAATATGAGCTAAACGTGTTCATGCACTCTCAGTGCCTATAATGTAGTTTCTACACAATGCGGTTACATTGAGCCTCA
This sequence comes from Pollachius pollachius, assembly GCF_949987615.1. NCBI lineage: Eukaryota > Metazoa > Chordata > Actinopteri > Gadiformes > Gadidae > Pollachius > Pollachius pollachius. The sequence goes on from NC_136939.1 coordinate 24,677,810, forward strand.
GAACATGAAACAATTGTGATGAATGGATACGAAACGCTTAAATAAATCGAACAGATGGCCAGTGCCCTTTTTTTCAGTGTAGTTTTAAACTTCAACGGACACCCGCCTTCAAGTGAGTTAACGTTTGTCAATTGAGTAGGACCAGACTCTCTGTGCAAATGAAATGAAGTACGAGAGTCTGGTTGGACCAGGCTAGTGATCACCATGGGACGTACTAATCTTGGTGTCTCTTTACTAGGGTAAATTCCTGAAAGACCATTTGGCGCTTATCTCTCCTGTGATCTCCTAACTTCTTAAGCTGGTCTTGCTGGTACTGTTGGGCCATGTTGGGGCATTCTTTGACCCAATGTCCTTGTCGCTTGAAATAAAAACATCCCTTAGTGGATGCTCGCGGCCCTCCTCGGCTCTTCCTCCCCTGCCTCCTTTTCTCTGGTTCTGGTACTGTGGCTGCTGGTATTGTTACGGGGGCTGGACGTGGGCCGAGGCGGCCATCATGTATCGATTGTCACATTGTAGGCATTGAGTAGGGTGAAGATGTGCCTCTCTAGGTTGTTGTCGACCTTCACCCCCACATCCCATACTCCCTTTACTTCCCGTTCTTTTCTCTTCTAGCCCAGGTTTCCTGCTCTCCAGTGGACAGCGGCTTGTTTGCTTTGGCGTTGGCTGCCCAGTGCCTGACTACCGTAGCTCTCAGCTGGGCTGGGGTGTCTGGGTCGGGTCTCGCCTCCGCTAGGCGAGGCTGCATGTCGAGTGTGACCATTACGTCCGGAGGCGCGCGTGTTCTGGGGCTGGGTGTGGGGGAAAGCAGTAGTAGTTCGCTTCTTGACCTGCAGGGGGTTGCTTAGTTGGGACTTATGGTAGTTATCTTCTTGTCCATCAGGGGGAGTCCTTTAGGCAGAACTGGTGGCAGTTCCCCTTCTTGGCCAGCAGGCGGAGTCGCTGAGGTAGAACTGATGGCAGTTCCTCTTCTTGGCCAGCAGGGGGAGACGCTGAGGTAGTACTGATGGCAGTTCCTCTTCTTGGCCAGCAGAGGGAGTCACTGAGGTAGAACTGATCGCAGTTCTTCTTCTTGGCCAGCAGGGGGAGTCGGTGAAATAGAACTGGTGATAGTTCCTATCCTCCAAACTCCAAACATGGCGGTCAGGGAACTAAAACATGAAGTGGAGTAAAAGAACTCCAAATATGGTGGACGGGGAACTACAAATTTATCAAGGCCTGAAAGCTCCATTGAGTCCAATCTGTGCTCGTGGAATATGTGGTGTTTTATGGCGTAGGGCCACCACTCGCTTACAGGAGAACACCATCCTCTGTACTGAGTGTGTGTGTGCGTGTGTGTGTGTGTGTGTGTGTGTGTGTTTGTGTGTATGTGTATGTGCATGTGTGTGTATGTGTAACGGGCTCAATGAGGAGGTCGATTTCTTGGTCTCACGATCAATTTATTTTATCATGTCACCTGTAAAAGACAAACACATTCCGTTTCTGGCAACCGCTTGCAATGCACGTCTTTTATTCCGAACTCGCGATACATTCTACTTGCTGATTAAACATAACAGTTTGATCCTCTTGCGTGGTATTATTCATGCAAGTTGGCTTAGCCCCTCGGGGTTAGAAGTATATGTTGCATTCGTATTCAGTCAACATCTTATCAATATTATAAATAACTTTACTGGTCCCCCCAGATTTCCATACGCACAGTTTCAAAACTTGCGTCTATTGGTCCAAACCTTTGGACGGACTGTCGAAATGGTAACTGTACTGGTCCCCCCAGATTTACGTTGAGGTCACCAATGTGTTCTCTCAGAAAAGGGACGTCAAATCAGGATCGCTTTTAGCTCACTTTATTTGGTAAAGTTTCGGTATGGTTACTGTGATGTTGTAGGTTACCATATGAATGAGACGAGCGGACAACTGTTTATCAGTACTGATACTTAATCTCCAGGATAGCAATACATGTCAGACTCCTTCATGTACATACGTCATGACCAATACCATATACGGCAGTGTCGCAAACACTACATCACTCCCTTTTTTTTTAACGTCACAACATTTCTGAATGGGCATACATGAACTTATGCATTGTAAACAGATGAGGCTACCATTTTCTTGTGGCTTCTAGTAAACAAAATAACATTTCACACAGTACCAAACAGTACACATATTTCTGGTTTCAAATATCTCATATACTCTGGTATTCAACATGTTCCAAATATCAAATACATGTATTAAACCAGTGCTATAACATTCCCAGTCATTTGCATAACAATCTCTGCATTATAAGTGCAAGAGTATTTGGTATGAACAGGCATTAGAAGAAGCCGTCATGTCTACTGACAACAATATGAACTATGTTGGCATATTGCCTTTGACCAACATCTCACACATAGTCCCTTAGGTATGGAGGGCGCTGTCGTATGGTTCTGGAGGGGTACCTTTGTGGCCTTGGTGAGGCACCAGCGACAGTGTCACCATCATCCTCTTCGTCGGGATCTGATGTAATGTCCTGTATCTCTGGATTCATCCTTTTGAAGAAAGATGAATTGCGCGTAATGGAATGTCCATCTCTGGTCGCGGTGACCATTGAGCCCTTCACTTTTGAAACAGTATGTGGCTCACTGTTGTAGGGTGTGGTAAGCTTGTTGTGCTTGGGTTGTTTGTGAAGCACTGTGTCGCCAGGAATGAGGGGGCGTGGTCTCGCGTGACGGCGTGCGTCTGAGTCGTGCTTCATCTTGGCCTTAGCTGTGATGTCTCTGTCTCTGATCGTGTGGTCAAGGTTCTTTTCGATGGTTGAGGTGAGTGTGGGGACCTTTGTGTGCATCTTGTACAGTAGTACAAGTTCGGCCGGTGATATTTCAGTGGTGCTGTGAGGCGTAGAGCGATACTCACGGAGGAATGTGTTGGGTGTCTGCTTCCACGGGATGCTCACAGTCTCTGACACTCGGATGGCTTTCCCGAGTGGGCGCATGAAACGCTCTGCTGTCACGTTGGCCTGAGGCCAGAGGGGTGTTATCTTCCGATGATGGAAACCTAGGCATCCAGAAAACTTGGAAAACTGTTCACTGTTGAATGGTAGACCATTATCAGTTTTGACCACTTGGTGTATACCAAACATGGTAAACACTTTATCAAACACTGGGATAACTGTGTTAGCTGAAGTAGACCTCATTATCTCAACTACAGCGTGAGTACTCGTCTATAATAACTAAGAGATACTCTCCCGTAGGGAGGGGGCCATAGAAATCTGCACTGACATTAAGCCAAGGGGCTTCTGGTAGATCTGACATTCTCAGGGGCTCTGACTGGGCTATGGGTGTGTTTGCTTGACATGCTAAGCAGTTCTTTACAGTCTGTTCTGCTTTCTGATCGATGTCGGGGAACCATACCTTTGACCTGAGAAGTGTCTTTGTTTTAACAATGCCCTGATGTCCTTCATGGGCTAACTGTAACACTCTGCGTTCAAGGGACGCTGGGATGATGATCCTTGTGCCTCGGAGGATGATGTCGTTGCTGGGCAGCATGCTCAGCTCTTTGCTGACTCGGATGAACTTCTTCAGAGTAGCAGCATGCTGGGTGTTGTCAGTGATCCTGTGCCACGTGTTGTGTCTGATGTAGGAAGCGACCTCCTGTAGTATCGGGTCCTTGAGTGTTTCTTCTCTGATCTCGGCGAGGGTCATTGCTTTGGGTGTAGCATGGTGGGTGATGAAGTTCACATATTCTTCTGCTACCTTCCCTGCTCTTGTAGATTCTCCCATTGGTGTCCGGATGGGGTGACGTGACATGTAGTCGGCGGGGTTCTCTGCGCCTTTCCGGTACTCCACGCGAAAGTTGTAGGGCTGGCGTCTCAGTCCCCATCTCTCGATTCTCGCCGGTGGTTTTGATTTTGGGTTATTCCAGATCACTTCGAGGGCCTTGTGGTCTGTGACCAAGGTGAAGGGGTTTCCGTAGATATATAAGTGGAAATGTTCACAACTCCACACGATGGCCAATGCTTCCCGTTCAGTCTGTGAGTAACGTCTTTCCACGTCACTCAGAGCAAGACTGGCATATGCTATGGTGTGCCTCACCCCTTTTTTGTCCATTTGATAAAGAATGGCACCTAGGCCTACCGGGCTGGCGTCCACGATCAGCTCTGTGTCCTTAGCTGGATCAAAGTACGCCATGACTGTGTCACTGGTGAGGCTGTCCTTGATGGTCTGTAGCGCAGCAGTGTGCTCCGGTCCCCATGCCCGTGTCACTGGTGAGGCTGTCCTTGATGGTCTGTAGCGCAGCAGTGTGCTCCGGTCCCCATGCCCGTGTCACTGGTGAGGCTGTCCTTGATGGTCTGTAGCGCAGCAGTGTGCTCCGGTCCCCATGCCCGTGTCACTGGTGAGGCTGTCCTTGATGGTCTGTAGCGCAGCAGTGTGCTCCGGTCCCCAGCTCCATCGCGTGTCTTTTTTTGTCAGCTCGCGTAGTGGTGCGGAGATGGTGGCAAAGTCTGGTATGAATCGCGTGCAGTAGTTTGCCATGCCGAGAAGTCTTCTGACCTCCGACGGGTCCTGTGGGCCGTTGGCCTGCTTGATGGCGGTGACTTTTTTGGGGTCTGCTGAGATCCCGTCTGCTGAGAAAATGAACCCGAAGAATTCAAGGCTGGATTTGTCAAAATCACACTTTTTGCGATTGAGTGTGAGACCTCTCTCTCTCAGTCTCTGGAACACCGCTCTGAGGGTGTCGTCGTGTTCAGCCTGTGTCTTGCCGTGGATGATGATGTCTTCACTCAGATTTTTGACACCGCTGATTCCTTGTAATGTCTGGCATATTGCGTTCTGGAACAACTCCGCTGCAGACGATATTCCAAAGTTCAGGCGTTTGTATCGCTGGCCGGGTGGAGCTCTAAATGATGATACCCGGCAGTCAGATACAGCTTGGAGAAGACCGTAGCTCCGTTGAGCTCATGGATGACGTCGTCCATGGTGGGTGTGATGTGGCGTTCGCGCTGTATGGCGGTGTTGGCTTGTCTCATGTCGACGCAGATCCTCACTTTATCCGGGTCTTTTGGTTTGGGAGGCGTCACAATTGGGGAGACCCATGGCGTGGGGCCTGTGACTGTCTCTATGATGTCATCATTCTCGAGTTTCATCAGTTCATCTTCGACTTTTTTTCGGATGTGAAATGGCACCCGTCCTTGTGGCTGACAGGTAGGCTGCACGTCTTTGTTGATGTGTAGCTTGACTTGAAAGTCTTTCAGTTTGCCTATTCCCTTGAAGAGCTCTGGATAACTGTCCACCAGCTCGTCTGCAACTGTTCAGCCGCTTGTGGAGGAGACCCTGTTGACTATTTTAATCAGGCCAAGCTCATCAGCTGTTTTGTAGCTTAACAGTGAGCAGCCATCGCCCTCCAGCACGTAGAACATGCCCTTAGTCTTTTTGTTCCCTGCCTCTATGTCACAGTTAAATGCTCCAGCTATGGGCAGTGGGTTGGTGCAGCCATAAGGATATATTTTTACGCTGACTGTGGTGAGCTGCGGGCGCGGAGTCATTGTGTTGAAAACAGACTCACTGATGATATTCACGGCAGCTCCAGAGTCTATGAGTGCTGATATCTTGGTATCGTTGAGCTTGATGCGTGTCTGTGGCTGCATATTGTCACTGTTGCTGTTTATTACAAACACATATTTTTCATCGCTGCTAGACAAGTTATAATCATCATTTTGCTCTGTGCTGGTCACATTGTACACTTTGCGTCTGTGTTGTTTACTTTTCTCTCTGTCTGCGTCTTTTGGTTCAAGCCCTTTGGTTGATCCTTGTTGCTTAGATCTACATTGTCGAGCAAAGTGATTCATTTTACCGCATGCTTTGCAGTCCTTGCCCCGTGCTGGGCAGTCTCCTTCATGTGGATATTGTCCTCTATTGTCCCCCTGTCTTTGTACGTTGTTTTGGTTCAGTGCAGTAACCTGAATGCCATTTTGATAGCCCCAATGATGCTTTGGTTATTAACATCGTTACTCATATTCAATAACTGTAATGGGGGGGGTTAGGCAGAACCCAAGTGCACAGACTGACAATGGTGGCAGGGCAGTCCAAAGGTTTTATTGATCGCACAGATGATCAGGGTCGGGCAGGCAGAGTAAACGGGGACAGGCAAGAGTTCGGGAACCGGCAGGCAATCAGGTAGACTGGGGGTACCGTCGGCGGCCGGATAGTCGGGCAGGTGAGGGGTCGGTATCAGGAGGACAGACAGGCAGGCGAGGAGCTGGAAACGGGAGCAGACAGGCCGGCAGGGACTCGACAACAGGCGGGTGGTCAGACAGGGGAGAGTTCGGTAACAGGCAGGATCAGCGTTGTAGAAACAGTTCAGGAGTTGCGGGAAAGCTCTGTGAGTATCGAGAGACGATCTGGCAGGGGATTAATATAGAGGGAGCACAGGTGAAGGTGGTTAAGCTAATTAGGTGAGATCAGCTTGGCAGGCAGGTGAACGGGAAAATCAGGAGCGGACCATGACAATAATGGCTTTATTTACAGTAATTAAACAATAATTAGGAGGTTATATTGTGTGAAATCTTAATTAATGGGGTAGCAAGGGTGAAAAAAGGTTATACAGAATAAGGTTTTAATATGTGTCTAATAATTACTAATAAAGGGCCAGTTTGTTACTAATAGGAATATTAATAAGTACCTAGTTAATGGCGAATATGTGTACCTTAATATAAAGTGTTACCAAACTTCTCATACAAAACATCTAGATGTATTAATAACATGTATTACAATACAATACACAATATAATACAATAAATATACTACAATATACTACGGTCAATTAATAAAACATCTCTAATTAGAAATTTCAACACAATTCTTTGATAATGTTAAAAGTAAATGAGTTATTTTAAACACAGTTTCTTGTTATTCTTGTATTATAAACACATGTTGTGTTTATTTTGTGTGAAGGCTGAATAGCTGTCATCTGTCAGAGGGATGCTGTGAAGCTCTGGCCTCAGTTCTCAGCTCCAACTCCTCTAGTCTGAGAGAGCTGGACCTGAGTACCAATGATCTGCAGGATTTAGGAGTGGAGCTGCTCTCTGCTGGACTGGGGAGTCCATACTGTACACTCAAAACTCTCAGGTCAGTTTTACTCAAAGTGCAAACAATTACACCACATGAGTATATTATTTTCATCATGTAATTGTTTGGGTTGCCATGACAGTTTAGGTATACATTATATAATACTATTATTATTGTGCATAGGAATGCACAATAATAATTTGACTACTTTTCACGACGGTCATGCAGCGTTGCCAGATTGGGCAATTTTTCCCGCCCAATTTGACTACTTTTCATTAAGTTTGTCTGTAAAAATGAGCATTAGGCAAGTACATTCAATTTCGGCTGGTTTTAAAAAGAACTGTTGGGATTATTATAATTCTTTCTACAAACATCAATCAATACCATACCTTTCATGTCGCAGCTAGTCAATACCTTTCATTGTGCAGTTAGTACCACTATTACTTCAGCTACAACTACTTCAGCAACTACTACAACTTCAGCGACTACTACTACTACTACTACAGCTACTACTACTACTACCATTACTACTACTACTACTACAGCTAGTTCCACTACTACTACTATCTTCCAGCTTTGAAAGTATTACAGTTTAGCTTCCAGCTTTTGCAACAATGTATTTCAGCTACTTTGCTTCTTCAGGTAATGCAATTCAGCGTCAGTCAGTTTTGAATTTCAGCTTCCAGGTTTTTCAGAAGTGCATTGCAATACATTGGACCTTTCAGATTTTTCTTCAGTGCAGGGCAATACATTTTACCTTTCAGATTCTGCAGTTCAATTCATTCTTAATTTCTGCATTTTTAGCAATGTTTTGTGCTTTTCATTCAGCTGTCACTTTATTTGTTTCCAACCATTTAATTTTTTTTAAATGGTGTGCATTTTTACATTGTTTACTCCATTGAGACTTTTGAAATCTGTTCAAATTCCTTCACTTGATTTAAGCCATTTAATGTTTCTTTACGTCTTAATCTATGTGGCTTTATTGCAACCTCATTTTGTACTACAGCACTCACCACATTTTCTGCAAGAAATGCATTTTCTACTATTGACTGTGATTTACATTTTAAGAAGCATATCTAACTACCTCCATCATCTTACCCTCAGAAAACAGATAATTGTTCAAAGGTTGTGCAATTAAGAGAAGACAAGAGACTGAAGTTGATGGTTTCTATGTTCAGTGTCTGATTTCTGTCCAACCACAACTCAACTCATTCACACTCAACTATCAATCTTTGCTTTGGCTATACAACCCTCAGCTGAATTTAACTGACATATGGTTATTGATCTTAGCAGATGCTTTGATCCAAAGCGACATGCAAAAATTTCATAAAGATCACAGGCATTTCTATGCATGTTAATCCCTTATGCATGGGATTACATTTTCTAGTTAGGGGTCCGAGCAGCGAAGCTGCTTGGCCCCTATTGTTTCTGTAACGTTCAAAAATTCAAATTCTGTAAAAGTCATACTGCAGCCTATACCGTAAGTCAAAAACTCTTGAACTTTTCAGGTATGGTTACCAATAACCCCCTCCACCCATAAACCCAAACTTGAGGTACTGCACCCAAAGGTGGCACTATTGTAAAAAATCATGAATTAGGCTTATTTCTCCTCACCAGATTGACCTGGACTCAAAATTCTTTCAGAATATTAATCTCTAGAATCAAACGAATTTATAAAATACAGCTAAACCTGATAAAAAGATTCAAAACCACCACATAATATCTTTAGACCAAGCCTCATAAAAATTATCGAACAGAATTTGTTTTACTTGAGAAATATTGGCCAATAAAGTTGGAGCAGTTAGCCCATTTTTCTTATATGACCATTTTGTTATTGTATAAAAAAACATACGACTATTATTAGGTGGATACCAATACCCCCACTACCCATAAACCCAAATTGTGGTACTGCACCCAAAGGTGGTGCTATTTAAAAAAAATATGAACTAGCCTTAATTTCTCCTTACGAGATTGACCTGGACTCAAAATTCTTTCATCATATTAATCTCTAAAATCAGATGCATCTTTTTCACCCTGGTCTTCTGCTCTAAAAATGTTTACTTTTCCCACAATTTCATAGAAAAGCCAAACGTCTACAGTTCAACCCATTTTGCCTATATGACCATTTTGTTATTGTATGACTACCACATGGCTATCATTAGGTCGACACCATTAGCAGTGCCAATTTTCAGATCTGTACTCTTTTAAGAAAGCCCTTAATTCTCTTGATGTTGAATTTTCTTGATGTTGTGTGCTTATCAATCGTCATTTTCACCATGTGAATGAGGCTTTATGCAGTACTGGAATGTCAGTGGCTCAACGGGATAATGCCGTGTACTGGTGATCCATAGGTTGAGAGTTTGAATCCTAGAACATTATGAACAAGCTGAACATGAAATTCTGTCATTGCCACTCATTTAAGAAACACAACATTGAACAGGACCTGAAATTCATCAGGCAATCAACATTCCGCCTCATTAGTTTCCAAGACTGCCAAAACACAGTATGGCATTAAGGGGAACTTCTTTGTTAACCATTTTTCCTTCATTATGAACTGTCATATTTATATTTCTTCCGTTAGTGTTCTTGACAACAAATTTTATTTCTACAGAATCTCAAAGATTTTTCAGGTATTTGCTTTTAAGAAAGCCCTTAATTCATTTGAGAAATGTTTGCTTGGAGTTTTCTGGATGTTGTGTGCTTATCAATAGACATTTTCACCATGTGAATGCAGCTACAAATCCGGTTTTTCAGTGGCTCAACGGGATAATGCCTTGTACTGGTGATCCGTAGTTTGAGAGATCAAATCCGGATTAGTCAATTATGTACAAGCTGAACATGACATTCGCCCATTGCTCTGCAGCCAGGTCATCTGAAAGCCGTGGCACATTATGGCATTAAGGGCAATACGAACTTCTTTCCTTCATAATTATATGTCATGTTTATATATCTTCCATTACTGTGTTCTTGACTTTTTATTTTGCTCGGACCCCGTTAATAACCGCTTGCGGTTATATTTATTATTGTTATTAATATTATTCTAATGATAACTTTTTTCATCTATGTGGCATCCATAATTAATATTTAAAGACCCAGATTATTCATACAATTTAGTATTTCATGTATATTAAAAGACTGGTAACAATTCTCATAAAATTTAATCACAGTACCTAACATGTTGTGTTTATTTTGTGTGAAGGCTGAATAGCTGTCATCTGTCAGCGAGATGCTGTGAAGCTCTGGCTTCAGTTCTCAGCTCCAACTCCTCTAGTCTGAGAGAGCTGGACCTGAGTACCAATGGTCTACAGGATTCAGGAGTGAAGCTGCTCTCTGCTGGACTGGGGAGTCCACACTGTACACTGGAAACTCTCAGGTCAGTTATCAGCCTCTTCTTCAAACTGATTATTCTAGATACCAGTAAGTGCTGCCCCTGCCTGATGCATTTCTGTTGCTCTTTTCTCTGCTGACAAAACACTCCATGGATCTACACAATGTTAGAACTTGACGTGAAGATACGGTCTTAGCGTACCAAAAACTGTGTGGAATTCTCCTGACTCTAACCGAACAATATCTCATTGAGTTGTAGCTATTGAGAAAGGAGCATTTGCTTAAGATCCTGTCACATCCAAGTGAAGGAAGTTCTGCTGTCTGTGATGATGTCATCTCCCACTTCCTCTTCCTGTTCTCAGACAGGGTGACACAGCTTTGTCTCCATAAAGTATCAGTAAAGCTTTTACTTGTCCTCCAAATGGATGGATGGATGGATGAATAGGCTTTCTAAATGTGGTTACTTTAGTACAAACTGCTCTCAATCAGATAGAATAAATGGTGTGTGTGTGTGTGTGTGTGTGTGTGTGTGTGTGTGTGTGTGTGTGTGTGTGTGTGTGTGTGCAGGTTGTCTTTCTGCCTGATCACACAGGAAGGCTGTGCTTCTCTGGCCTCAGCTCTGAGCTCCAACCCCTCCCATCTGAGAGAGCTGGACCTGAGCTACAATCACCCAGGAGACTCTGGAGCTGCGCTGCTCTCTGCTGGACTGGAGGATCCACGCTGGAGACTGGACACTCTCAGGTATGGAAAGGACAGCTCACAAGTCAGGGACAATGACTCCTACAAGGATTCAAGCCACTGCTAGATGAAGTGGTTTGAAAAGGCAGAAGGCTGTTGTGTAGAAAGTGATGAGACAGCAGACGATGAAGGTGAATGATTCAACATGCTGCTCTTACATTGTTCCCCCCCAGTGTGGAGCAGGGTGGAGTGTGGAGGCTGAAACCAGCTCCAAAGAAGTGTAGGTGTCTGTTTAGTTTGATTCATCACAACACACACAAACTATTGAGACGGAAAGTCAATCCACCCAGCAGGAGGTCACGTCTGTTCATTCAGATCCTACTGGGAATCCTACTTGCTTATATTAATATATTCATATTGTGTGACCACAAAACTGTGATATTAACCAAGCCCTAACCAAGTAGTGTAATTATTGAGGGAGTAAATGCACTTCACACATTTTTCTTGGTTTCAATGTTTTGATTGGGACAGCCACTCACACACATGGGATTTCCAATTAACTATAACTTTAATGATTTTAAACACAATGTGTTCTATTGCTTAATCTACAGCACATGATTCCACTATAGTACCTATCGCATTTTTGTCTTTCTTTTGTCTTTCTATGTTAATGTTTGAAGAAGAGAGAGCGACCAAAAAAAGAGTATGAAAGAATAAAAAGAAGAAGAATGCAGGAGAACAGTACTAGTGATGATGAGGATAGTGATGAATGGTACAGCAGCTAATCATGTCTAGTTCTCCTGTCAGATGCCTGTGAACTCACACTGGACCCAAACACGGCCAACAGACAACTCTCTCTGACTGAGGACAACAGAAAGGTGACAGTGGTTGGAGAGTACCAGTCGTATCCTGATCACCCAGAGAGATTTGATTCCCAGTTCCAGGTGTTGTGTAGAGAGGCTCTGACTGACCACTGTTACTGGGAGGTAGAGTGGGTAGGATGGGTTTATATAGGAGTGACATACAGAGGAATCACAAGGAGAGGACGGGATAACAACTGGCTTGGAGGGAACAGCAAGTCCTGGAGTCTTTATTGTTGTGATGATAGTTACACTGCCAGGTACAACCGTAAAAACATAGCCATACCTCTCCCCCCCGCTGGCTCTAACAGAGTAGGAGTGTATCTGGACCGGCCTGCTGGCTCTCTGTCCTTCTACAGAGTGTCCCCAGGTGGAGGAGGGTCCTCAGACACACTGACACACCTCCACACCTTCCAGACCACCTTCACCCAGGAGGACCTCCTCCCTGGGTTTAGGTTCTGGAGGGGTGTTGGTCACTCAGTGTCTCTGTGTCGGTTGTAGAAAAAAAAACGGGCGGACCGGCGGGCGGGCGGGCGCGCACGCGCACACACACACATACAGACACACACACACACACACACACTGCTTTTGTGTTAGAGGAGTGGTTTTCAAACTGTGAGGCGCGCCTCCCCTGGGGGGCGCCAGAGTTCTTCGGGGGGGGGCGCGACGTGAGAAAAAAGAAACCAGAAAAAGTAACAGAAAAAAACCCAAAGAAGACGAAGACGAAGACGCAAAGTCAAAAGCTGTGTTCGAAATCGTTCCCTATTCACTCACTCACTATTCCCTATATAGTGTTTACGATATAGTGCACTATACAGGGAGTGAACAACCGAGAATTCGGACACTACGCTGAACATTTCTAAACGTCTTTTGCGTCAGTCAATGCGCCGGGTATTTGTGTGACGCAGACAGATGCGCCCTCATCATGTAAACAAACCGGGCACCCACGAGGTAAGCTGGAGGTTGTATTGATGTTGAGTGTTATATTTCCTTGATCAAGTTTTTTTTTTAACTAATTTTGAATGGAACATTGTCTATGTTAAATCCTAAATAAATTGTTGACCTTTCTAAACGAACCATCATTAAATGTATACTTTTTCGCGGTTATTCAGTTTCTTCTTCTCCTCCGGAAAAACATGACCGCATTGCATTGTGGTATAAGGGAGTAACAAATTTGGGGTATTTTAAATCCACTATATAGTGAATGAAATTTACCACTGAGAATTTGGACACCACCTCAAAATGGCGAGCACCCTATACTATATAGTGCACTATATCCGTGAAAGGGAACGATTTCGAACACAGCTACACAAACTCATTGCTCCCACTAAAGTAGAGGTGAGCTAAAAAGGAGGCTAAACTTGCAGTTTACAGATTAAGCTGTTCAAATGTATTTAAAAAAAGTTAAGCAAAAACATGCTTAGATAAAGGTGTTAAAATGTGTTAAGAAATGTGTTTAAAAACTCACAAAGATGATTTGAATGTTTAAAAAATGTTTAAAAAATATCTTTAAAATGTTTCAAAGATATCTTTACAATTTTTAAAAAGTATGATCATAGATATTAAAAATATGTTAAATATGATCAGAGATGTTTAAGATATGATCAGAGATGTTTAAAATGTGTAAAATAATTAAAAGATCTTTCAAAACACAGGGATTTAGAACTTTTTTCGGGGGGGGCTGAAATTTGTTCTCTGAGGGTGGGCTCACTCTCATACTTTGAAAGCCCTGTGTTAGAGGATGAGGGGACTGATGACTCAGTTTCTCTGAGGCAGTTATAGTCTCGCGCTCTCTTTTTTTTCTCTCTATCCCTCTCCTACTCTTTCAATCTCTTTCTTTCTCTTTCCCACTGCCTGTCTCTCTTTTTTTCTCTCTATCTCTCGTTTTGTCTCTCCTGTTCCCTCTCGATCTCACTCTCTCTCTCTTCTTTCTCTCTCTTGTATTCTCTCCATCTCTCTCTCACTGTGTGTCTATGTCTCCCCCTCTCTTTTTCTTTCTCTCTCTCTATTTTGACTGGAAAGTATAACCATGAAAAGACTTTTAAGATCTTCCACAGTTAGATAAGCACATTTATCATTTGAAATGTATATAAAAAACCTGTTGATGGTAAATGTTTGTATATTTTCAGACATCACCAGCTTTGGTCTTAAGGGCTCTGATATCATCATTTTTGTCATAATCCTAACAAGGAACCTGATTTAAAGCAGATTTTAAATTTTATTCATAATAATAAGAGGTCTATGGGATAATGTTGCATGTTGTAAATTACTTTAAACTGAGTGTTGATTCCTCGTGTTCTGTTGGGAACCAAACGGCAGGAGAACATGTTCAGTTATTAAAGATAAGTGCACACCTGATGATTTGTAAAGTCTGCTGCTTCTTTTGTTTTAGTCCTTGTGTTTATTGTGTGCATGTAAGGGACTATTTTTCTGTTGTATTTGTTCATAAAGCTTAATGTTAATAAACAACTCAGTGGATTCAACTGAAAGTTCTCGTGTGTTCAGCCAATTATTATTCTCATTTTATTAGTAAATAAGGCTAACATAAGTGCCTTAAGAATATAATGTATTAATCAGAAATTATAAATAAAACAACAAGGTGGGGTTAGGTTAGGGTGGGGTGGTGCCTCAGTGTCTCTGTGTCGGTTGTAGAAAGAAACCACAGACAGACGGCCAGACACACACTCTCTTTTCCTCTCCCTGTCTAGCTCTCCCTCTCCCCCCCGTCTCCCTCTCCCCCCGTCTCCCTCTCTCCCCCCCGTCTCCCTCTCCCCCCCGTCTCTGTCTCCCTCTCCCCCCCGTCTCTGTCTCCCTCTCCCCCCATCTCCCTCTCCCCCTTCTCCTCCTAATCAGAAATAATAAATAAAACAACAAATGTTTTTCCGATATTATTTCCCTCTCAGCCAACAGGGGGTGCTGGCACACCTCTGGCGCCCATGTGGATTTGTATTCACTTTCTGTAGCTTTGGATGAACGCGTCTGATAAAAGACTAAATAGTAAAATATGAGGACCTTTATCAGAGGCGGAGTGGCCATCGGGAAGTTCGGGAGGTTTCCCGGTAGGCCGGTCCACATGAAATGTAATTTGGGCTGCTGTAGTAATTTGGGCTGCGGGCACGCCCTAGTGTTAGGAGCCATGTAAGTTCATGTGTGTGTGTGTGTGTGTCTTGCCTCGTAGAAGGATAGGGGGGGTCTCACTCTT
Organism: Pollachius pollachius; assembly: GCF_949987615.1. Lineage (NCBI taxonomy): Eukaryota > Metazoa > Chordata > Actinopteri > Gadiformes > Gadidae > Pollachius > Pollachius pollachius. The sequence continues at coordinate 24,692,911 of NC_136939.1, forward strand.
CTCAGCGGGGATGTGGGGAACCTCCTCCCAAAGGGACTTCGCCCTGGCCCCGGCCTCCGCCCACACCCCCAGACAGCTGGGGACGGGCCCCATGTCACAGCGCCACTCCCCTGTGTGGTTACACAGCCTCTGGAAGTCCTCCAGGCCCCTAGGGGGTGACAGTACAGTACAGGCACTTCAGTTTGGATAGAAAAATGTAATGTATATATATATTTGGTATATATTAGTGCTGTCAGTTTAACAAGTTATTAACAGCGTTAACGCAAACCAATTTTAACGGCGTTACTTTTTTTATCACGTGATTAACGCTCTTTTGGCTTGGCAAACGTTGTAGTTTTTTCACCTACTGCCTAACAACAACTGGTCACGTTAGAAAAAGTACAACATCATACCGGATCTAGCTACACCGGAAACAAAACAACAAGCACGCCGCACAAACTTGTTGGGGCAAGCAAGGATACGGAGCGGGTTAAAAACTCCTTAAAAGTGTGTGTGTGTTTGTGTGTCACTCTGTTCGAGCCTGCACGAAAGTTCAATGTTGTCATTAGTTGTTACGTCTTTCTGACCAATCGCAGTTCAATGCCCACCTGGGCTGTGCCGCTTAGTTACTCCCCTCTAGACAAAATCGACTTGGTTGCGACGTTGACAGTTTGAGTGTTGTGTCTGTTGAGTGAGTTAGAGGTTGCGGGCGCACAGCTCAGGCTGCCGGACGGAGCTGCAAGGAATTTTATAAACGCAATATTGTTATCCCGCAGTAATTAGCCCAACAGCCCCAAAACGTTTACGGCCCACCGGGAATTCTCCCGACTCTCCCGATTACCACTCCGCCACTGTGCGTGTGTGTGTGTGTGTGTGTGTGTGTGTGTGTGTGTGTGTGTATGTGTAGGCGTTATTCGATAGCCTGGTAATGTGTATAGGCCTACGTATGGTAGGAATATTCATACTGGTTTAAATAATTAATGTTATAGTAAAAAAGCCTGGGCTATTGAAGTTTTACGGTAGGCCTACCACTGTCATGCACCTACCTGATGTCAAGAGGACCGGGTTGAATTCACTGCGGGTCTCTCTTCTTATATCAATCTTGCTAACTGTATTTTATTACTGTCCTTCTCAACACTCTGATCTCACTAAAAGGCTAGCAGCACGAAATCAAGGGATATTTAGAATAGAAAAAAATGTGTGATTAATCGCGATTAATCACGAGTTAACTATGACATTAATGCGATTAATCCCGATTAAATATTTTAATCGCTTGACAGTACTAGTATATATATTGAATGTATTATGTTTTGATATTTTCAATTGAGAAATTCAAGGGGATTATTGAAGACACATTAAATACCGATTGCTTGTGTTTAAATAGCTTTCTTACTACCCTATTGTACTGTATTATTTATTATTATATATAAATGATATGTATTATTTATTTATGTATTGAAATGTTTTTCGGGTTGTTTGACTGACTGTTTATATCTACATCTGTGCAACATATATAAATGTACAATGTCAGAGAGAGAGAGAGAGAGAGAGAGAGAGAGAGAGAGAGAGAGAGAGAGAGAGAGAGAGAGAGAGAGAGAGAGAGAGAGAGAGAGAGAGAGAGAGAGCGAGAGAGAGAGAGAGAGAGAGAGAGAGAGAGAGAGAGAGAGAGAGAGCAGCCTCACCTGTCCCAGAGTCAGTCTGATTGGACTATGGGGCTGGCAGAGGCTGCACACCTGTTGCTCGTTGACCAATCACTGGTCAACAGGTTGAACCAGCCGTCACTCTCATCCACAGAGACAGACAGACAGAGAGAGAGACAGACAGACAGAGAGAGAGACAGACAGACACAGAGAGAGACAGACAGACAGAGAGAGAGACAGACAGACACAGAGAGAGAGACAGACAGACACAGAGAGAGACAGACAGACAGAGAGAGAGACAGACAGACACAGAGAGAGACAGAGAGAGGAGGAGAGAGAGAGACACTGAGTGAGACAGACACCGAGTCCAATAGAGAGAGAGAGAGAGAGAGAGAGAGAGAGAGAGAGACAGACGGACAGAGAGAGAGAGTCAGACAGACAGAGAGAGAGAAATAGAGGTAGGTTGAGGGAGAGAGAGAAACACTTTGAGAGACAGAGAGAGACAGAGAGAGAGAGAGAGAGAGAGGGACAAACAGACAGACAGACAGACAGACAGACAGACAGACGGAACGATAGTCATGGTCCCCTTCTCCAAGAGACGGGCCAACTCTGCTGCCAGAGCTGTGCTTGCCGCTGGGTCCCGTAGCCTGGTCTCCACCAAGCAACGAGTTGTCCATCCGCTGCACTCGGATCACCGCGTTGTCCGCTAGCTGTAACCACAGCGCGCAGACCCGTCTCCCCACCTTCCACTGTAGGAGGGAGGTAGAGGGGACAATATGGGGAACTAGGAGACTGGTACAAGCGTCCGTATCTACAGGCTTGTTTAATGAGCCTCCAGCCCGCCCACGAAGCTCAAAGGGACGCCGCTTATTTGAAGCAGGTGAACCAGAGGTTATGTAAATACGCCGTCCAGCCGCCACCCTACAGCCACCAGACTCCAGGGTGGGAAAGAGGCAGCCTAGAGGAATGCACAACAAGCGCAGGACGCAGTTGGCTTAAGGAATATCGGTCTTTAGGAAGTATGTACTGCCGTTCGGCCGAACGGTCTTTATTATCTTTATTTTGGAAAACTGGGAGCCAGCTTGCAGTGCTTCTGGCTCGGCTGTGCTGCTCTCCCCGGCTGTGGTGGCATCGGGTTGGAGGCGGCCCCCTGGAGCGTTGGGACCGGGCTCGACCCCGCTTCTTTCCGGCCTGCTGGTGGGAGGAGCCCGTGAGAAACGCCCCCGACCGGGAACGATTCTCACGGATAGACTGCTGGTGCGCAAGCACCTCCAAGAACCTAGGCCCAAATAGTCCATCCGGAGCAAATGGGCCCTGGACGAGGCTGGCCCTCTCTCGTTCCGGCACCGCAGTGTGGGAGAGCCATATGCCCTCTGGATCATGGTCTTCCAGGCCATATGCCGGCCAGCCGAAATGGCTATCGGCTGGCATCGCTGGGGGATGGCGCTGGAGAAGCGGGAAACCGTCAGCCATCTTGCGGCTTCCTCTGGGCCGTAAGCCTCCCTGCCAGCCGACAAGGAGACCAGGGCAGAGGAGATCAGGGTGAGGTTGTTGACCGGCGCCGCAGATTGTGAGGCACAGACGAATACTCTGTTCGTCAGGCCGACAATCTGCTTCTGCAGGAGGTCGGTGGGCAGCGGCTTCTCGTTAGGAGGCCATCCGGCGCCCGGTCAGAGAAGGTCTGCCAGAGGAGGTTCCAGGCGAGGGATCCCCCTCGCCTGAGTATCAGCCCACCCCTCCACATTCGTGAAGTCAGTGAGGGCCTTCACCGGGGCCTTCAGGGTAGAAGGGTCTCCACCCGCAGCGGTGAAGAAATGAAGAATGGGTGGGAAAGGGGGCACTGAGTTGCCCGCCGGGAGGAAGACAGGGTGCGAAAGCATTCGCCCTGCATGTCATCCGGCATGGGGGTAAGAGGCGGGGCTGGCATAGGGATGCCCTTGATGGCCACCGAATAGATCGGCCATCCAGCGTGGCTTCTCCCTGGGGACGACTGTGGCGGTGGAAGCCCTGGAGTGGGAGAACCCGGATGCAGAGTCCGCAAAGACGTCGTCCAAGGAAGTGTCGTCGTCCACCTCGATATAGTCGTCGTTGTCTTCGATGTCCGGAACTCCGGCCTTAAAAATCGACTACACGATTCTCATATATTCCTCCACGATTTAACATGTCACACTATGCGATCACAGAGCCAGGAAATCGGGCCTTGTCTCGTCGGAAGACTGGCCACACTACAAGATTTGAGGGGGCAATGCTCTAGAATCTTTAGGCCCTGTCCACACTAACCCGGGTAAATATAAAAACGCACATTCGCAATGAAAACGATCTCCGTCCACACTATCGTTTTAATATCATTTTCGGAATGTTTTGCATCGACGTTCCACACTGAAATGATTTTGATAAGCAGTTATTGTCATGGTTACTTGACTCCCGCCACGCCACTCTGTTTAAATGACAGTCGCGCGCGATCAGCTGTGATAGTTGCAGTTGATCAGCTCGCTAATCATTTTCACTCACAATCAAAAATATGGCGAAGGTGAGTTGTTGTTTTTTAAAACACTTCAAGTAAGCCTACGGATTGAACTGGCGTCTTTGCTTTTTTTTCCCATCGCTTAAGACAGCAAGTTCAGCGCTCGCCTTCGGCGTTGGAATAATAAATATGTATGAGACAGTATGTCGAGTAGGGTGACCAGATGTCCCACTTTGTGCGGGACAGTCCCGCATATCCATCACTTTATACATATCCCGCAAATTGAGACGTTGTCCCGCATTGTTATTGACCTGGGCATTCGAGGCTATAGTCATGGATCTTTTGGGAATAGCCCCGGATCGCTGTGCCGTCAAAAAAAAAAAAAAAGCATAATGATGAAAATAGCCCCGTAGAGTTTACTTCTTTGTGGTTGCATTACCAGCAGCCACAGATGCAACATTGTAGCCAGTGAAAAACGCAAAATTCTGAGGTGTCCATATATGGGCAGATTTAGAATAATTTGTTGCAAAATGTTGCAAATTCAACGTCGGTATTCTTTCTTCTCTATGCATAGCGCATTTCGTCGATATTGCTGTTTTGTACTGCTAGCCTTTTAGTGAGATCAGAGTGTTGAGAAGGACAGTAATAAAATATCTTTGGTAAGATGGATATAAGAAGAGAGACCCGCCGTGAATTCAACCCGGTCCACTTGACATCGGGTAGGTGCATGACAGTGGTACCGTAAAACTTCAATATCCTGGGCTTTTATTTGATTCTATCACTGAACTTTCGAACAAAACTCTTGCCCAGCAAAGAAGGGAAATACTATCAAATGTATTATTTAAACCAGTATGCATATTACCGTACATGTTTACCAGGCAATCGAATAAGGCCTGCACGCATGCACACACACACACACACACACACACACACACACACACACACACACACACACACACACACACACACACATACACACACACACACACACACACACACACACACACACACACACACGCTGACACACACAGGCGGAGTAGTAATCGGGAGAGTCGGGAGAATTCCCTGTGGGCCGTTAACGATTCGGGGCCGCCGGGCTGATTACTGCGGGATAACAATATTGCATTTATAAAAGTTCCTTGCAGCGCCGTCCGGCAGCCTGAGCTGTGCAACCGCAACCTCTCACTCAACACACGCAACACATACAATCTGTCAACGTCACAACCAATTTGATTTTGTCTAGAGGGGACTAACTGAGCACCCCCTCCCGAAGTGGTACAGCCCAGGTAGGCCTTGAACTGCGATTGTTCAGAAAGACGTGACAGCTAATGACAACGATGAACGCTTGTGCAGCAGGTTCGAACAGAGTGACACACAAACACACACACACACACACACACACACACACACACACACACACACACACACACACTTTTAAGGTGTTTTTTACCAGCTCTGTATCCAGCTTGTTCCACGCCTTAAGCACGTATGCAGCGAGCTGGGGCTCTCATATCCCCCCCCTGCGGTGTATTCCTTGTCCGCATCCCCTGCCATCCAGTTGTCATACGATTCATGCAGACTGGCTTTGAACGGCTGATTCCTTGGATGTACTTCGCGTGTGCCGTGTTTTCCTGCTGATGTGGCGAAGCTGTATGGTTATGCTGTTGAGAGCTTAAATAAATGGACTGTAAGTTATGAACAATTATTGAAGTTTAACATTTTGTTCAGCAAATTTGACAACTGACAGATGCAATATTGTAGCCAGTGAAAACCGCAAAATTCTGACGTGTACATTTATGGGCAGATTTAGAATCATTTGTTGCAAAATGTTGCAAATTTTATTCTCTATGCATAGCACATCACGTTGATATTGCTGTTTAGTGCGGCTCTAGTTTGCACAGATTCAGGAGACCCGCAGTGAATTCAACCCAGTCCACTTGACATTGGGTAGGCTCATGAGAGTGTTTATTTGGCTACAGGCTTTTCTAATGTCTCATTTTGGCTGCTGGTGTATGTGGTGCACTGTCCTATCCTTAACGTAAACATTAACCTACTCAGTAGGCCTGCCTCGACGTTAGTCAGACATGACGATTGGTCTTTCCTTTACTTCTCAAATTACGTTACAACTGCATGTTCATCAGCCTGATTTTCAAATTTTCTCGGGGGAGAATCCTCCGAACCCCCGTTTTAAAAGGACTCTAACTTCTGGGCTACAGCCCAGATTGTTTTTTTGTTTTTTTTTGACGCTCCTGACAGTCAGATTCGTTTTTAATTTTTTTGGGAAATGCGTGTTTTAAAATCTGGCATTTATCAAATAGCTGCGTGTGGAGACAGCAGTGAGGGCTGTCATCAGGGGGAGGGGCGGGCTGTTGGATCATGTCAATCAAACACACGCCCACCAACAGGAAACAATGCAAATCAGGTCAGAACGGCATGCAGAACGAGATACGGCGGAAAGCGCGACCCGTACGGCCAAGAGTAAATGCAGCTACAATAATCACTGGGAAACTATATATCCATGGGTGAAACCAGTGCAAGGGGAGTCTTGTAAAGTGTTGTGTGACATTTGTTTGAGTACATTTTCCATTTCCCACGGAGGTGAATTCGACTTAAAAAGACACAGAAAATGCGAGAGTAACAAAAAACGTTTTCAGAAGGAGGCTTCCCAGTCCATGCGTACGTTCCTGATAAAACCCAAACAAGATTCAAATGCAGATAAGGTAACAGCAGCTGAACTAACTAGCGTTCACCATACTGTGAATCACTCCCTATCATACAGGTCAGAAGACTGTGGTAATAAGCTAACATCAACCATGTTTCCAGACTCAGACATTGCAAAGAAAATGTCATATGGTCGTACAAAGGCAGCATCCATAGTTACAGATGTGCTTGCACCTGCCTCTGTGGAGAGTTGTTTGAGACATTTAAAAACGCCAGTTGTTCAAGAGCTCCCAAGTGATAAAAAAGTCCACATGCCATTTTCTTCATGCATCTAATCATGGCACTGCAAAACTTTTCCCACTGTCTTTGAGATATTGGACACCAGAGCTGGTTCGAAAAGCATGATCCTTGACTTTTATGAGGATAGCCATGAGTCAGCTGCTACCAAACACCGCCAGATTAAAAGCAAGTTAGAGGAAAATGGCCTGCAACTGGACATGATTTCAGCTTACACTGCTGATAATGCTAGTATAAACTATGGGAAAAACAATTCTGTTTTCCAAAAGCTAAAGGAAGACAACAGTGGGATCATCAAGCCAAACTGTATGGCCCACATAGTACACAACTGTGTAAAGCATGCTGCAGACATGCTGAACATTGACATTGACTCTGTAGTGAACAAAATATTCAGTCACTTTTCAGTGTCTGCAAAGCACACAGAGGAATTGAAAGCAGTGATCCCCTTTGTGGAGGAAGATTATCATGTTGTACGGAGACATGTACCCATAAGATGGTTGTGTGTGTGGCCTGCTGTCCTGTGCACTGCACTTCGCCGCGCTCCGTGTGTTGCGAAATTGAAATTACATTTCGATCCGCAAAACGTTTTGCAAAATCTTTTCCAAAACGCTTTGCAAAAGATTTAGCAAAAGCGTTTTGCAATTTCTTTTCGACTACGGGAACTACGTCACTTCCTCGTCAGACCAGCATCCACGACCTAGCACATGGCACTTTCTTTTCCATGTCTAGCCTTGCGCCAGGTTTGATTGGGTCAGGGGCGGAGTGGGGCACTTTTTTATACCGGGACCTTCCCGTACCGGCCCTGCGCTGATTTGCTGACGGGGGGGGGGGGGGAGGAGGCCCTGACTGGGGGGGGGGGAATCTCTCGCGTATTTCGCTGTTGCTTGTTCACGTGACCTAGGATACAGCGGCCGCTAGGGGGTGCCCGCGGCCCCCCGAGGTAGCGTGTTCGGACAGGGGCGAAAACAGGTGTACCACATCAACCTCCTGAAGAGGTGGAATGAGGTGGTCCCTGTCGCGTTTGCGTCAACGCTGCCGGAGGGAGAAGAGCTCGGGCCGAAAGTCCCGGGCCCAGGTCCCACCCCTCCGGTAGGTCGGGGCGAGGACCTCTCGCGGAGTCAGGCGCGGGACGTTACTGGCCTGCAACTCCGGTTCGCCGACGTCTTTTCGCCCCTGCCTGGTCGCACCCCGTTAATCACTCACGACATCGAGACGCAGCCCGGGTCAATGGTGCGTACACGCCCCTATAGGCTGCCTGTCCACAAACAAGATGTGGTGCGGCGCGAATTAGCAACCATGTTAGAGTTGGGCGTGATCGAAGAGTCTCACAGTGAATGGTGCAGTCCCGTCGTGCTTGTGGGGAAGCCGGACGGGTCTGTCCGATTCTGTGTGGACTATCGTAGGGTGAACGCGGTCTCGAAGTTCGACGCCTACCCAATGCCTCGGATCGACGAGCTCGTGGACCGGCTTGGCATGGCCACCTATTACACGACTCTGGACTGCACGAAGGGCTACTGGCAGATTCTGCTGTCTCCAGCAGCCCAGGAAAAAACGGCGTTCTCCAGTCCGCTCGGTTTATACCAGTTCAAGGTGCTTCCGTTCGGGTTGTTCGGGGCCCCGGCCACGTTTCAGCGACTGATGGACCGGGTGTTACGGCCACACGCCGCGTATGCTGCTGCCTACATTGATGACGTGGTCATCTATAGTGGAACGTGGGAGCAGCAGGTGCGGCAGGTGGCGGCCGTCCTTCAGTCGCTGAGACGGGCGGGGCTCACGGCCAACACGAAGAAGTGCGTGATCGGGCGGAGGGAGATCCAGTATCTGGGGTACCACCTGGGGGGGGGGAGGTCCGGCCACAGGTCGCTAAGACCACGGCGGTGGCCGCCTCCGCTCGGCCCAGAACCAAGAAGGAGGTGAGGCGGTTCTTGGGGCTGGCAGGGTACTACCGGCAGTTCGTGCCGCACTTCTCGGACCTGGCCAGCCCCTTGACCGACCTCACCCGTAAGAGGGCCCCAGATACAGTCCAGTGGTCGGAGCCATGCCAGGCGTCGTTTGAGGCTATTAAAACAGCCCTCTGTGGAGAGTCGGTCCTATGTGCTCCTATCTTTGATCTCCCTTTCTCCCTGCAGACGGACGCGTCGGATAGGGGGCTGGGCGCGGTCCTGACCCAGCAGGTGGAGGGGGTCGACCGCCCGGTGCTGTACCTGAGCCGGAAACTATCAGACCGGGAGGGTCGGTACAGCACGGTGGAGATGGAGCGTCTCGCCATCCGGTGGGCGGTCGGCGCCCTTCGCTACTACCTGTTGGGGCGCGCGTTCACCCTCTACTCCGACCACGCCCCCCTCCAGTGGCTCCACGGCATGAAGGACGTCAACGCGAGGATCACCCGGTGGTACCTCGTTCTGCAGCCCCTCAACTTTCAGGTCGTGCACAGGCCTGGGGCACAAATGGCCGTGGCAGACTTCCTCTCCCGCTCCGGGGGGGGGGAGTGAGTCGGCGGCCGGATGTGACCCCGGCCTGTGTCGGGCGGTGGGGGCGTGTGGGGGGACGTGCGACGTCTGGCCTGCAGGGGGAGTAGGGACAGGTTGGGAGCGCACGGGATTGGCCGGGGGGATTGGACCTGGTGGCGAGCAGGTGTCTGCACTCAGGCCAATCAGGGAGGGTGTACTTATGTGCCTGCTTTCTGTTGTAGTAGAGAAGGAAAACCCGGAGCACGGACCCCCAAGATCCCGCACGAGGGAACCCACACGAGTCCTGCAGAGAGAGACATTGTGGGAACGAACCCCTTTTTGTTATTCTTAGGGGTTTTGTGTTTTCGTTAAAAAAAGCAATAAAAGACACCTCCTGCTGAGGGACGACACCCCTGCCTGCTCGCCTGTGTGTGTGAACCCGCTACAAATACAAAGCACATATTTTATGTTATACTCAACCATTTCAAACATGCTCTCATCTGCATTTTTTTTCAGCAAAGTTGCACACCACACAGTAGTTCTCTGCATTCCCTAGAAACAATGGTTTTCATAAGCTTTCAAACTGTGGCTTCAATCATTCTGTGTAAACTAAGTAAATAAATCCATCCACATACTGTAATCCTGCAATCATCAATAAAGACGTTATAAGCAAACATAAAGAATATGCTCCCCAAATTCTTACAGTGTACATAGGGTGAGTAGTGGTGTAAAATAACGCGATTCTGCAGTGGGAGCATTATTTGAGAGGTAATTGGTCTATCCACATACTGTAAACCTGAAATCTTCAATAAAGACGTCTTAAACCAGCATCAAAATATGCTCCCCATATTCTTACAGTGTACATAGGGTGAGTAGTGGTGCAAAATAATGTGATTCTGCAGTGGGAGCATTATTTGATAGAGGCAATTGGTCTATCCAAATACTCTACCCCTGAAATCTTCAATATACAGATACTCACCCAACCAATCCGGGAATGTTCCCAGAGACAGGAGGTAAAATGATTCTTTCCACCTTTCCTCCATAGCTTTACAAACAAGTATTTAGAATTGATGTAACACGATATCTTGTTATAACATGACAAGATGTCGTCGCCCCCCTCCCCACCACCAACGAAAACTTTCTCCGCTCCCAGTCCCGTAGAGATTACACATGTATCATCTTATTTCTACATTCAGCTGCAAAGCCAGTGTGTACATGTACATATTTACATGCTTACAGATCAAAAGGCGCAATGTCAAACATATTTGTAAGATAATTGTGCAGTTAAAAACATGTTTTTCAAGAAAATACTCACCATCAACTAAAAATGTAGCGGAAATTAATGGATGCGCACGCAGTATCCTGAATTTTCGGGATGCGCATGCGCAGAACCACTAGGTAGCAGAATTTGATGGGTAGCAGAAATTGGCAGAACAACGGCAAACAATCCCTTTCTCCTCCATGCCGCGGTTCAATCTGGACTTCAGAGAGTCAAAGCCAAAGTTCCTTCCCCCAATTCCTTCTCCACCATGGCTGAGATAACCCCCACTACGAGTCATTATTTGTTTTGGAAGTACCAGAGACGTTGGAGAACCCGACGCAATCAATTCATAATATCGTCCGGAGGCGCACACAGCTTTTAGCTAAGATATTATATACTATATAGATATCTTTATATTATCTTATGTTACCTATAGAGCTCCGGGAGTCACAAACAGAAACAATCACTTTCTCCTCCATGCTGCGGTTTAGCTCCAGCAGTGCATGATTTGGATGACTGGAGGGGGAGCTCAGCTGCTGTGGGCTCCCCCCCGAATCTAACCCCTGTAGGTATTACTACTAGTATGGAGGAATGTCTGCATTGTCTCAGCATGTGTGAAAGTGTAAAAGCCCTACGAAAATATTTATGACCATTGGTTGTTTTATTGCAGGAGAGGTTGTACGGATGTTTAGGCAATACCACGCCCCCCACCAGCGCCGTGCACAACCACCACGTCGCACACCCAGGAAAACTAAAACATTTACACACAGGTTTTTCTGTCTCACTGCAAGGCGCCAGGAGGAAGTCCCTATTCCTGCTGAACGATTTCAGTTGGAGAGGACAGGACTGGGTGAAAAGAAAATTACATTCCCAGGTAAAAGTACAAAGTACAAACTGTTGAATTTGGGGGAACCTATTTTTGTAATTAATTGTCTTGAGCTATTGAGCTAAGCCAGAGGGGTACCAATACTTTCGTCCATGACAATGTATGGGTGGTTGGGTGGGTAGGCAGTTAGGTTGTACATTTGTAAATCCAGACCATGTACAAGTGTTTGTCACTTAATTTCTAGATTTCTTTTTACAGATAATTTTTTTTGCACTGGTACAGAATTCACTGAAATTCTACTTAAAACATATCCGGCCCTGAGGGACTGTGGGGGATAGCTCCTGACGTCCAGGGGAACTACAAGGTCGAAATGCCTCATCCCCGTAGACTGTCCCAGGGAAGGGTACACGCCACACTACTTATGTAGTACAGCAAATATTGGGCAGGCAATTCTGTATGCCAGGCCCCTTCAAAGGGATATTGATGTTGAGGTAACAATATTTTGTTTATGAAGACTGTAATTACTTTGCATGATTGTCTATATCTATCCTTCTATCCATCATGTGCTGTATGTAAAATTGAGCATTCTGCATTAGTTCAGGCCATGTAGTTCATGTAGCCATGTACTCTCCCTTCCTTTTTATTTGACCTACTGCTATCTCCTCTAATCAAGTGGTTTATCTTGCACTTAATCTCTGTATTTGTTGTAAATTCCTGCTATTAATTTAGAGTAGTATGTAGTTCCCCTTTTACACTAAGGTCTCTGCTGCAACAGAGTTTGAATTCTGGAGAAGTTGCTTTGTAAATGAAATTGTAAATTGTAGAAATTGTAAGCCAAAGCCAGCCCACATCAGCTGATCCACGCCAGCTGACATAACTCTTTTTCTTCACTTCATTTAGTCTTTCCAGACCATCTCCCAGACAGAGGAGCCCGGGCCACACACACAGTGTGAGGTGCAGTGTGTGTTCTGTGGTCAAGCGATTGACATGGCCAGCATCCGAGACCACATTGATGTCTGTGAAATGTAGGTTGTCATCCAAACAATTAGACAATTTTACTACACAACAGACCTGACACAATGCCTTATGGACTTCCTTTTTCCAGTCAAGTGCAATTCAGGGAACAGAGATAGCACCATTGTACAACCTTGGAATTGCCACTATCAAATGCATCAAATGTTTAATTTGCCATTGTCTTATTCTTGCCCTCTGTCTGTGTTTACAGTTCACATCAACAATCAACCTCAGCTGCCCAGTCCTCTGCCCAGTCCTCTGCCCAGACCTCTGCTTCCCAGTCCTCTGCCCAGTCCTCTGCTTCCCAGTCCTCTGCCCAGACCTCTGCTTCCATGAGCTCTGCCCAGTCATCTGCCTCGACCTCAGCTGCCCAGTCCTCTGCCTCGACCTCGTCCACTGGCGGAGTGTCAACAGAGATTAACAGTGAAGGTACTTTCCCTACATGAAGATCATAGTTTTCTGTGATTCTTTATTGATTTGTTGAATGTGTCCTTTACATCCAGTTGATATCATTTTTTTGTAGCTTAGATTTGCTGCATATGATTTTAGATGTGTGTGTCCATCTCTTGTGTGTCCGCTATTTCATTTTAGAGATATGCTACTGGTTTAATACTTAGAATGGAAGCTGGAGCCAGATGCCAAGGCAGCAGCCAAAATGTTTCAGACTTTAGGTACGGCCACACTGAATGCATTATGCGCGTAGGATTAAGCGCATAACCTGCCGCTTGATCATTGTGTGTCACAAAAATGGTTCAACGTGCCTTACAGCTAAATGAGCCCGCCCAAAACTTATTTCCCCCCGCTACTTTTCTTTTGCTCCACAAACATGGCTGAGATCGCCACCATCGCTGCGCTGTATTTGTTGTGGGAGTTTGAGGAGAGTAGGAAACCCAAATGCCGTTGTGTTTGGGTGCATGACATCCTCCGTAGGCGCTCACAGCTGGGTGAGTTTCACCATCTCCTCCAGGAACTCCGCCTGGATGACGGCCGGTTCCAGCGGTATTTTCGGCTGACTGGGGCCATGTTCGATGACCTGCTAGCCCGGGTTAGTGCCAGGATCTCCCATCAGGACACCAACTACAAGCGCTCCATTTCAGCTGCGGAGAGCTGCGGTGCTGCAGTGCGCCTGTCCTCCGTCTCTATGCCAGTGGCGTCGGGTCAAGCTCAACTCTGATTATGCATGTTATTTAGGTGCGTCTAACGCACCTAACATGCTGCTTTAACACGTGTAACGCATCTACGCACCTAAACCAATGGCTCCCTGTGCAAAAATGCAGATTTTCTACAACTCTAACGCACATAACGCGTTCAGTGTGGCCGTACCTTTATTTGCTCCAAGATGCCGAGCAGAAGCCAACCCTAAAGTTGACTTTGGACATGCTCATCACAGAAGAGGACCGAGAAAAAGCAATTATCGGCTTCTATAAGCAGCCTGATGTTGATTGGACCCGTCCTTTTGAAGTCCAACTCAAGGGTATGTAAAAAACGAAAACATGTATTCATCCTCACCTGCGACTTCCTTACTCATTTGAACTCGGTAAAGCACTTGAACTTTTTCCTATATACCACCTGTTTACCACAAGTTAGCCCCCACCCTCCATGCTGAACAAAACATGTAGATATGTAATGTATGGTACATCTACTACATCTACTAACACACCTAAAATGTGCAATCCTCAAGAATTTTGCATTGTTTTGTATATGACAGGAGACTGTGCAATTGGGGATAGCCTGAAGAAATATTTATTTTCGCTATGCCTGAATAAGGTCCAAACAGGCCTACATTTACACCTTGGTAAGTCAATGTTAAGTTTTATCTAACGTTTCTGAATATATGTGGATGTACGGATGTACATCCACATATCTGACATTATCTGACATTGTCCTTATAAAAAGGATGATTTATTTCATAAATTATTTTATGTTGCTCAACTTCGACAATCAGTCTCTCGTCGTCCATGTTGCCGACCCTCTGAGACCCTTTGATTGATTGACTGCTGACCTGGTTTCACCGGTCAGGACGTAATGTTGATGTGAAATTGTGATAGGCTACATGAGCTGAGTATTGTGTTTTATTTTGAAAATTGACCGGATGCTCTATGGCTTTTACCTTTTCTCTTCCTGCCCGGCTCGATCTGCTCTGTTGAAATTGACGCGGTTCAGCAACGGCTCGCTTCAAAAATAGAAGTGCTACGGAATGATAGCGCTGCGGCGCGGCGTGCCACTCCTGGGATGCTGCTGAAACGTTCCACAGCGCGCCCGGTGGAAATGGTTTCATTGATTAGAGTGGCAGCGATCAGCAGCGGTGACCGGTGGAAATCAGGCTTAAGAATACACTGGTGGGAAAACAATCCTGTTCACTGGAGCGGCAGACCACTTGGTCCTATCCACCTCCTTGCCATTGCTCCAGGGGGATCTGTTCCGCGTGGCAGGGAGAATAATTGGACATCCTTTCCTAAATCTGGGTCCACTTTTGACAGGGATTGGCCAGTGCCTTTTCCCTCTGCTGGCCAGCAAGGACATGGGGGCCATAGACGCTGCAGTCTTGCAGTTAGAAGATTGTCCAGATTTGGACATTGTGGAGATTGTCAGCCTTGTAAGTCTAACAATTCAATTTGTGCTGCCTCTTTTCATCTGCCCATGTGTTTGATAATTGTTGACCAGTGTTGTATACAATTATAACTGCTTTCTAACAGTTTGAAAGCCTGACTGTCCTGACCCCGAAAATGTAGACCAGGTGAACAGCACATACAACTCCAACTTTTGCTTGTCCTTCCCATGTTTAACTTTAACTTTCAATTTTCCCATAGGAGAGATTTTCTCCCCTGTGTATGTTTTCAGCATTACTGAGGTTGGCTTCAGTTTCACCTTTGGAAATGTACTCACATAATCTTTGTGGGAGATGATTGAGAGTGCAGATCCTGTATCCAACTCCATCTTTAATTTCACTCCCTCTACCTCAGGTGTCACCCATGTGATGTTACGATCTGTCTCATTAAGAGAATGAATTTTCAGACATGACAAATCTGCATTTGAGTCGCTTGAATCAGTTTCACTGACCTGATGTACATTTCTGTCCCTCTTTCCTATTTTCCTTTGGTATGATTTGTTATCACTTTGCTTCGACCTGCACATTTTCTGTATGTGTCCAGGTTTGTTGCACTGTCTACAGTCTTTATCTTTGAACCAGCACTCAGTTGAGTCATGTGAATTTTACCCACACCGAAAACATGGCTGTGTTCTGTCCTTTGGTTTAGTGTGAAATTTATTCACAGAGCATTCTCCCATATTTTTCGTTTGCAATTGAATTGCGTCTTTTGCAACAGTTTCCATTGAAACAGCGATGTCATATGCCATATCCAGTGTTAGATCTCTCTTCGTCAAAAGTCTTTTCTGTGTATTGTCATTGTCCAATCCGCATACGAGCCTGTCTCTGAGTGCATCCAAAAGTCCCGCCCCGAAGTCACAATGTTCAGCCAATCTCCGCAGCTCCGCCATATATTCAGCTATAGACTCCATCTTTAACTGATCTCTCTTATGGAATCGGAAACATTCGGCTATGACTAGTGGCTTCGGATTCAAGTGGCATTTTAGCAAATCCACATTCTGTTGGAACGTTTTCTCAGACGGCTTATCCGGTATTGTGAGGTTACGTAGCAAATTGTATGTCTTAGCTCCCATCAGACTCAAAAGCACCGCAACCTTCTTCTCCTCCTCCACGTCATTTGCCACACAGTATTGTTCAAGTCTTTCCACATAAGCCGACCAATCTTCTACAGTACTGTCAAAACAATCCATCCGTCCAATATTCATTTTCACTTGTTTCGTTGCTCTTCACTCACTGTGAAACTTTTATCCGGTCACTTCTTCTGTAGGATACTCCGTAATGTTTCCATTAACGCAGCCGCCATGCGGGTGGGTAAACAACGTGATCCTGACGGCCATCAAAGACACATTCAACCTGTCTTATGGAGCATTGCACCGCGGGGATACAACACGATTCTCGTCGCCAATTGTTGTGTATTACTTCATAATTATAACGTAATAAGGATGTCTAGACCAGGAGTTGTAGTCAACATAGTTTTTTACTGGATCTACATAACTGGGGACATAAATCAATGCGCACACATAGAACAGGCAACGCATACAACAAAAAGTAGTTCCTTCATTATGTGGGTATACCACATACATAACAACTATATACCGGGATCGGGTGAGTTGACGAGCCAAGGTAAACCTCCAATTGTTGTATAGCGAGGACGAGGCTTAGTGCCTCTTTTTCAATGGTCGAGTATGCTCGCTGATGTACATTGAATTTCCGAGAGAAGTAGCACACGGGGTGCTCGATACCATCGGCCCCACGCTGAAGTAGGACAGTGCCTGCACCTACATCGCTCGCGTCAACAGCTAGGTGGAATGGACCACCGTAGTCAGGAGCCAGCAGTACGGGAGCTGAAATGAGCAGACCCTTTACTGTCTCGAATGCACACTGGCACCTATTGGAACATTCAAACAGGACCTTTGGACTACGTAGTTCAGTGAGTGGCGAGACCACGGATGAGAAGTTCGGGCAAAAGCTGTGGTTATAACCTACCATACCCAAGAACTGCCTCAGACCGCGTCGGTCATCAGGCGCAGGGAATTCGAGGATGGCCTCTACCTTGGCCCCAACAGGCCAAAGTATGTAATCTTGGCTTAGGCAAATTTGCATTTTGCCAAGTTGAGCGTGAGGTTCTCCGCGGACAACTGTCGAAACAGCTTGCGCATCTGACCCATGTGAAGCGGCCACGTCTGACTGTATAAAACAGTATTGTCCAAAAAGGCTTCACAGTCAGGCATGCCATTCAAGACTTTTTTCACCAGCCTCTAAAAGGAAGCTGGAGCATTACGCATTCCGAATGGCACCACTAGATAGCTGAGAAAGGCGTCGGGAATTA
Organism: Pollachius pollachius; assembly: GCF_949987615.1. Taxonomy (NCBI): domain Eukaryota; kingdom Metazoa; phylum Chordata; class Actinopteri; order Gadiformes; family Gadidae; genus Pollachius; species Pollachius pollachius. Next base: position 24,710,440 of record NC_136939.1, read on the forward strand.
CGAAGGCCGAAATCTCCCTGGCGTGAGCAGTTAATGGGACTTGCCAGTACCCTTTCAGCATATCGAATTTACTGACATAGACGGCGGCCCCAACCCTGTCCACACAGTCATCTGCACAAGGCTGAGGAAAACAATCTGGCTTGGTAACAGAATTAACCCTTCGATAGTCTGTACAGAAGCGCAGGGAATCGTTGGATTTTCTTACGAGCAGGCAACAAGAACTCCAAACACTAGTGCTGGGTTGAGTGATGTTGTAGCTTAACATGTATTCGACTTCATGTTGCAAAGGAGCTCTCTTCGCTGGATTAACCCGATAGGGATGTTGTTTAATCGGTGCAGTTGAACCAACATCGATGTCATGCTCAAGCACATTTGTTTGTGACGGGACCAGTGTTGGGAAAGTTCACTTTCTACGTGAACTAGTTCAAAGATCAGTTCACAAATTTTGAAATGAACTAGTTCAGTTAAACGTTCATAATTCCAAATTTTGAACTATGTTCACAGTTCTTTTTTTCAATATGTTGCTGTGAGCTATTATTTTTTCCGGTATTTTGAACATTGAGCCCTCTTTCTGGTTTTTCAGGTACAGGGGTTGGCAACTGGCAGCCCGCGGGCCATAACTGGCCCACCAGACATAATATCTGGCCCGCCAGATTATTCTGCCCCCCATTGATGGGGGGCGGGAGATACGCCCATCTAGGTGACGTACATAGAGTGAGAGTCAGCGGCTAGCTGTCACTCAAGAGGCCACGCCCCTAAATACATTTTAACCTCCAATAAAATAAAAACTAGCCTTGTAAAAAAAATTCACTCCCCTCAGTGTTGTCATGGAGATATGAACTAAAAATACTGACTTGAATGTTTTTTTGGACCAGGCTGTAAATAGGTTTAATAAGACTGTGAAAACGGCCTGTTTAACATTTGAGTCAACGAAGAATTACTCCCTTTTGGTACCACCTCGTAGTGGCCACCCGGTCCTACTGCAATGTTTGTCACTTCCGCATTGGATGCTGGTATATTTTGCTGTGGTTGGGGCTTGGGTCTATAGCATATAACTGTGTTTTTTGATAATAGTTTAATGTAACAGTTATCTGACAACAGCGCAACTGTAAATTATCCACACGGAGATAACCATGGCAACCGGTCATACAAATTTTCTTTTTGCGATCATTCTGCGCGCGCATCCGCCGTGTTGTTAAACAAATAACCCCCCTATTGAATGAAGTTAAACCGGGTGAATGTGCCGTTCACAGACACCAGAATGAACAAGTTCACAGTAACGTTCATCAGGCAGTAATACAGTACGTTCGGTTCACGTATGCCCAAAATATGAACGAGTTCATGAACTATCGTCCAATGAACGCGTTCAGGCACAACACTGGACGGGACGTCACTGAAAAGATTACCGAACTCACGTATAAGCCTTTGGATATCCTCACTCTCAGTAGGCGACAGATACGAGAGAATCTCTGGTAGTTTCGCAATCATTTTGGAATTTTTAAGCCTGCAAACAGGGACAGACCTACTTGGATCTGTTATGTCATCTTCTTCAGTCCCCACTAAAGAAGACAACATAACATAAAATCAGAGTGCAGGACTACAGTGAGCGGGTTCGGCGAAGACTCTGAGTTTGAGAGCACGGGGAGCGCCGCAGTATTGCACTCTCGTCCATATTAAGGTTCCAGCATATTGATATGGCATAACCGTGAACTCTGGCGTCGATCTGGAGTTTGAATCTAATAATCACGATCAGATACCTTTTGTTCAACTGTATATGGACCACTGAAACGAGACGCAAGAGAAGATCCGAGGACAGGGAGTAACACTAGCACATTGGCACCTGGCTACCATTATTTTTTTTTGTACGCTTTGGAGGTGCGTTTTCGCCATTTCGCACGCAGTGAACAGAGGTGACCTGATGTCACCTATATGATGAAGCATGCTACGCGGATTGGACTCACTTAGCCAAGCATCTTAGCAACCAGGGAACACCCTCCTCCCAACTCACCCCTAGTTCAAGACAGTAAGCCTTAAGCATTAATTTAAATGTCTGGTGATACCTCTCCAGCGCTCCCTGGCTTTCGGGGTGGAATGCGCAGGAGATTTTGTCCTTGATCTTAAGATGTTTAAGAACTCTGGGGAAAACTTGAGAAGTAAAGTTAGTTCCCCTATCACTCTTATTACCATGGGTAGACCGACAAGCGAAAATAACTTAATCAGTGGCTGTGTCATAGTTTTAGTGTTTGTACGTCACAGAGGCACAGCCTGCGGAAAGCGGGTACTAACGCACATCAAAGTGAATAAGTAACAGTAACCACTGATGGAACGCGGAAGAGGACCTACACAGTCAATTATCATGTGCTCAAATTGATCGTTGATCACCGGAAACAACGGAGCAGGTGGAATCTTCTGATTTGGTTTGCCTATGAGTTGACAAATACGGCAAGTTTTGCAAAAACGCCTAACATCTTTTTTTAGTCCAGGCCAATAGAAATGACGCAGGACACAGTCGTATGTCTTGGTGACACCCAAGTCTCCGGCAGCCGCATCGTGGGCTACTTTAAGTATCTCCCCTCGATAAGCTGCAGGCACAACGATCTGTGACACTACCTGCCAATCATCTGGGACATTGTGAGGTTTCCATTTTCTCATTAGACCACCGTCACGAAAAAAGTAGCCCGGAGGCTGCGATACAAGATCAATGGAAGGACAAGCGGATGTAGATGCAAAGTGAGGGTCTTATCCTCCATTTGTGACTCAATCAATTTCTCTCTTGAAACGGGAACTCTTTTTAGTTAACCGATTCTTTAAACTCCTCAAATAAAACCAACTGAGGAAGTTGCGTGTAATCTGTGACATTTTGTGCAGCGCACCAATGGGTAATAAGTGCCTTTTTCCCTCTGGCGAATTCAACGAAGGTGTGTCTATTGGTTTTACGCAAGTGTCAAACGCAACCGAAAGGCTTCTGGCACAAGCTCATATGCGCGCAAGATCGCACTCTTAACACCATCGTATCTGCATGCTGCTCTTATGAAAAAGACAAATAGACCTTTTGGGCCTTCCCCACCAGCACACACTCGAGGAGGAGCGGCCAAACAGATCTAGGCCAACATAGAGTAGTACCAACCCTTTCGAAATGGACAAAATAGCAATCCACATCCCGTTCATTGAACGGCGGGACAAGTCTTATATTTTTAGCGACGTCGAATTCCTGGCAATTGGAATTTCGATTCCCTCCTGTTCGGCCGCTAACTGTAGCCTAGCCATTGCAACCTGGGAGGCAAGCTCTTGCTCACGGGCCTGTGATTGTAACTCTTTCCTACGACAGGCCAATTCATCGCACCGAACTTGCAATTCCTTCATTTTATATTCGTGATCTTGCTTGCTCTTATCGGGCGATATGGGAGTTTTCGGGGTTCTACAAGTTCTAGGCAGCTCCGCTGGAGCAGGAGACCGGCCTCTACCGAGAGGTTCACCTGCTGAGTCATTCGACTCATCATGCGGAACCTCAGGTGGATTGTCTGGTTCAAGAATAATTCCTTTCTTGACCAGACCAGCCGTTAAGGCACTCATTGCTG